>NC_047519.1:24334172-24934172 GCF_902827115.2 Pseudochaenichthys georgianus
TAAACAAATCCAGAAGACCAAAAGCTCACTTGTTTATCAGAAGGTTTTCTTTGAAATAGCCCAGTTGTGAAAATCTTGATGCAGGAGAAAAAAGGTAAAATCTGCAATCCAGCCAAGTTTGTTTATCCTGCTTGGCATTCCTCAAAATGTTTTCTTTCTCTTTGTCTTCCAGAGGCCTCTCTCGTCCTCTTGCGCTTTTCAGTTAAGTTTTGTAGCGATGCTTTTGGGTGTGTCTGTGGAACAAAGGAAAGAGAAAGTAAATACATTTGCTTTTCAGCAGACAGCTCTTCTTCCCTTTTTCCAAACTCGGCCTTCCAATCCATCTTTCTGCCTCTGTCTCTAAACGTCTGCTCTCCCCCGCTTGTCAATGTCAGCTTCAGATTTTCAGCTTTTCCCCTCATTAATACTGCAGAGGACTCATTCAGGATTCAGGACAAATCCCTACGACTCCTGCTGAGGAAGACCGGTGCAAAGAAGAAGAGGAGAGGGAGATTGTGTCTGAGAGAAGGCAAGACAGAGATAAAGGTAACCAATCATTCGAAGAGTCCCGCTGAGACAGAAAGTGTCAGGGAAGACAAAGAGACGTAGGCTAGAGAGAGACCTGCTACAGGAGATTCATCTGAATATACGCAGCTAATTGCTCCCAATGGAGGAAATATATGGAGTCTGGCTTAAGTTTTCATAAATGTCTGATTGTAACACTTTCCTCTGGCCTCAGATAAAATCTCCTAACAGCTCTACTGGAGGAGAAAAAACGAGGTGAGGTGCTTCAATTTGGGAAGTAGGTCTGCAAAAGAAGAAATAAAAGAGGTAAAAGTAATATTGTTCCTTTTTTCTTTGAGACTATTTGATTAAGTCTAAAGCCTTGAGGCAATGTCTTTATTTAAACGGTGTTAAACCACTATAGTTTTCTCCAATGATTTCAAATACCAATTGAGTAAAGTACGTCCTCTCGATTCCCTTTAGCTCACGGCGTCAGAGCCTCTCTGTATTCTCGATGCAAGAGAGAGAAGAGATTCTCATCTCACATTTGGCTGGCAGAGAGATAAAGATGCACCTGCAAGTGGAGAGCAAATAGATTTGACGTGGCTGTCTTGGTGCGTTGCGTGTCATGTGTGAAATTGGTTTACCCGCAGAGAGCCTGCTAACTTCCCTCCCGCTCGTGTGCTCAACAGGAAGCTGAGCGCTCAAGCTAAGTAAAGCTGCAGTCATCTGAGACCTCAGAGTTAGAGATGAGAAAGAGCAGTCTCTCAGACCTAAAATAAATGACCACATTTTAAGCTGTGCTTGTTACTATTTGTCTGTTTGGTTATAGTTTTGTTTTTCTTATCAGGCTGAAATAAAATAAAGCTGTGTCCCATTCAACATACTAAACTGTAAACAGCACAGTTTCATTCATTATAGGCCTACTGCACTCGGAAAAAATATATTTAGTTTGACACAAACAGAAAATGATGCAATACTTCAAACTACTACTTTTAATTGGCTAATAAGATAAAAACACATAAAAATAAGAAGCTCCTCCATTTCCTTTGTCTACATCAACGGATTGCTGAATTATGATTTTGGTGTGTATTCTGACAGCCTGTGACTTTATGTTTGGTTATTTCGGGTTTTACTTTGGTTGTAAAACTACATACAAACGCTCACAGTAGTAATCGGTGACAAGGGTTTGCACTCAAAGTGCAGCTTTCTAGCCGAAAGCAAAAACATCAGATAAGTGTGGACAATGATCTTATTTGATGTACAGAAATCCTTCTGGTCCCAACAGCATTAGATTGAAGCATGCATTAGTAAAATGTACGCAGATTTTTAGCCAAAAAGCATTGAAAGTCAACTGTGAACTATACTAAGGAATATGAACATTGTTGGGAGCCCCAGAGTCACTTCCATGTTATTGTTGGTCTTTTCCTCCGCTGTAGTTACATCATGTTGAGCTCGGCTGAGCAGCAGCACCTTTGTGTAAACTCTGATCTCCCTCACATAATGAAAACACGGTCAACAAGACGAGCCACAGTCACTGAACAATAAGTCCGTAGGAGGTGTGATAGCTATATCAAAGAGATGACTAATAATGCATCAGTGCTAAAGTCATTGAATGGAATGGATAAGTCATCAAGGTATGATAATTATAGTCTCTTGCCAGTATGAATGATCATTGTGGATTATGTCTAACATGTAGAAATGTTTTCTGTATGTGCTCCAATAGAAAGGCATGAAATAGTTACAAGCTATATTAAATAGAATATTCTCCTGCTCAGGTAGTTTTAAAATGTGACTTTTCTCAAGGTAAACACTGTGATTGTCAGTATTGTTCTGCCAAGATTGCTTTCTCAGCAGGACATTTGCAGTTTGTAATAGAGGGTGTTCACACTGTGAATACTGATGGCATACGTCTGAGCTGAAGTTAGGTTGTGGTTTAGGAAAGGTGCAGAACAAAAGAAATAATTGAAAAAAGAAAATACAGCCACGCTTAATTTTACTATATTTTAAATGAGGCCACATTCTTTAAATGTTTACCTTGTTCATATTATCACTGAAATGCCATTCTAAGTTTGGGTGCTTCACTTTCTCATGACATTGTGCTCAGAAGAAGCCATTCATATACAGGAAAAGGCCACACTGGGGCACACAAAGCCAGGAAGGGGCTGAGAAAAATGTTATGATTGCACTCACTTAGCCCTTGCTGCTTTTAAGGAACATGTGCGACCCAAAAGACAAAGTTGTGACAGAAGGCAAAGCAGGGATCTTTAATGACTCGCCCCGAGCTCAGAACACAGCCTTCATCAATCTGTATTAATATAGAGCATGGAGGACATGTTTAGCTTAAATTGATTCAGCCTCCAATAAACTATTAGGACATACTTGAGTTTTTTTGTTGTTGTTGTTGTTGTTGCTAAAAACACAAACTAGGTCAGATCACTAAGTGTAGCTGTTTTGCTTGAGTAGCTACAGGCCTGCTGACAGTCTGAAGGAGTGCATTTCTCTGGAGTGATCAAGAGCAAGTGCACAAGCCCATTACAGTTCAGACTTGTGTCAACTCGATCCTGACCGAGTGAAATGAGCAAAGTTGAGGACAAGAAGAGGAGGAAGAGACACTAAAACCAGCATCAGGGAAAGACCAAAAAACCCTCCATTAAACAGAGCGACAGAAAGTTACTGTGAAAGAGATTGAAGCAGCAAATGCAGAGATTACATCTATTTTATAAACTAGAATTTGAATAAATAAATAAATGTTATATTTTAACTAGATAACTAGAGGAGTACATTATAGTGATACTTCGGGGCACTCACAGGCAGGAGAAAGGAAGAAACGTATCAATCTTATCCTTGTAACTTGTCAAACATCCTGTCAGATCTCTAATACAGAACAACACTCTTTCAATAGGAGTCTTCACCAAAAAAGTTGAACCACAAGTCACACAAGAAAACAGCTTATATAAACCACTCAGAACAGTTTCAAAGTATCTCAAATTGGCACTCAAGTTCTCTTTGAAAGCGGCACCTTACCCCGCGGGCACGTGTGAAGTGGCAGGTCAGCTCGCCCTGCTGTCTAATCCCGACAGCTGCTCAGACTTCAGTTGTTTCTGTTTTGGCATCTGGCTTCTTCTCTGTTCTGGTCCCCCTCACCCAGACATCTTGACAAGTCTTCACTTTCTGTTCCTGTTTCCCTCTTTACCCTTGTTTCCCATTCTCCTCCTACTCGTGAGCGTGTGTTTGGGTTACAGCGTCACAGCACCCTGCCCACTTCGTGTAAGAATGGGCCCTCTGTCTCTGCTGCTGTGTTTCCTGCATGGGAAACTACATTCTTGTGGTTGCTTTACTCAACTCACACAAGCACAGGGTGATGTCAGACAGCAAGGGGGGACGTTATGTAAACTGCATACAAAATGAAATCATGAGACCTTATGAAATGTGAACAACTCCTCATGTTAGGATACTAAAAGAAAGGCTTCTCTCCATGCACCAATGTGAGAAACCATGCAACACCAGCATTGTTGCAGCATTTTACTTAATAACACTTCAACACAGTAAGAACCACTCCACCCATCTCAGAGTCCTGTTAAGGGAATAAGAAAGGGGAAATGAAAGCTGTTAAAGGGTGTGTGTTGTGAGCACCACCAGGTGTAAGAGTCAGATGCAGTTGAGATATGCACACACACACACACACACACACACACACACACACACACACACACACACACACACACACACACACACACACACACACACACACACACACACACACACACACACACACACACACACACACACACACACACACACACACACACACACACACACACACACGTGCGCGCACACACACACACACACACACACACACACACACACACACACACATTCTTACTATGCCTGTGCCATTATGGTCAGTGCCCTTTCAGCTCAGTCAGGCAAAGGAAAAGAGGATTTTTATTATTAAGTAAGAAAAAAAGGGGAAGTTATGAGATAAAGTGCACTAACTCGGATACTGTACACGCACTCTCGATATGATGTGTGCCTGTGAACATGTAATATCTCAGAGTGGTTAGTGTGGGCCTGCATAGTCATAAAACATTTTTTTCGTGAGAATCAAATGTTCTTTTTTATAGCGTTTTTTTTATAATAATGAATAAGGAAACATGGTCAGATATACCCTGTTGTTTTGAATTATTCTACTGCAGTTACATACCCTCACCGGACCATCTGACTGGCTGAACATGCAGAGTGTCTTTTGGTTGCCACGGGGCATGGTTACATGAAAATTGATGAGACGAGCCTCGCCATGTCTGCAGGTGTGTCTGAGCCATCTAAGACAAACAACAACCACCTGCCCACACACACACACACACACACACACACACACACACACACACACACACACACACACACACACACACGCACGCACGCACGCACACACACACGCACGCACACACACGCACGCACGCACACACACACACACACACACGCACACACACACACACACACACACACACACAGAGGCTGACTGGCAGGGCGTGTAGTTCTCCACAGTGAAGCTATATCACAGCTGCTGTTGAGGCACTACAGGGTCCAGTCACCTGGAGCAAGTGTTGATTAATGACCTCAGTGTAGCGGCACTTCCCTTGATGGAAATCCCTCTTTACAGTAGTTTATATGAAAATGATTTCACTATATTTTCTACTGGCTGCTTTTGATTGTCACTGCAGACGCACCTGAATATAGATTACACTATACTGCAGGGGTCATTTGAAAATCTTGATTCTGATTCCAAAACACGAGGAGGGATCTGAAAAAGCAGCTGAATATTATGCGCCAATGTGCTTTCCAGGTCTGAGTTTCTTTCTTTCTTACATTATAGGGATCCTATTATTCCTTCCCTTCCCTCTAAGTATAGGCCTACCTTATGTTCAAATGACACTGCAGTGGCCCTTGTATGCATCCCATTTCCTCCAAGGAGACCTTATTCTCAATACATATTTCCTTGTGCTATATAGGGCGTATCTCGCATCTGGTTTATAGAAACCTTACTTTCAGGCAAGCACAGCTATGAGGGAAACCTTGAACAATATATCCCTTTATCCAGCTGGGGTCTGTAGCTGAACAAATGACAGGAAAGACCAGTAAGCTCACGCTGGATCACCGAGCATACAATCATGATAGCAAAGAGGTGACTGTGACATTACCTGTAGCATTAAAGAAAGCCTCATGGGATCACTGGACCGAGTGGGTATAACCAAACGTGTGCACTCTGTGACTTCTTGAATGTGAGCGCTAATGAAAAGTGGCTAAAGGGTTGCTGTAGTGGAATCTGACAAGGGTCCAGAAATAGTCTGCTAATAAATCCCGTCCCCTCGGGGGCAAACCTTAGCAGTGGTTCAGTCCTGTAAAATGACGCTGTGGAAACACGGAGTAAAGACTTGATTAGTCTATATAAGGAATTGCCTCTTGCTCTGAAGGAAAAAGCCCTCATTGAAGAGCTGTTAGCTGGCATGTAAACTTAAGGCTTTTACAGGAACTCCTAATTGCACTTTTAAGCTATGAGGTCAGTCTGAGCTATTTTTACATTTATTTACGTAATAAACTCAGCATAGTTATCATATGACACAGGCTGTATTTTAGGACTGGACATATTATAAAACATCTCTTTCTTGGTTTGTGAGAACACAACTTTGGTCCATTCTGCTGTATAAATAAATAAAGGGCGTCTCTGTAAGCCTACAGTAAAGGAAATGTTTTCCAAAGTGCTTAAATATGTTCAACAGGGACTTTCTTAGTTCCTCTTTGCTCCCCAGTATATCCATATACAGAATAAGCTATATGAATCACTGTGGGAAAATCACTCAAGCTAGTCAACATGTTGGGTTGCCATGACACTCAGTTGCCAATAACGAGTGTAAAGTCAGCCAAAAAAGATGACTCAATAAGAAACTGCAAAAAGCAGCTGAAGCTCTCTCAGTTGAGAGTTAAAGGTCACCTATTATACAAAATCAGCGGGTGGTTGTACACAAATGTGTAGCTACAGGAGCATTTAGGGCTAAGAGAATAAACATTTTACAGGAACACGACACAGCAAGCATGTTCAATTAGAAATGTACACCCTGCAGTGATGGGAAAAAAATAAAACAACTATTATTTAAAACACGTCTCAACCGCAATTCATATCAACACGACAGCATTAATCTCCTTACTGTGTCACATTTTCTCGTCTCATTATTATCTCAGTATCCAGTCCCATCTCCCTTAATCAATATCACCTGTTAACAGAATAGACTGGTGTCTCACTACAGAACACCTCAGGAGAGCATTAGACTGTGCCATGGATATGTCTTTTTACTGACTCAGCTAAGAGATATAGCAAAAAAAACACCCTTTGCTGTTGACCCTCGTGTGTCTTTTGTTTATTCGGATATAAAAACATAGGTTTCCTAATATAAATAAAATGTCTCTCAAGCCAGACTAAATGCATATTCTGTTATCTTTTATTTATAAAATCTAAGAATCCCTTTGTATTTCTGAGATAGGATTGTCAATTATGCAAAAAAAACTGAAAATATATGTTATCCTAAATAACAAAAACACTCAGGTTAGTAGAATTGTAAAATAAATCTCAAATAAATCACACTTCCATTCTTCATTTTTGTGTCTTTGATACAGCCAATGACATAAAACAACGTCAAAAGTACGTTGTGCCCTCTGCTTTTTTTTTTTTTAAAGATTATCGCGATTCATATTCGTGCTCCGCATGTTGACCAACAACAAATAAAGCTGTTCTCTTTACTTGCCACTACAGCATTGTTCTCATTCAAACTGTGCATCAATGCGTGTGTGCATAGAATTTACTCTGTAATACACTCAGTAATAGCAAATGTGGTCCTACTCTCTCACAAACACACACGTACATCACTCTGTGGCTGTGCCCTATGCACAAAATCCCAAATTGTTGAGCTTGTACCCTGCTGTCCCTGTAGGTGATGAGATAAAGCAGAGACTCCGCTGAGCTCGCGCCCCAGGTCACTGCAGCCCTGAGAGACACTTCCATATGTGTGTCAGCTCTCATATCTGAAAGGCTCCTGAGGACTTTTGTGTAGCCTAGTTCAGCTGATGCAGGGGGGGGGGGGGCACTAAAGAGCGCTCATGGCACACAGCAAAAATCCAACCCCATTTTCTATTTGGCCTTAAATCATGAATACAAAATGGCAAGGCATTTTGTTGGTTCAGGAAAAAAATGATTGAAGGAAAACTCTGACAACAAAGTCCAGAAAGTCCAGCGAAACAGACGTGATGACTATAAAGAGAGGAGATGGTAGACTTTATGCAGTGGCGGTTCTAGACCAATTTGACTGGGGGGGCCACTGGGGGGCCAGTTATTTTCTGAGGGGGGCACAATAAATGCAGGACGAAAAAGAGAACTAGACAGTATGAAGTAATTGCGCATAAGAAAACAATGCAATACAGTTATTGGTATTTGTTTCAGTCCACTTATTTATTTCAGATAGATCTTATAGTTAGTACTGTTAGCTTCAGCTTAAGTTATAGTGCAATGTTTGCACTAACACCATATTTATATAAAAATAAAGGCAATGAACAGTTACATCTCTACTTTACATAAAGGTGTCTGCACAATCTCACATTACAGCAACAAAATCCTGCGGTTTTTGGCAAACCGAGTACTAGAAAATATACATTTAAAAAAAACAAAACAAAAACTTTTCATTGTTATGGGGGCCACAGGGGGGTCAGAGGTCAGTGTTAGGGGGGCACTGCCCCCCCCCTGGCCCCCCTAGAACCGCCCCTGACTTTATGTAAATCAGAGGGTTATTCTGCTGTCTCCAGAGAGGACATACATGTAGAGATTGTGGAGGATTTCAACTTGTTTTAAATGTTGATCAATAACATATCTTGGTGTTTTTGGAAAAAAGATTTGCACAAAAACAGGATTGTAAATTTCATATTTTCACAATTACTACAAATTGTAGACGGTAGTCTCACTGCACAAGAGTCATGAAGTATATCTTTAGAAAAGTCATTAGAAAAGTAAAAGCTATGTATGTGATAGCAAAGACAATCAACATATATATATATATATATATAAAACATTTCCTTAGAAAACTCATAATATAGTATGTTACAAAAATGCGGCATATCATTATAAATGTCCTAAAAAAGCCATGGTATAGTTAGTATGTAATCAAAAATGTATACAAAAGTCATAATAAAGAATGCATAAAAATAAGTAATAAAAAGAGTGCGTTATTAGAAATGTAATTAATAAAATGTAAAAAAGTAAATAAAAATAAACAAAGTATGTTTTGTCATAACAAATTCATAAAAACTCATAACTCAAATTTTATTTTTGGATCCCAGCTACCACTGACCTCACTGAGCCAGCTCACACCTACATTTAAAGTCCAGCCCATTCAGGAGCTAGAGGCAGTGCGTGGGGAATTTAGTGATTGCTTTAAGGGATGGATAACCCCTGAGCAGAAAGGAAATACTTATTCAGAGGGAAATGTAATCTAAAGTGCAAGGCATAATTGGTGAATCAGCACTAGTTGATAAAAACAAGGAACATTCTCATTAAGCAGCATTGAGACTTCAGAAGCTACATTGATGCAATCATTAACTAATTACAAGTGTTCAATTGTGCTGAAAACCTTAGTGAATGCTTAGATAGATCGTTGCAACAATCTTTTTCACTTGTGATCCTCTAATTGGAACAAACAAACAAAAAGATGAAGTTGTGAAGCTCAAACAGAACATGAAGTCTTACCTCACATCCTGCGCTGAACAGATAAATCTTCCTCTGTGATCTGTGAGGCCCATGGAGCTCTGAGCATCAATACATGTCTGATGAACACCAAGCTGCTCACTGGCCGCTTTCCCAATTAAGCCTCAGTGTTTACAACCCTGTCACAGAGAGACTCTAACTGGGACAACTGGGCTGTGCCTCCCTCTTATTCAGATGCCTGCCAGGGCCTGTTAACTTTCTGGATTCAGTGAGATGTAAAGAGACTCTGGGAGCGCATGGGAGGCTGGGGACGGCTCACAACGCCGCTTTTCATCAGCTTCACCACGTCACTCTGTGCTCAATCCTGTGGAGAGCTGTGGAGGCATTACTGGATGGATGGAGTGAAGAGAGGGGGAGAAAAGGAGAACATATTTTCTGATAATTACGCAGCATGTTCAGCATTTCATTGACTCAGTAGGCAAAGGGAAAACTAAAAGATTTCTATGTAAATAAAAGTATGTAGCATTAAGTTATATTTAACTAAAATACATGATTTTTCATGATGTAGTTTTGGGTATATCTTTGTCACAATAACATTTTTTCACTTTTTATTCCTCATTTGCTAATGGAATAAGATTGCAATTAGGGAACATTATGTAGATTTAGCAATTTGGCAGACTCAAGAAAAGTCTTCAGGAAAGTTCACACCAGTACTGTTGTAGAGAAACCATCATACAGTAAGCTTCAATTAACTAAAATATACAAAAACTGAAATCAACGAAGCTTGATGAAGTGGTTACATGATTGCTGCTAATGTACGCATGCTGTATGAAATTGGTGTTTTGCATTTTGTACACAAATTGACTCCTATTCTACTGTAACTAACTACATCATTTTTAACCACAGCACATTATTCTGTTGTTAAAATCAACTTCTCCTCATTGGTTTTCGAGATGAGATCAGATCTAACTTAGCCTACAAAGTTCAAGTCATTTTTGCCACCCAGGCATGTTCAGCTGACAGTGTGGTCGGTGGTTTCGCTCGTTATCGTGGCCCTCCAGCTGTTAGAGATTTAAAAACAGGCACTTGTTAAGATTATGCAATAAATCCTGTCAAATTACATGAAATACATACATGGTTCCAACAGAAATAATAGAAACAGTTATCATTTTTGATAGTATCAGCAGCCCTAACTGGCTCATTAATTGAAACATTGTATTAATCACCTTTCTGGATTAAAAAAACGAGTTCAAGCTACGGGTGAGTGATATTTCACCCCATCTGCTGGTTGGAAAAAAGGACAATACTCCTACTGTACTCAATATGTATTACATGTGTGTACAAAGTCAAACTCTTTACACACACACAGGCAAAAGTTTGAGATGTTTCCATCAAGACTAACTTCCATCCCAGCTGTACAGCGCAGTGTGAACACAGCACTGTGGCAGCATAGTCATAAACACAGCAGGGTTGGTCGTCTCTTCATTTAATCAGACAGTATAATCATGTTCTGTCTTTTTAATCGTCCAACATCACACATTTTAAACTCAAACCACGGCCCCCTGTTGAGCTCCGTCTTTGGTTAAAGGACAAGTTACACACAGTACGTCTTCAGGGTTTTAGTTTGCACGGAAAGGGAAAACAAACCTTCCTTCTGAAAGGGAAAAGCAGGGAGAAGTTTCTGAAGCTTCTCGGACAAGTGTCTGTTAAAGTTACACTCTTTATGACGGACAGAGAACATGGCAAACTGTGAGCATTGTTTTCATGACCCAGCTGTTCAGTGTTTTCTTTTGATAAAGGCTGAACATGAGCTTATCTCTCTGACCTTTACCACTATAAAGTGCTGTGTTGCTCATTTATTTGTGTCTGACTAATGTATTCACAAACCCTATGCAGGCTCATTATTTACCAAGTGGATTCTGCTGACCACACATTTGAATGGATAATTAATAGATAATTAGAAGAGGCCGTAATTAAACAATGAATCTCAGAAAACTGCTGAATTGAGAATTATAATGTATATTTTTATCAAATATGTAGCTTCTGTCATGCATTGTGTAGCTGTGCACAGTTTTGTTAAAAAAAGTCGTGTGTAACCTACGGAAGCCCATTTCCATCACTGAGAGGACATTTTTGATGACTTACTAAATCATTATGATGACTTTGTCATTATTTTTTGACTAACTATGTAATTATAATTAACACTCATTATTTAGAATTATTATCTCAATTAAAATGAGATAATAATTAATTTAATAATTTCTTGACATATTAACTCAAAATAACGACCTAATGGACCTGCTTTCAGCAGTTGGGCTGCCGCATGCACTTGACAGCTCAAACACATACACGTAGTAATTTTGATTCTAAACCGACGGATGTTATTTAGCACATTCTTAGTTAAATCTGAAACTTGACTTAACTCTAAAGCCATGTCCGTCAGCATCATTGCAAAAGCCGACCTTGACTGGCTGCTAAACTGTAAGTCACACCGGAAGCTAACAAAACAAAGCTATAATAAGCTACCATGATTTATACACAATCTCATTGCGAATGCATAAGCCGCGGTTTAGGACCACAATTGAAGTTCCATTAACAGACAAACCAAACTTCAATGAAAATGGCATCTGCTCTGTCCTTGTTGCTGAACATTTTCCCCTGGTCATCCTCATATTATATGAATAATAAAACAAACAGCTTTACTGTTACATTGCTTGCAAGGCAAGGCAAGGCAAGTTTATTTATATAGCATTTTTCAATGGCAATTCAAAGTGCTTTACAAAAAATGAAAGACATTAAGAAAATGGCATTTAAAATCAGTCATTAAAAAGAAAAGCTAATAAAATAAACATTAAAAGAAAAAGTACAAGGATAAAAGTTACAGTGCAGTTTAAGATATGAATAGTTCAAGTAAAAGCAGCGACAAAAAGAAAAGTCTTCAGCCTGGATTTAAAAGTAGTCAGAGTTGCAGCGGACCTGCAGGTTTCTGGGAGTTTGTTCCAGATATTTGGAGCATAATAACTGAACGCTGCTTTACCATGTTTAGTTCTGACTCTGGGGACAGAAAGCTGACCAGTCCCTGAAGACCTGAGAGATCTGGATGGTTCATCATTTAGCAGGAGGTCAGAAATGTATTTTGGGCCTAAACCATTCAGGGCTTTATAAACCAGCAGCAGTATTTTGAAATCTATTCTTTGACACACAGGAAGCCAGTGTAAAGACTTCAGAACTGGAGTGATGTGATCCACTTTCTTAGTGTTAGTGAGGACTCGAGCAGCGGCGTTCTGAATCAGCTGCAGCTTTCCAATAGATTTTTTAGTGAGACCTGTGAATGCAGGCAATTCGTGTGCTTTTCCCTCGCCAGGGCCTACTAAGGGAAAAAGTGCTATTATTAGCAGATTCAACAACCCCCTTGTGTGCATTTACTTAGTAGGCCTACTTCAAGATAACATTACTGATAATGTCTTCTCTGCTTCAAACGCCAACACACCACACACTGCGCTATTCCTAAAGGTCCTTTGCAACTGTTATAACACCATGTATTCATTTAAATTGTCTTTTTAATGTAAATTATCTAATTAGAAAAGCGTGATGGAAAAGATAACTCCAGCATAACTATCCCCAGAGCGGTCAAACACACTGCTGACCCTGTAGGGGAGACTCTATAATTAAAGAAACACGTTGTCTTCCCCATCAGTGTCCATCTTGCTTCATGAGCAAGAAATACCGTCTTATGGGCTGAAAAAGGAAAGATTTATAGCATTATGGCATAGCATTGTTTGTACTAAGAACTCTTAGTATGCCATAAACTGAAAACAGTTATCCTAACAATTGTTAAAATAATATAATCCACCTAGCAGCACCTCTGAAGCTCAATAATGACCATATCTTTGTCAGGCGTAGCAGCTTCCTGGAGTCTCTTTTAGTTAACTGTCAACCTCGCTAAAAATACTTTTCATGAATTAAAGTCAGCTTTCTGTAATTCTGACAGTCGAACCGCCTTACATTGGGCTCTTTTCCACAGACCGCTCTCGACAGTCACTTATTTGAAGATGAGAAAAGAACAAATGTTTGTTGTCTTCAGAAGTGTTTTGATGTCTCTGTGTGTGGGCATACATTGAAAGTCCTGGCACCAACTGGCAGACCTTCATGACTCCACTTTCACTGCTCTCTTGTAAGTGCTGCTGGCCTGACTTCAGTGTTTAACGGCGTCCAATTAGAGGTGAAGATACTTTGAAAGGTTAATCAGTCGGCTCTTGCTATGTACTTCATTATTTCATGGGAGTAAAAAGGGAGCAGTTGCAGTCATCACAGCTCTACTTTTATATACAACTTTAAACAGACCCAGGCTTTGTTCATGCTAAGATGTTCTACATGGAGGGCCTCGTAACAGTTCAACACACGTCTAACATACAACAGCCTGAAGTGAACACACACACACACACACACATACACACATCTAACATACAACAGCATGACGTGAACACACACACATCTAACATACAACAGCATGACGTGAACACACACACATATTACATACAACAGCATGAAGTGAACACACACACATCTTACATACAACAGCATGAAGTGAACACACACCCATCTTACGTACAACAGCATGTAGAGAACACACACACATCTTACGTACAACAGCATGAAGTGAACACACACACATATTACATACAACAGCATGAAGTGAACACACACACATATTACGTACAACAGCATGAAGTGAACACACACACATATTACATACAACAGCATGAAGTGAACACACACACATATTACATACAACAGCATGAAGTGAACACACACCCATCTTACATACAACAGCATGTAGATAACACACACACATCTTACGTACAACAGCATGAAGTGAACACACACACCAAAAAAGAAACAAATGACACTGTATCAGACTATTTGAATATTTTATTAATATGTAGAAAATGTATTAAAAAAGGAACTATATAGTACATGTTTAAGTCAAACTAGAGCTACATGTGACAGTAATCCTTAGTTTCAGCATATATAAGCTTCTCAACAGTCAACAACGCATTTTCAACATTGGCAAGATTTCAAATGAATGCAGTTTGAGTTTCTGGCTCATATTGGAAACGTCAACAAACGTGGTGTTTTGATCATTTAATTGACCTTTTAAAGCAAACCCAAATATCACATTTTCTTTTTGATATCTTAGAGGATCATTTGTCATTATTAGATTAAATCGTTTTTCACAATGTGGCATCAGTAACAGAGACATTGGAAAATAAGTTAAATAAATAAGGGGAACATGTTTCCTGTTCTGTAGGAGGCTCAGTATAAATAAATAGTAATACAGTGTGATACTCAGTTTTATGTTTAAATAACGGAGAAGGTTATCTATTTTCAAACCCTCCATTTAAAAAATAATAATACTGTAGTTGGCTTGAAATGAGTAAAACAAATGATTTGGTCTTAATGTTAGACGGACTGTTATCGTTATCATCATCATATCAAGAAAATATTCAAGCTCTTTAGTCTATGGAATTTCAAGCATGTTTTTTTTTCATTACACAAGGGTTGCATTTGCTCAATTTCAATAGTTTTGTTTTCCTAAAAGCTTCATAAATAATTAACTTGAAATGAAAGATGGGACAGAAGCTTGTTTTAAGCAAGACAACGTGACTTATTTTTTCTCATTGATTGACACACATGGTTAAATTGATTGAATGATTGGAAACATTTGAAAACAAACAATATTATAGCATATCAGCATTCCTCTATTTAAGAGCACCTTATATTTTGCCATGAGTAAAACCCCCCACAATACTAATAACATTCAGTTCCTTTTCTGCAAAGCTTCGTGACCTTTTGTTCAAAAATGCACTGAGGCAAACTTCATCTAAGTAGTTAATGAAATAAGTACACGGAGAATTCCCTACGCTACTATAAATCACAGAAAGAGATGGAGTGCATGAGAGGCTCTGAAACAGTCACTTTGACACAGGACATAAATCAGACTGGGAAAGGTCACATGTTGAAACAGTTTGTTAAATGTATATGTTAGGTTATGCTGGTTTTTATTTTACCCTTGAAGGGCAATTTTACTGTTTTTCACAACAGTTTAGAGGCCTGATAAATCTATATTATGTTATCAACATATCTTACTTTACAAACTATTTCAATGGCGCCTTTTACCCAGTTCAGCAAAGAAACTGCAGACACAAACATATCGCTATGACATTTGTTATTTACCATCAGGCTCTTGATTGCATCCATGCATTGGTCTCCATCTGCCCTCGAACACAACAACGGTTAAAAATATAACGGTCAAAAGGGAAATGTTTCTGAATTAGTTTGCATCTAAAGGGGAACACATCAAAAGTCATCTCTATCTCTACATGAGTATATTAGTAGTTTATAGAGGGGAGAGTCACCATTGTTTTCAAGTCTAATGAAGAAAAAAAAAACACAAATTAAAATGTACAGTCGTATAATACAAGCCAGATTTCCTGGTTTGCTCAAAACAAAAAAGAAATAAAGAAACTGACAGGAGTACATAAGAATGAGATCTCCAGCTGGAAATATTGAATCTATGAGACAAAATGTTGCTTGCAGGGATTGTAGAATTCGTTTTCAATCGATTCAATTGTAGAATAAAAACATTTATTTATGGATAGTTTGAAGCCAGAGAGGAGATTTAGCCATTTATTTGATTTGACTTCAAACTCCTCAGAGATCATTTCCCCTCCAACAGCGAAACTAAAACAAGTTATGTTTCTAACAAACCGCAGTCAACTAAACTCACTGGCACTGAACGCTGTGTGCGACAGTGTGAACGCTGAATGAAAAACAAAATGCTCGGTGGGCTGCAGATTATGCCCGCTAAAAGAAACCTTCTCTGCCATGTTTGCTGATGTTATTGTTTCACCGGGGAGCTTCAATAGCGAGCTAGTTAAGAACGGCAGAGAAGAAAGAGTTGGCTCCTCCCCACCCTCTGTGCTGCCTCCTTTGTCGGGTTCATTTCAGTGTACAGTGGGGGAGAGGCCGGGCGAAAAACCGCACTATGCCCACCCTGACTTTCTTCTGCATATAATTTAGTGTTCACATTGCATACACGCACAACGCCAGGGGACACCATTACCATAAAAGTCCCTGAAAAGTGAGAATCTACTAATGCAGGAAAATGCTGCTTCAGTGACTTTGGTGACAAAACTGACTGGCATCTTTCCAAGCTGCGGGTTGAAGCTCTATTGTGCAGGTCTTTGGTTACACCTCTCTGCAAGCAATCACTGCGCATACAGAAGGGGGGGGGGGGCACAGATATTAAGCGTTTGTTGTTTGGAAATAAATTCCAGGAAATAATATTTTAAAAGCCCACGGACGACTGAAGAAATCATTCAGCTGAACGGACAAGAATAGCTTTGCTGTGTTCCCACTCGTAGTGCACATACTGTCTCAGTGTGGCTACCAAAAATAATAAAGACTTTCTTTCTGCTTTAATAATGAACACAAATGATACCGTGGTAACAGTAACACAGAGGAATATGATAAATAAAACAGGTGGTAATGAAGCTGTTGCTGGTGCACGGCTTTGTGAACGAGGAGTCTGGAGGTTTTGTTTTTTAAAGTTAATTTCATCTCTTATGTCCTTTATTTGTAATTACATTAACTTAATATAGGCTCTAATACCAAGGCATCAAATCATACTAAATAGATGGATTTTGCCACAATATTAGTTATAAAAATATATTTATCTTACAGTTAAGGGTTTTAAGGGCATATACATTATGTTTCTTTTGTTAAAAGTGTTATTATTTCGGTTAAAATAACGTTAGCTCTTGCAGCCTTGAGGGCATTTCTGAGCACATTTCTATCCCAGGGAAAGGCAAATCACAGCATTAAAGGAAACAAAAAGCTTCTTGGTTTGCCTTTCCATTTTTTTTTTACAGCAAATTCGAACCATTGTCATTCAAAGTGTTTAATAAATTACATACAGCGTCTTCTTTCATCTGAGTAGAAGTACAGCAGGGAGCGACGGCGAAAGAGAGATAAACGGAGCTCGGTCATTGTTTCCTTATCTGCTATGTCGTGTTCTCATCGATGGTTAGAAACAGTTTCTGCATGTTAGTTATACATTATTAATAATGGGGTTTTATTATTTTACAACAGAAGATGAATCAAATATTAGTATCTTTTTGTCATAACCCTTTCTTTTTCTTTGCAGCCTCACTAAAAGGCGTTACAACGCTCATCAGTGAGACACAGATAGCAGAAACTCATCAGTGAACAGCCTCCGACCTGCGTTATCTGTGACTCTGGGCCGGGGGGGGGGCTTTGTTTACAATCCAGGGGCGGACCGCCTCCTCTTGCTGCTGATGCTGCGGAAGTTGAACGGCCTCATCTTCATCTCCACGGCAGGAATAGAGAACTCGTGGCCTTTCCAGTGGTACCAGTTAATGCCCTGTAAGAGTGACAAGAGGGGTTTCAGAAGCAGGGTCAATCAACAGGGTGTTTAAAGGCCCCTCTTTTTCATCAATATATTATGGTTCTCAGTTATATACAAAACATGTCTCTGAAGTGTCTGGCTCGAAATACCAAACAGACCATTGTAGCATCCCATAAACCCCTCTGTTTCAGCCCTGTTTCAAAAGTGCTGATTCTCTGAGATATTTGGTTAAAAAGAACACAATGGTGCTCTAGGAGGAGATTCAGGTGATAAGGGGGGGGGGGGGTTACTAATGGTTACACAAGCCAACAAATCGTTCTGACATCATAAAGTGGCTGATCAGGTTTTTAATATAAATGGATCAGGACAAAAAGAGAGCGAATCTTTTCTCCTGAAACTTTCAGAAACTCTTTAAACAGAGGGGACACATGTTTCTGTATAAAAGACAAGAAAAAGTGGATTTTGCATAATAGGTGACATTTAAGGTGAGGGGAAATGACAGAAAAAATTTCAATAAAAAGGAAGGAGGAAATGTAACATACTCAGAAAAGTGTCTGAAAGCACACATCCTTACTTAAGAGCTACCGTAGCACTAGCATGAATTCAGTGTAATTATAGTCTCACTCCATCCCCGCTAATCCACCACCTCCAAACCTTCCAATTTGCAGCTCTACACTGAGAGGCACTTTGTCCGTGCGTGTCGTTATGCCTGTCCATCTCTGCTCCTACCTGCTCTCATTTCATGTCCTCACACAATAAAGACGGCGGGCCAGAGCGCCGAGGGAGAAGCAGTGGTGCTCCGGGGCTTTGTAGTTCAGCCTAATCACAGCTTCACACAACACCTCGCTCTCTTTGTCCAGCCATTACAGCACCGAGCTGAGAGAGAGCCACATCACACACTCGTCAAAAAGAAACGGACAAGCACTCGACTCTCACTGCCACATCACGCAGAGGGAGCCTCAGTGTGATCACACGTGTGCATGTTGTTTGTTTCCCTCACATGGTTCTGTAATTAGAATACTGTATGCTGCCCTTTTTAGACAAGTCTATATTAGCATTCATGGGGTCACCTGATCATTTTGAAATGATTTTATTTGTATTTAAATATTCTAATACATTTCCTTACAAAACTCATTTGAATTTAGTTTGTGACACTAAAGGAACCTAGTTTTTAGTTGATTAAACTTGTAATGAGTTGTAAACCTGCAACATGTCCCTAAATGAAATGTTCTGGTGTTTTTATTTGAACTATTTCCTCTTGAAGACCATCATGTAAGATCTCCCTACTACTCTGACTACTTCATACCTGAGCTGGCACTATTTCTATTGTTGTTTAAAAAAAAATTGTATGTCTTGTAATTGCTTTGTTGAGGAACCTGTCACGCAAGTTTTTCATCATAAGATACTACAGCGTAGTTGTGTATATGATATGACAATAAACTGAAAATTCGGTTCCAAACTACTACATTTAAATTTAAATAATGCCATTAATTTTCCATAATTATACAAGTTTAATAACATTTTAAATTGTGTGATTTTATTTCAGTTTCTAGTGACAAATATTTCTGACAATATATCCCATTGTCTACTCCTTTTTTAATCTGAATGTCTGAATCAAAGCATTAGCCTCCAACAGCTGACTCAACACCAATCCACTGTAGTTCTCACTGGTATGAGTGTTTGGAGCCAAACAGATGAAACAGGATCCTCTGCTCAATGAGTGTCCCTGAGTTTAATCAAAATGGCTGTGACAGTGTTAGCCTTTTTTTTATCATTCATTACAGCTCCTCATTCAGGCCAATCAGTGTAACGGAGTATCGAGATGCATGTCTGCAGCAAATCTCATGTAATTACATTTATTATTAGCCCTTTAAATGTAATGATGTCATCCTTTCAATCACACTGCCGTAAATGTCTATGTGCATTCTGTAAATGCCACAATACAGTGCCTGTCTTGGAGCAGTGCAGATAGTTTTACGTGTTGTGCGTGATGTGCTCAGCTTTAGTGACACCATCTGATTGTTATGCGGTAAACCTTCATATCATTAAAAAAGTGTCTCTGAATATGTGGACTGCAGCCTCTGTTGACGCGTTTAAAAAGAAGACGCACTTATTTAAATGTAATAATTTGTAGTCGAGTAGAGCGCTTTCTGATACTGTTCTTTAAAAGATGAAAAACGTACTTGCTTACACCAAAACACTCAAATAGAACATTTGTGGAGCTCGAAGGAATGTGGAAACGCATTTAAAACATTTAACAGGAATGTGTATTTCCAGAAACTGTATCCAGTTCAACTTGCTTTGAATAATCCTCAGAAATTGAAGTCAGCATTTTTCTAAACTACTTTCGAAATGGAGAAGTTCCTCAATTCCTGTAATTTCGTACCGTTTCTTAAACTAAAATACACCCTGGCCTCAGATGTGTGGTTATTAAAGGAACGCGCATGTATTCATGAATATGAAAGCTCAAAACTAAAATAACGATGATAGGTGGGTTAGGGTTAGAACCTGGACCACACGTTTGGGTAATAAAGCACCTCCAGGCCCTTATCATGTCTCATTAATGTGCTTCGGTGCTGCATATTCCCAAACAGAATTTCAATTTAATTATCACAAATGAGTTTACACCAAGCTACACCTGGAGTTCTGGGGCAGCTGTCTACTTCGCCATGCTGTTAATCAATCCTCGTCTTGTATCCACCCTCGACACAGTCCAACACATTGGGAGGGGTCTTTTTGTAAATTGGATAAACAAACCCTTTTTTCACCACTAAATCAGTTTTTGACTTTAAGGTCCCCTATTATACTGTTTTTCATCAATACATTATAGGTCTCAGTTACATACAAAACATGCCTCTGAAGTCTTTGGCTCCAAATACCAAACAGATCATTGCAGCCAGCATCCCATAATCCCCTCTGTTTCAGCCCTGTTTCAAAAGTGCTGATTCTGTGTCTGTTACTTTAGATGAAAGTAAGGAGCCACTCCCCACGCCCCTCTGAGAGATATTTGGTTAAAAAGAACACAATGGTGCTCTAGGAGGAGACTCAGGTGATAAGGTGGGGGGGGGGGGGGGGTACCTTGGTTGGTTTTTGGATAATGGTTACACAAGCCAAAAAAACATGATGACGTCACAAAGTGGCCAAAATCGGATCTGCTCATTTTCAGACAGGTTTTTATAGAAATGGATCAGGATAAAAAGAGAACAAATATTTTTTCCTGAAACTTTCAGAATCTCTTTACACAGCGGGGACACATGTTTCTGTATAAAAGACATGAGAAAGTGTATTTTGCATAATAGATGAACTTCTTGCTCTATTATTTATCACGTCTTTACGGGATGACTGACCTGACTGTGTCTGGACTCGCCGTATTTGCCGTTGAGGTTGGCCCGGTGGCAGTTCTTGTACCACCAGGCTCCTTTGTAAGACAAGGCACAGTTAGTGACGGCGATGTCGTTGTCTCTGTCTTTTGTGGAGAAGGGCCGGCCCTGGTGATAGCTCAGAGAGTCACCTGGGATCAGAGGAAAGAGAGAGAAAGAGTGAGACCGTTAAACCTCCGCGTATGCTTCATTTGCATATGGCTGCGGTGAATAACGGCGTGATGAGGAGACATATATACGACCAGGCAGGAGAGGAACGGGAGAGACATGACAGGAAATAAATCCTGCTACAGGCAATCTCAATGTACTAAGGCAGAGAGAAATATAATTATAAACATGAGAGGGTGACGGGTGATTCTGGCATATGGTCATGTTGACATACTGAGAGATGCATGGAGAGCAAGGACCTCAGTGGAAATGTGGAGGAGTGCTGAGGCAGGTATCAGACATAAGGGAGAAGAAAAACAATGGAGGGGAAAGGAGTGAGGAGAGAAAATGGCAGATGGCAGAGTAGGGATGGAAGGAGTATTTTCACTTAAAGGTTGGAAACAGCACACATTTTGATATATATAATTATAGTATAGTTATTTGACATAAACAGCTCCATATCACATCGAGCGTTGATGTTGATGTCATTACAGGTCATTTCTAAGGTTGATCACAGTGCAGAATTATGATGTACGTTAACTTAAACACATTCAATCCAATCGTTTTTACAATGATGTATTCCACCACGTACCAGCGGTGCCGTTGTACTCTCCTATTCTGAGCTTGTAGAGGCTTCTCGCGTCTCCAAGGGAGAATTTGTCATAGTTGGCATAGACTGACTCCTGTCCGTCCTTCATGTCAATTCTCAGCTCATAGCGGCCCTGGCCAGCAAGCTTCTGGATGTTGTCTAGACCTGTGGAGAAACAAAACACACTTTATTGAAAGTTATCACCCTCACACGGATATGGAAGTCATGACGTTCATATAGTGATTGAAAAAAATCCATAGGGAACCCTAAAAAAGCGAGCCTCCTATTTAACTTTATTTTGAAGAGACACACATGACTCAATTTGCCCAATAATTGTATATTCAAAACACAAATTACAATCTGTACAGCAGTTGCCCCTGTCCAACAATAGATCCTTAGGAGAAACACTAAACACAAACAAATAACTGTCAACACAGACAGACATAGATACTACATGTAAATAAGAATAGTACAATTACTATATGGATTGACAAAATGACAGTATTTGTAATTGATTGATTTGCGTTATTATTGTGTCATACATACATAATATGCCCAGCCGATACAAGCTAACAAGACACAGCTATTTATAAAACATTGTTTAAGGCATAAATCTAAAATAAAAATACACAAATAACTTAAACTGACATCCTGCAAAGGTAGTCAACCCTTTAAGCATTGGAATAAACCTTTCTATTCTGGGTATACCAAAACATTTCTGGAGTTTGAACAAAGATTTATTTTATATGAATATTCTAAATACATCATAATAAAGTGAACACAGAGGAAAATGTGAAATATCCCTTCTTATATTTCAAATGTTTAAGACAACCTGTTATTCATAAGAACATTGATCGGAGAGGTTGTTAAACCATTTCGCAAATAATGTAATATAGATTTCTGTGATGTATTGAATGTACCATGTACGTACACTAAAAGCTTTGAGTCCTGATAAGAACTCTGGCCGGTGTCTTTGTCAGCTGCTTTTACTGAAGAGTAAGATTGACATTTTCCGAGAGCCGTGGACACTGCCACCACCGGCGCCCCTTCAAATGCCACATGCAGCACAATCGTGAGATTTGCGGCTTTGCTCTCTATCACCAAGGTAACAGACATGAGGCTCGTTTGAACCCTGACAGGCGATAAGACCCCACACCGACCTGAGAGATTGGTACTGCCTCCACCATCAGATTACAACAAGCACCCATTTGGAAAGAGTCTATTTCCCTGCTTAACCTCCAGCAGAGGCATCACACACTTCTTCTTTTTCCACCCTGGGAAAATTAGAAGAACATCCTCCATTGCTGATAAGGAGTAGGAAGTGGAAATGCAAGAGAGGAGGGAAACTAAGTCTGCTGTAATACATCAATGGAAAGCATGTTTAATATGTAACACACCAGAGGCATTTAAGGTGAAAGCAATAGTCACAATAAAATTGCGTTTAATTCTCAGTCATCTCTAATTTCCATTATATTATATCACTGTATTATCAGCAATTAATATAGCAGCCATCATTTTTTTTACAGTTTTCTCCTCCAACAGTTTTATGGGATCAGACTGCTCTATTTCAGACTGCAGCGATTAAAAAATACATTTTGACACACTATTGCACTCTTGCCTTATTATACTACCAATATTACCGTCTCGTCACATTTTATTACCAGCCTTTCTCTCTCACTTACACAGGAACGACGACGACGGGGGATTAAAAAAAAAAAGAGTATGGGATAATGATCACATACTGCAGCTTCCCCGGTTTAAACATCACGAAGCTGACTTTGTGTTCAGCGCTAAAACCGGCCGAGGTCAGTGAGTAGGGAGAATAGATCGCCCTAAAGCAGCAATAAAAACGTCCGTTTGTTAAAGTGCATCAGATAATAATGAAAGCTTAATTTTCATATTCTTTACTGCTGACCAGTTAAGCACCTCTTCTTTTAAGTCTGAGTGGATTTAATATCCATGTTTATGGTTCCATACTGTCTGATATATTACTGTTCTGTGTGTGGGGGCGGTGATTAACTAAATGTTCACAATAATACAGTAGCTCTCCAGGGGCTATGGCAGCGACCAACTCTGTAGAAAGAAGAGTGAAGGACACATAGTTTCACACTGCAGTGACCATCTGGGATAACACCATTTACTTTCTATAGGGAACGTTAGTGGACCCTTCTTGAACTGTCACTGCTAAAAATGCCCTGCAAATTCTAGCCCCGATAGGAGAAATGTCTTCTTTTAACCATTCAATTATACCTTGTATGAAAAATGTAGAATATTCATTGTCAGTCCTTAAACAGGGCCACTGTTAAATGCTATTAGTAACACTTTCCAGTATGTGTTTTTGTTCTGTTTTTTACTTTTGAAATCAAGTCAAATTCCTCGTACGTGTCAACTTACCTGGTAATAAACCTGATTCTGATTCTGATTATTTCCCTCCTTTTTGAAACAATCTTGTAGTTCCCTGCTAACAGAGCTCTAGCTTAACAAACTCCGAGGTCAGTTTCATACGACATGTGTGCCGTACTCTGAGGCTGCTGTGATCCCTGCTGGCTCGTTATCTGTAATCACGAGGAGAAGCTTTCACAGAGCGGCTCTTGATGCTCCACACCCTGAGGTAACGTTAAGATGCTTTTATGCACTGAGAGAACAGAGTACAGTACAAGTGAGAGAAGACGAAGAAGGACGCGGGAAGTGCAACCTAGAAGGCACTTATGAAAAGTAAAGAGGGACCTTAGAGATTGAAGGAGCTGCCCTTGACTAGCATACCTCCAGAAGTGGTGAGAGGGCAGATTATTGCTGAAGTAATATTTGGAGGCACTGAACCACATTTGCTCTGGATTTTATTGTAGGGACAAAGGCAATGTAAATCTGCAAGATGGGAAATCGGTGCCATGATGCTGCAACATGAGACTTCTGAACACTGCCGTCACTTTATGGCTCACTATCTTTGCTTCATACTGCGCAGTGTGCACTTGGGAGGGATTCCTATTCTGTTTGGCGCACAAAAATGTTTGTAGAATATTTTTCATCCTGCTTCCTGTGCTTCAGTGAATAATGCCCTCCATATTCCTCATTGAAATACAGAAACAAATTAATTTATACCAGCAGACAGCAATCCTTTCTCTGTTGTGATAAAAAAAGTTATACTTTGAACACCCTCCCTGTGGTCCAGACCAGCTGGCATTATTATTCAATTCACCTCATAACAACGCAAACAGCTTTACAAAATAATCAGTGAGACAAATAATCTGACACTCTGGAAGAAATGCCTTTGAAGCAGATTGCATTATTTTGTCAGCTCCTGATTATGATGGGTCTGAAATCTCTTTCACCTATAACAGTGTGTTTAGTCGCTAATGGCCTACAGCGTGCCGCAAACTATCTTGTGTTATGATCCAATATGTGTCAGCTGCCGAGTAACAGCCTTCCCTCTGTGATAATGTGCTGATAAGGCAATTTCCCCCCAGTGTTATTCAATTCCTGTAATCAAAAAGTTCAGAACAGATTCTTCTCAAGGTTCTGATTCGCTTAATGAAATATTCATGTAATACTTTCCTTTAATCATCTGCACCAAAACAATAACACCAAATCTGGCCCATGAACAAACATGACTCATTTGCATATTTTCTAATGAATATCATTATTGTTTTCTAATGAAATCTTAAGAGGGAGGGGAACATATATTCAGTAGTTCATCAGTGTTCTGTTGTTTTGTCTTTGAATCAAACAGACGCTAAAACAATTTCCAACTCATTTCAGGGAGAGACGAGCTTTCAGTGAATCCAGTAATGAGTCGGACAGATTTTGTGAAGTAAAGAACTGAAAGATGAGATGAGCAGGACGAGAAAAAAATCCAGCTGCAGGGTTCTCCGTCTTCAGATAATAATAATAATCAATTGAATTTATATAGCGCTTTTCAAGTCTCAAAGTCACTTGACAGTTTGGAGGGGGGACCAGGAGTTTGTGGTGGATGCGGTGAGAGGGAAGAATCCAACAAAAATGGCTACCGCCCAGACAAGGTATGGGAAACGTCAACTTACAATAGATTTATCAATGGAACCAATTGAAAGCTGCCACCCTCTATTGATTAAATCCATTTCAGTCATGGAGACGGTGTGCAGATAAAGATGGTAATAAGGCTTTTACAAAACTGAACAAAACGTCTTAAAGGTGGGGTAGGTACGTTTGAGAAACCAGCTCGAGATACACTTGTTGTTATATTCCATGGAATGCAACATCCCGATAGCAATGAATATCTTCAGTGCTTTGACAAAAAATCCATAAAAACGTCATCTGTGGAAGCCGTAGTACTGTAAAAAGCACAACCAATCATCTGAGCCGGCCCGGCTAAAATAACTGGATGGCCTTCCTGCCTGTCAGCCTTCCATCTGTGCACAAACTTATCTCGTGCCCTCATTGGTCATGTGCGCGTTCGTGTGTGTTGGAGCTCTGTAAGGAAGTGGCAGATTTTCTCCGGTCGTGTATTTTCAAATTCTAGCGCACTCGAGCTGATTTCTCCAAAATTACCGACCCCACCTTTAATATCAGCCTGCAGCACAGAAAATGTAGATACTTGAAACTTGAATTAGGCAGTAGCATACTTGACCTTATTACCTTAATTTCATAATACACCTGTGTTCCAGCATCATCATCATCATGTCTATCTTATCCAGCAAGATAAGCTACGGTTATGCCAGAGCACATAAAGTGGACATGATGCGTGGATAATCTTTGTATTTGAAAGTACTCCCTGGGACTCTCTCTAGATTAATTATCTGAGATTAAGACTCTTACCAAGCCAGAATTCATCCTCCAGGTTTCCGAAGCCAACCCGATAGTCATTCCACTTCCTGGAAAAGTCTGTGAGTCCGTTCTGACGACGCTGGAAAACCTGAACACCAAAATATAACAATGTGACAAGATCAGAAAAATACAGTTTACAAATAGACTAATGCAACTTAAATGTTCAGACAAGATAAGTCAGTACTGTGACTAAAAGGACCTTCAGTACTGTGTAGTCAATCAAAACCTGCTCTGTCTTTTATACCTTTACAGTTTATTGCATTATAGTGAACCAAATGCTTTAGAAATGCTTCAGAGCTACTTACAATCCAGCCTCCTTCATCAGTGGTCATGTCACAGAACACCTGCACCCCCTGGCTGGGGTCTCTGTTGATGTAGATGGTGTAGACCCCGCTCAGAGTCTCTCCATTCAGCAGGTGTTGGGCACAATTCTGAGGCGTTGCAAACAGACGACTCCCTGGAGATAAGCAGAAGAGGACCCATTAGAACTTGAGTGTTTTTGTCCATCTTTTGTAGAGTTATCCGTAGACGGTACAGGCATTTGAAAACTTTCCATTTTCTTCAAAGGCTGCAATCATTTGGATTTTTATATCATCTGAGTAAACACCTATTTGCTCAAAGATCAAAAGCCATGGATAATCATTTACCGCTTTGTTGTTGCCCTCAGCGCAACAACAAAGCCCTTCACTGAAAACACTGTTTTGTTTACAGCCCATAACTTTTGTTTTGTTTTTAGCAGACAGTTGTTTTAGTGGACAAGCTCTGATAAACCAGCTGTATGCTATGTGCCTCAAATTATAGACGTAGCTGTTAAAGAGCCAATTACCCTCAGGAGAGAAGAGAACAATAAAAAGGAGAGCAACTATTGATTTAACATTCATCAGGCAACCAGAAACACGGCTCTAAATAAAGGTTAATGTTGCTCCATTTCCGTTGGATGTGTGTACTATTAAGTTTCCTATATACATTTGACAAGGTAATACATTCTAATAGTGTGTTTACAGCTTATCCTACTGCCTCGGTGTTAGTTACATTAATGCACAAGGAATAGATGCCCCGTACAAAAACATTCAAATCAAATATAAACAACATTTTAACAGTTGCTAGACTGTTCCATAGTTTTGCTCCTTGAACAGACTGAATGTCAAAGTCAGCTTTTGCGTCAGGAAATATGACAGCTACAGTTTTTAGTGTGTTGATTTAACTGGTCTGCTGGCGTCTTAAAACAAGTTCATTAAGCAGGGAAGAAGCATGACCATGTTCAAAATAAGCTTTCATTTGGAATAGCTTTTGAAGCTTTCGAAGTGTCCAAAAAACATCAATTAAAAGTTTAAGATTAGAGTAAAACTGACAACCTGCAAAGCTTTCATTTAACTGCCACGTTCACTGCTGGGTTGAAATGATAGATATTAATATTTACTTTTGGCATGCTCACAGAATTGTTCAAGTTATTAGCAGCTTCATAATGCTTCCTAACCCTTGTTTGAGTGACAGATCCAGAGTCTAACTATACACTGGGCAGAACATTGAAGATTAGAGCACTCTGTTCAGCTGTAGGATCGTAGACAGCCAACCTGCAGGTGCAGCCTAATGAGAAGTCTCCATACAGACAGGAAATGGAGATTATAATTGTGTCTGACGTTGGGGACACATTACTGTGCACCTTTGTTACGGTGACAGAAATATGAAATGCTGTGCAAGAAGGGGAAATAAATCGGGCCAAGAAAACTCACCCTGTAGGAATCTCTTTCCGAGTTTAAAGCAAACAATACAAACACATGGTGTGTATGTGTATACAGTATGTGAGGGGATGTGTGTGTGTGTACTGTACCTGTAGTGAAGGTAGTGGACACCACAGCGCTGGTGTCAAGTCCTCTAGCAGCCTGGAGCTTCACTGTGAACTCTGTGGTCTCTGCCAGACCCTCCAGACGAATCCATGTGTCCTCTGAATCCAGTATCAGCTCCTAATACACACACACACACACACACACACACACACACACACACACACACACACACACACACACACACACACACACACACACACACACACACACACACACACACACACACACACACACACACACACACACACACACACACACACACACACACACACACACACACACACACACACACACACACACACACACACACACACACACACACACACACACACACACACACACACACACACACACACACACACACACACACACACACACACACACACACACACACACACACACACACACACACACACACACACACACACACACTAGATTGAGACATTGTATTATACAAAGCAATAATTCAATGTGATTTCTGTGTAAACCTCAGGGTAGAAAACTAATGACACAAGAGTCCCCAACCAGTCACAGATAAAACATTTAATTCTGCTTGTGAGATTTCAAAAGACTTTTTTTGGCAACAAAGAGACCTTCAGGCTATTTTTGTTCAGGAAACACACGGCAGCTTGCTTTGTGTTCTAGTAGCACGGTGTTATGTCAAACTGGTGACTCAAAAAGGTGAGGAGGAAATTAGATGGATTGTAATAAGGATATAAGTTAGTTTAAATACTGTATTAGTGATTTTGTATAAGTTAGCTGTTTGCATATGAAACATTTGGCAGTTCTTTTTATTGTAGATGATTTCTTTCTCACACAAATATTTTGTTCTGTAAAATGGTGGCTTCCTGTACTTCCTTGTAAGATAGACTGGATGTTTGGCATGACACATAAATAACTAAGTAGTAAGTCTTGGACATGAAGAAAGGGACTAAGCCATATACAATATAAAAGGGTCTTATTGGACAGCCAAGTTGAGACGCTACGAAGGAATCAGGAAATAAACATTTATATTTCTGTTAAAGAAGTCATAAAAGTGCACCAGACAGTTACTTCCCTCTGTTAGTGAAAATGTTTCTTTCATTGAGCCTGTCTGAAAGAGCCATGACATATTTCCTGTGACAGGTTTCTTAGATCAGACATAAATCGCACAGTGCTCGCACTCTACGCCTGTATTGGTATGCATGTATGTTACAGTTTGCCCTGGATACACATTAAATATGAAGAAGAAAGAATGAAATATTCAGCCAGTTTTGAAAAAGAAATCACACATTTCCATGCAATGTGTCTACGTGAATTATGCATGGCAGCAGCTGGTAAATGGTGCCTCTCCGTCTCAGAGGATCTAACATATTCCCTCCATGTTTCTAGGGTCAAGATAGGATTTTCATGGAAAGCAAAAACTCCCTGTTTTCTAAAACATACCTTTATGTGTGTGGTCGATGTTTGGTGGATTTTTATTCATCCTTGTGCATGTTTGAATAGGGAGAACTTTATTATTCTAGGCACCAAAATAACCAACAGTGATACATGCATTTACAAACTGGTAAGTAAATGTTAATGAGATAAAAAATGAATCTCGTTGCTACTGTGTGTAATTTCAGTCCATTATCTCCGTAAGAGAGAGAGCTGAACAGCTGCAAGGCTCAGGAATATGTGTTTAGATTACAGCCGAGGTAACGCAGCCAAGATGAACCTCAAGTAGAGGCAACAGGAGGAGAATCTCTCAATGAGCACTTCAATCTGCGGCCACAGCGGTCGGTTTGGCTCGGAACTGAATGTGTTGTGACTCATTTCCTTTTCAAACACAATGACTGTGGCACTTGTTACTGAGGCAGCTCACTGGTGAACAAAGAATTGAATGAAATCTAAAAGAACATTATCAAAGGTGGCGAGGAGAGTGAGACAAAAAGAAACATGTTCATACTCCTTCTAACACAATCTTACAGATTTAAACACATTTTCTTTATAAATGATCAAAGCTTTATCAAGAATATAGTTATCTTTGGGGTTTTTCTTCTTGAAAATATGAAAGAAATACGCAAACTGTTACGAGCTATGGGCCTACAGTGGGGTTTTTTTCTCCAGTCGTAGCCAGAGCCAACATCTATACACACCGATATGACATTAGCTGCTCACTTTTTGAGCTGTAAAAGGTGCTGCATATGACCAGCTAATGAGCAGCCTGCAAACTGACCCAATGCATACTTCTCTTTTTCAGTGAGCAACTGAGACAATTAAACTGAGTACATGTCTACATTTGATAGGAAGCATACAGTATCGTCAAAGGTATGTTCAAAGTCTGTTGCTCTTGTTCTGTGTAGCAGGCTGCTGTCTGGTTGTTAGTCAGTATGCCTATGATAAAAAAGTGTTTTATGCAAATATGATTTATAAGAAACTACATTATTGGCTGTATGAAAACAACAGTGTTTTGATAGCATTAAAAAGAAAGCTCCATAATGAAACCTAACTGTTAGATATGAATGTCTACCTTTTGGTATTGATTTGTATGCTGCGTGTTTGTGTATTATGCAGATATGTATGTCGTAGGAGAACAATAATTGTGAAAAATGTTATTTCTCTTTAGCATGCAAAGTTATGCAGAGTCTTGGAAATGGCATATCAAAATGTTGATTTAAAAGTATTCTTGTGTAAAAGCCATTACATTTCTAGGGACCATTTTTCTTTTGAAACAAACCATTGTTTCGGAAAATAGACGAAAAGGCAGAACGAGGGATGAATATCAAGACAATTATATGAAGAAGGATGCTGATGGCACTTATAATAAAAAAAAGGGATACTGTTGCATTCTTTGTACATGAGTGACACCCGATGGTCAACCACAAAGCAGTACTACACATTCAAGCTCAGTGTGTGTGTGTGTGTGTGTGTGTGTGTGTGTGTGTGTGTGTGTGTGTGTGTGTGTGTGTGTGTGTGCCTGACATTGGGTCTTGAAGGGGACAGTCTTTGAACATCTGGTTTCATGTGTGTGCTTGTGTGTAGGACACCTAATTGCCAATAAAAGGGAGGCTGTTGCAGAGCATCATGGGAAATGGTTCTAGTCAATTCGATAACAGGTGTGGTGCGTTCTACACAGAGCTTACTAATGTGCTTTATTACCATGAATCGGCCACATGAAAATATTTAATCAAAATAAACAATGGCTCTACTGAGACCCATTAAAGTTATATCTTCATTGGACAGCCACGTTCCCTTCATGATTCCCTGGTGTGTGTGTGTGTGTGTGTGTGTGTGTGTGTGTGTGTGTGTGTGTGTGTGTGTGTGTGTATGTGAATCAATCTGTGTGTCCCCGAACGCTTGCACTCAATATCAAGGGATTACATGATTAAAAGATATAAAGTGGATTTTGAAAAGTTGTGATTTACCTTTCCAGAACGTTCTTCAACTCTCTAATAATGGGTTCAATAAACTGGGAACATGTTCTTCTTTGCAGAAATCCAAGAAGGTGTTGTCAATGTGTGTCTACTATCTGCAGTTTCTATTTTCAGGTGATTGGATTAGCAAAAGTACATCTTATCTCCCGGACACATGATTGCAAAAGTTTCATGGATACTCAACAGGAATTTAGAAGAAAGAAAGCAGATAAAGAAACCTCAGATAAAACTTTAACATACATGTAAATACAGTATAACAGATATGAGATAACAGACACAGTTGAGACAGTTCTGCTGTGTGCACTACATACTTTGCGGCTGCCGTCAGTTGCCTTGTAAGTGAGCATGTAGTTGTCAATCTCTGCGAGTGGTGGTTGCCAGGAGATGAGAGCGCTGCGGTGATTCACCTCACTGGCAGTCAGATTCAGGGGCGCGTCCATGGCTGACAGAGAGAAAAAAAACATACCAATTAAGTTCCAAATAAGGAATGCTTTCAGGACATTTTCTACATCTTCTGAGTACTGTAGTTATCAAATAATGATTGAGCTGTTGACTTGTCTAACCCAACCTCTTACAAAGTATTCATATCAATTATACACATTGCAATTTCGCTTTTTATAGATGCTCAGTTGTCATGGTGGAATGAGTGTGGGTCTGGGGTTGAAAAAAATAAAATGCGGAAGAAAATGGGTGGGCAACGGACCTATTGTAAACACAATAACATACATTTATCTCTTTACTTTAAGTAACATATTTTCTCATTCCTACCATCTGAAGAGTGCCCAACCGTTTGAAAATGGAGGATTCCATTAAGTGTTTGGTAGCAGTGGGCTGCTACTAGCTTAAGGGCAAAACAGCACCTCTTCATGTACAAGTCCACAATCTACTTGGAGTTGAAAAGCAGGTCTACAAAAGTGAGTTTTTCTTAGCATTTTAAACTAAATACTTGATTCTGCAAAGCCCGGACAGCTGACCTGAGGATCTGAGGCTGCGGATTGGCTCATGAATTGAATGAATGAATTGGCTCATGATTGGCTTCTGAAGGCCAAACCCTGTGAGCTTTAAAGGGATTTGTAAACCTTGAAATACCTTCTTAATCAAACACAGATTTATTGTAGAGAAGCCATGATTGGGGTTATTTGATGTTGTGAGTTAAGACCTTACAACCTGAACTACTTTGAGGTGAGATGTAGAGTTGATGGCGGAAATGAGGAAGTGGCAGCAGTCAAGTTGTGAACATACTGTAGTTGTGTGAATGACATTTTCTAGGTCAGAGTGTGAGAGCATTGTTTCAATCCTGGAGATGGTTCTTATTTAAAGGAAGCCGGATCGGACAACTTCTTTTTGATCTGTGGTTCAAAGCTTTCATTTGAAAGAAATAGTACTTCTGCGTTTTGGCAGAAGACTTTCCATTAGCAAACAAAGCACCGCTGATGTATGCAAACACTGATCTGCATGCATTATGCATAGCACAATTGGAAACTCTTCCGGAACATGTACCAAATGTGCTGATAATTTATGTTCTTGCTTTATTCCATTTTATTTCAAATCTTTTTTTCTTTTGCACCCCTGAATGAGGCTATCTGGCCGCACGACAGAAAACCAAAACCTTATTGGACCTTTCTCTGAGGTTGGCTCTCCTGCTGTTCTGCCTTGGCCAGATTTCTCTCTCTCTGGACAGAACCAGCAAGAGATGCAACAAAGCGTCAATGACCCCAACCTTCCCACAAACCTCTCTTTCTTTGATTAAATAAACCAGACAAATGCCATGCCATAACTGCTGAAGGTCATCTTGAATGGATCTCTTTATTTCCATTTTCTTTGCAACTTGTACCACAAGTGTGATGCTGCCAGAAGCAATAATACATATTATTGTTCCCTTAAACAAATCTGATAAAGAGACCATGTGAACCATGTGCAAACCAAAGCATTGGCCTGCAATCCATCTGTGCTCCCGGGTGTATCTGTGTATCTTGTTCCTGCCTGCGTACATGACATAAGCTGCTGCTCATAACCAATTGCCCCTTGCAGGATTAATAAAGTTGTTGATTGAGAATATTTCTCTTGATTTCTTTATAGAATTTGTGCGTTTATTTGATACTTTGACAGTGCAGAGGGTGACAGGGAAAAGGGGCGTTAGACTTCCACAACCTTGAATAAACATTAAACTATTGACATCTGCATACAAATCAGTTGTTTGACATGTTGTCGTGTAATTGTTGTAGACTATTTTACCAATGTTGATAGAAACATAGAAATAATGTCATCCATGTTGTGTATCATTGATGTGATTATAGATTTTGAACAATGCCAGTCTATGTCACAGGGGAATGAGCTATGCTAGGCTTTGACTACAAAGGCAACACCTCTCAGTAACAAATATATATTCGGGCTTTGGTCTTATATGATAGGTAGATTAGGAGTATAATATTACCAGACATATCCTATAATGCCATCATATCATTAGGGATGAAAGCCATTGGAACAAAAAGGAACATTTAAAAAAAATAGGGAAAACAAAGCTTATAATCTGTACTTTATAAGCAGTTAAAGGTGAACACATAGGAAAGGAAAAGCGCAGGTAAAAAGGAACACTTTCCCTTTTTGGACATTCTTGCACATATACGGTAAATGTGGTAAATGGGTACAATCCCAAAATCCCCACAGGACTGAGAGAGAGGAGCAGACAAGACACTTTCCATGTTTAGTCACAGTGTATCCCCGCTTCAAAATCATTCAAGCCCTTGATCGGTAAGCCCACCCAAGTTTTACCGCACATTACATCACTCCATCCAAGTATATTCTTGGTGCCTGCACAGTTTAAACAAGGCTTGATTATAGTCTGTCTTGAGACCTTAACCACATCACAAGCAGACTCACCTCAATGTCCCCACCTTACATCACACTTTTTTAGTCAATATCTGATCTTCCGACATGGTGGCAGAAGCATTGACACGCTGTAACCTCATTTGAGAGCTTGATGGAAAATAGATGACCTTCATTTTGAAAACATCAATTTCCAGGAGTTACATCATGGGTCTGGGGAACATCGTCAGCAAACAGCAGTCTGAGCATGGGAGGCAGGAACCGAAACAAGTGAAGTGCTCCACTTTGTGTTACGTGCAATCCAATGTCCCCACGGTGAAGACAAGATAAAGATGTCTACTAACATGTCTGTCCCTTTCTGTGATTTATTTTTCGACGTTAGACTTTTGTAAACAGTCTGAACTTTTAACTTCCCTAACTTTTAGCTAAACAACTAACCCCTAATTGAACTCAGACTTTACACAACTCCCCACATGCACTATTGCGGCAGTAATCTTAAACAAAGTGCCGCGAGGGACTAAACAAGAGAAAAAACACTGTGGACGCGCAAAAACTCAGTCTTTCCAAAAGTATGCGTTTGACCTTTTATTTCCAAAGCAAAAACATTCCATATCCATATGCGTAGGCCTATATTCCTTTACGCATGCATGCGGTCAACAAAAATGTTCCTTCTCCAGCTCACTCCCCCTCCATCTATTACAAAGTGCGCAGGTAAAAGCAACCGGATATAACCACAAACGTCACCACACAAATCCAATGACACGCCCACCACCTATAGTGACTCAAAAAACATGTATCGTAACAAACACAGAAACATACTTCAACTGTGGCTCCTACACGCACATACAAAATCCACAAACACACACTGTCTTCTATGTGAAATACTTGTCTGTGTGCACATTTGGAAGGATCAATGACAGCTGGGTAATTAACAGCATGTACGCGCCTTGATAACCTCCTGAGTTAAGTGGGGTGCTTCCTTTTGGAGACAGTGATAGGCAGATTCACATTGTGCGGCGGGGGGGGGATTTAGAGAGAGTGACAGAAATGGAACAAAGAGTTTTTTTAGGAGCGCCAGGCTGAGCATTTCGCTTGGAGATGAACACAGCACAGTGCACATTGTGCTGAAGTTTTCTCTCCTGCACCTTCTCAGCTTTATTGACCTGGTCTGCATCACAACTCTGCCTTTCTTCCTCCTCTTCTTTTGTCTGTTTCCTCCTATTCCCACATCAATCTGTGGTCTTCCTCTCCTTCATTCTCTTATCACTTTTTATCTCCATTTGTGCTTGTGTTTCTCTCTCCTTCCCATCCTTTGTCCACTTCTATTCTTGCTTATCTGACAGGCTGCCATTCTAACTCGATGTGCTAGAGAGTGAACTCGAGTTTATCGTTTTGTTCTTGTCCTCCTTCGGCTTGATGTACACTGTGCTATGTTATGCACGCATGGGAGATAGGTGAGAGAAAGAAGAGCCAGAAGGGGGCATTCCTTAAAAAAGGATGGCCAGCAAACAGCTTTAGCTTTCTGTCCGTATTCTTCACTTTCTCTTAATTAACTAAATAAAACTTTCCCTATCCTGTTCTGACTCACGCTCTCCCTCCAATGCAACCTTTCCATGGCGTGCGCCCAGGCAGGTGAGCAGGTGTCGGGAGTTACTGGCAGCTCTGAAGCTCCATTTTCAGGCGAGGCAGTTTGAACAATGGTATTGAGATGAATGGGTTTGGCTTCATCTAATGTCTCATTAACACGCTGTGTAAACAAAGGGAAAGTAAAAAAAGAACACACACAGCGCAGCAGATGGGAAGGGCAGCATGGGCAGCAGTCATTTGTTGTAGAAAGACAGAGGAAGTTATTCTTCTGGAGAGGGAAACACAACTCTATGCCAATTTGCAAGTGAATCATTCTGCCTGAATGATGTATAGGAAACTCCTTTGAATAAATGAAACCCATTGAAGTGAACACAATGCTGCTTGGATGAGCCTCACAGATTGTAGTTTGATGTTACACCTTGTTATTTTCCGTAAGAACACTCAAGAGCCTTGATTAGCGTCATGGCCAATATTAAAGAGCCAAAAGGAGCCTGACAACCACCATCAATGAGGATTACTTCAAACTTCTGCATACACTATAGCGTTTGAGAGCACTTCACTCCACCGCGGTTCTTCTTCAGACGAGTAGTTTGTTTAATTTATTCACCTAACAAACCAGGTTTCTTTGTTTTGTTTTATAAGCTTAAAACAAGAACAAAGACGACGCCTCAATGTCATACATTTTCTTCTGCCTTTCTTCAGTTTGTCGCTTACCCCCTTTGCTTTTATATATTCTTTTTGCATCCTCATTCTCTTATTACAGGGCAGATGATCAAGCGAAGATGTCTCATCAAGCCATTGATTCCATCCATGACACCCCTAGATAAGGATTGTTTCATATCTTATCAGTTTAGTCAATTTCTTTTATAAACTGCTTTTAAATATTGAGTGGGAACAGTAAGTTACTAGGCTCAACTCAATAAACCTTTTTGTATTTTAAACTGTTTGCAAACAAACATTCAAAACCTACTTTCAACTGACAGTGATATCGTGATATTAAAACAAACAAACACAGGAATGCTGAATCCTACGTCATCCCAAACATTATTAATAATGCCTTGCCGGTCTATTTCTGGTTGTTTTGGCTTGATCTATTCCTCCTAATATGACATTTGAAACATCTTTGTAAAATGGATACCATATCAGAGAATATGGAATAAATGAATACCTAAAAAAATGTAATATCTTTAACCCTAAATATTTAAACACATTCTTTAAAATACATTAAACTGTCAAAAGGCAGCTCGCTCAGTACTTGGTAAACATCTCCAGCCAGAGCTCAGAGATCTGCCCGCAGCGCAGATCTCTGCTGCTTCAAAACTTGCTGAGCACTTCTCTGTGGGCTCAGACATATCTGAGGGAGGAGAAGTCCCGGTGCTGCAGGCTTATTGAGACACCCGTAGCAAAAGCCCTTATCTTCCAGCCCTATAGCTAAATATCAGCTGATGGAGAGTCAAGCTGTCTCACTCTGTGTTGATCTCCTGAGGCGTGGAGGCCAGCCAACGAAACCACTCTGAGATGTGGTTAAGAGTCTTGGAAATCCACAAATAAACTCCTCCCTAAAAAAACGGAATGGCTGAGAAGGTCTTGGACACATTTTCATAGGAGCCAGACGCATTGCTTGTACTCCTCTCCTCTCTTTGTGCCGTGTGGAGAGACCATCCGGACAGAAAGAGCATCACTGACCCATCGACTCTTCTCCATCACGCCTTTGCATTTGCATAGCTGCTACAGTATACACCAGATGGACCACGAATGATTGCCCTCTCAAATAACCAATATTCCAACTGTTATAAAAGAATATGTATAAATACATTTCAGACACATACTGTACACTGAAACCAGAGATTCCAGAACGTTACAGACACTTGAAAATGTTGTGTAATTTTTTTGCAAATCGGTCAATAATGCTCTACACAACTACTATTTATTCTGCATGATTGCTGTTTGTCATTAGCGATATCTAAGAAGATAAGAAGGATTTTTCCCAACTTCGAAAATGTATACTCCACTATAAGACAAATACATTTAAATGGCTTCTTAAAGGTGGGGTAGGTAAGTTTGAGAAACCGGCTCGAGATACACTTTTTGTTATATTCCATGGAATGCTCTTAACATCCTGATAGCAATGAATATCTTAAGTGCTTTGACATCATCTGTGGAAGCCGTAGTACTGTAAAAAGCACGACCAATCACGGCCCGGCTAAAGTAACTGGATGGCCTACCTGCCTGTCAGCCTTCCATCTGTGCACAAACTTATCTCGTGCCCTCATTGGTCATGTGCGCGTTCGTGTGTGTTGGAGGAGGGGCTCTGTAAGGAAGTGGCAGATTTTTCCCGGTTGTGTATTTTCAAATTCTAGCGCACTCGAGCTGGTTTCTCCAAAATTACCTACCCCACCTTTAAGGCAAATCCTTTTACAATTATGTATGAGTCTACTTGTTATTCAATTACTATACATGTGAATTCATTAATATTATTGTAATTTATCTTAAATGTTTCTTCAAGGCACTTGCTGTTTCAATTTTCAAAAAATAAAATAAACTTCACTTGGCTATCTCTCAGGATAGATAAACCTTTTTCAGCCACTGTCACGGTTGCTTCTCGAGGCCGTCCATCTGAGTCATTCTTAACACTGTGGCTCAGTAGACAGACGGAGTGCGAGAGGCAGACAGACACAGAGGCAGTTGACAAACCCAATCAAGGGTCTCCTCTTCGTTCACAGCCTGTTCACAATGTGACATTTTCCAGTGGAGCAGAACAGCCCGAGGAAAACAAGCTGTGTGAGCGGAACCGAAACAGGCTTTAAGATTTCAATTAAGAAGTTTAATTAACAACACTAGAAGATTCCTGTGAAGTTGGGGTTGTCTATAAGGCGCCCCCTGTGAGACCTGCCATCATCATCTCTGCAAAGAGGAAGACTCTATTGGTGTGTGCTTGTGTGTGCAAGTATACTGTACACAGATGAGTGTACACTGTACCCTCACAGCTTGAATGTGCACTAGAAAGATGACATTGTTAAAATACACAGTGTTAATACCTTTAATGCCCAAGAGTAGCGCTTGATTAAGTTCAGGAATGATCCTTTAATGTTTATTTATTACATTTGAGTTTTTAGAAAAACACGAATAAGAGCAGTATTGAATTCAATTATAAAATGTGAATTTTATAGTTTTTGAAGGTCCTATTCTAGGACCATAACAAAGGTAACACACTCAAAAACCAAAATCCTTTCTTTGGCTCGATCCATCCGTGCTTTGTCCATCACAGCAGCTTCCAAATGTCCTTTACAGTATAAGAGAGAGTCTAACGGTGGCAGAAATACATGTTTTTGTTCTCGGGACAAACGAGGTACTAGGCAGAGCATCTGTTTCCGAAATAGAATCACCTTAAACTGCCACAAATATTTGTTTATGTATGAGTTGTATGTATGGCAGTAACATGGCTGTATGTATGCATAATTGTCCTGAGCCCCATTTATGTTTTGAAGTCTCTGCAGCGCTGCTCTCGTGCGTTGTTTGTTTCTGCTGCAGTGCAGGACAGGTAGCTCTGGTACTCCTCGGGGGATATGGCCTCCACTGCTGACTGAAAACTTTCTTTACTGCAAGAACTCAGAAGTTTTCAGGTGCAACTCAGCTAAACTGGAACAATTCCTTCACCCCTAACTTTGCTCTCGACAGATCAGCCAATAAAGGTAAATATCGTTTGAGAGAGGGGTCACCTTGAGGTGAAGTAGGCAAAGATGAAGAAAAAAAGCAAAAGTTGAATCCCCCCCAGTTTATGTTATGACCAAGTCAAAGTATCTAGGTACTGACCCTGCAGCGAGTGTTACACAGGGATTAAGGATCAAAGAAGTGCACACACTCGGTATGTACTGTACAAGTTTGATAATAATAACAGTACTCTATATCTTTTCGAATAATTTCCTGTACCCTTTTATCTATGGCTGCAAAATAAAATATATATGCACTTACCACGCACTGACCTTTTCATTTATATGTACATATAAACGCAGACGTAAACCTAAGAAAATCACTTCAGAGATGAGGGGTTTTAAGATTTAACAACCATCAAGTCCGCTTTTCTACAATAGTCCTGGTGGGGAGTAACAGGTAAATCACAGAGACACTGACTATATTTTCTTTGAAGAGAGAGAAACACATCAGTATTTGACTCATCCGACCTACTTTAGAAGCAGTGTGAAGCAGCCATAGTCCTTGGTCAAGGACAATGGCAGGAGAATTCCTACTTAACATACTTTTCTTTAGCAGTGAACGAAACCCAGCACCCGGAGGAGACCCACGCAAAACACAGAAAAAAGATTTTCATTCCACACAGAAAGGCTCCGGTGGGGCCTGGAGGCGCGTCCTGCTGGGATGCTTCAAAGCTAACCACAGAATCACGCACCTCCCACTGAACAGGCACCAGCTGAATAAAATGAGCACTTACGTGTTTGAAGGTTGGTGATGACGGTGCCGCTGGTGAGGGGTCCTTTGGTGGCGTACAGAGCCACAGAGTAGGTGGTGCTCGGCTTCAGATTGGACAGCTGGTGCTCCTGCTTGTTGCCTTCCACGAGGAAAGTGTCAGCTGTCACTGGAAAACATAAAAGGTTCATATGTTTACCACACTGCTCGCATTATTATTCATCTCTGAAAAGACTGCATTCATTTGTCACTCTTTAGAAATAAGCTCCTAAGCATGTTGAAACTTAATCTCAAATGAATCCTGCACTGTTCGGCAACCTTTGGGGTGCTCTTTGAAGTTGAAGGATTTCTACACTTATTATGCTTTGAGTTGAATTTGCTTTTGGGGGCAGCTCTGCATAAATAAAGCACACTATAAATATCTATTCCTTATAACATCTGACTGAATATAGAAGCAATGCAAGACTAAGAAAACATCTTCTCATGTAATTTAATATCCCAGAAATCAGTTTAAGGTATTTCATGGCTAATATAACCGTTTAACCCATTTGAAGTTTGAATTATGTACACATTTAAATACGGATAAATTATCATTCGGTAACCACTTCACATCAATGAATCAACTGTGCACAATTGCTGATTAAGAAAATAATTGTGTGACACGAGCAATAATTGAATTTGACTGGAAAATACATTTCACATAACTGCTGGGTTGTCAGCAGCTCACTGACAGGAGGTGTTTTACAACAGAATTTAAATTTGTAGTAATATTCCTCTTACGCCAGACTTTCTTTTACCCTAAATGTCACAGTGACAGTGATGTTTGTGAGGAATTAAACATGCACATGTGTCCATGCTAGAGTATTAACCTATTTTACAGAAGGTTTGACTTATGGATCCCATGCATGTAAGAGTGTTATGAGGTTGTGCCAATACAAATCTGTTTTGTAATGCAGGACAGTACCTGATGAAATATGAGATGTATTGACCTTGATGTGACACACTGACACTCAGGGGAATTGTCCACAACTTTATTATCGCACTGTCCTAAACCCTGGCTGGGGATGCTTTCCAACTATGTGCTCAGCATAAAGAAAGTGTCTCAGTATCTGAGATGATCTGGCTGCAGTCCAGTCAGGCAGGCAGGGTGTAACGCACCAATTGACTCAGAGAGCTGAGTTATACAGATTCCTCTGGATAACTCCAGGCTTAGACAGTCGGGTCGTGTGCAAATGAGAAATATCCTCCCCATAAAATGTCATCCAGACGGCTCCTAAAAGTCAGTAGGGAAATTATAGTTATCACGTTTTATTAAACCTTTAACAAACTATTTATTGAGTCAAGGCTGTTAAAATTAAAAGAGGTAATATAATTATAAATGGCTTTAGTTACGCATAAAGCAAAACACAGAATACTGCCAGAAAATATACAAACCATTTTTTCATTTCAGAGGATGAGCATCATACTGTAGGAGGACATTTTAATGTTAAGCATCAGTTTGCACGTACTACTTTAAAGCAGATGTGTGTCTCTGTAGTTGCCGTAAAGAAGTGGAATTCTTTGCCAAATTATTTAAAGAGCAAGACAATTTTTCTGTTCAAGAAAATGTATAAAGAAAGTGTAATTAGACAGCATGAAGTTGACTTTTGATTGTGTTCTGGTTTTATGTTTCAGTATTTGTAAGCAACTGTGACTGAAAGAATATTGCTTTTATTTTACTTTTTAATGGTTATTTCATTTTTGTTGTTGTTGTTATTCTTTTGTAAGAAGGGGCAGGTAAAATAAGATTTTCTTCTCCCTACTCCTTTCCACCATGCGCTATACAAAAGAAAAAACCAGTATAAGTGTACATGTTTTGTTTTAAAATAACTGCCATGTGTGGAATAAACAAATAAATAAATAAACTGGCTAGTTTAAAAAAGAAAATGACTGAGAAAATGGGGTGATGTTTGTTTAAAAATACAATTTCCTTACAATCTTTTGATACTTTCATATTTCAGCGCTCTCGCTGTGTATGTCAAGATGTTTTATATGTGGCAGTGTTGCCTACTGTAACTTGGCAGTCATCCACATGGTTCAGGGAGCAAATTATAAACTGACTCCGAGGGGCAAAGCAATATGGCTATCTGTTATCTGGATATGGCTGTCAGACAGTGAATACACGGGCTGCATCAGAAACATATGCCCTGTAAAACCCACAATTGGTTTCAAGGCTAAGTACTTCAACCAAGCATAATGAACTCTCTGGAGCCAAGACAGATCGATCCATATTACCTTCAAGGATCGTACTGATCTCACTTCTTATTGGAAAAACCTTGACGGTACCTAACATATCACCACACGTTGCACATGAATGACCAAAAACAAATCTGATCATCATGCTCTGACCTTACAGCAGCTATCACTCTATTACACTTAAAGCAAATCATTGTGCAGAGAGCTGTTAACAATAATAATTTGGTGTGTAGTTGTACAGTGCTTTTCACAACCGAGGTTAATAAGTACTTCACGACACACAAACATGACACCTACAAATGGCAGCATAAGATAAAAGGCTGATTTGTAAAATGGGATTCACAGTTTGCAACGAAAGCAGTCAAGTGACATCAAAGAAAGTGAGGCATTAAAGTGCTACAGTCGCAGATTGATCAAGGTGTTTCTTATAAACTGTAGGGGCAGGGGAAAGGGTTAAGGCATGTAGTTTAGATTCAAATGAAATGAAAATCTATGATGCATGTGTATTATCCTCGCAACTACAGTCGTTGAATGTCCACTTTTATGTAAGGTTTGAGGGTGTGCTTCTGCAAGCCTCATTTGCATATTCACCTGTCGCGGCGCGCCCAGAGGCTTTTTTGTGGGCACGTCAACAGGATGCAAGGTGTGGTTCTCACGGGAGGAGGAAGCCTGTGTGTGGTGAATGCGGGTATTCAGCGGGATAGTTACGTTTTCTCAGCATGTATATATGTTAAAATGCAATGGGGAAGTAACTGAAAGTAACCGTATGTGGATATTGCATCGACCGACCTGGAAGCACGTCTCCTTGGAGAGGACGCTCACAGAGAGAGATTCTCTCCGACACAGGGTGAGATCGCTCCTTTGTGCCACGCTGGACCTCGTGTTTCCTTTTTTTGTGGAATATATAGTAGCCTGAAAAGGCCTGCAAACATTTCTGTTTTTGCCGCTGACGGGCGCAGGAGCAACAGCCTTTTTTGTCAATGAACAATAGCCTGGATTAGGCAGTAAAGACACTTTTTGTGTATCGCAGAGCGGACTGTTTAATTTTGTTTGTGTTGTTTGGCTGGTAAACTGTCAATATAATGGATCCATGCATGAAATCTGTCTCTGTTTATTTTGTTTAAGGCCCTGTCACACTGTACCGAAATTGACACCCGATGGACACACGATAAAGGAAATGTTCAAATTCGGCTGTGATCGTAGCAACATCGGGCCATTCGTGAGGGCATCTAAGCCATCGTATGACCGCCGGTGGAGTTCCTCAGGCTCCGGCAGCAACTTCGTGAGCGGCAACTTCGTAAGGCACTCGTGAGGGCATCTTGTCAAATCGTGTCATCTTCGTGTTATCATCGGTGCATTCACACTCACTCTGATCGGGGCGAATGCCCGATGGCACCGAGGATAACAAGATGCCCTCACGATGGCCTTACGAAGGGCAAAATTGACACACGAATTCAACACGAAAATGAACCTTCGCAAGGTCCTTCGGCAATTTTTTGGCATGCCAAAGATTTTACCACCGCTCACGAAGTTGCTGCCGGAGCCTGAGAAACTCCACCAGCGATCATACGATGGCTTAAGATGCCCTCACGAATGGCCCGATGTTGCTACGATCACAGCCGAATTTGAACATTTCTTTTATCGTGTGGCCATCGGGTTGTTTTATTGCACAACAAAATAATGTAAACATATTATGTAAATAACCCAATTTGTGTTCTGTGAAACTAAAAAGGATATAATATATTATTTTGAAGGACAGTTGACAGGAAGTTGTTGTTGTTATGGAAACAAGTAAAGAACAAAGTCTGAAGATATCAGTACAGTATCATAGTACTGTAACATAATTGTTTTTGGTACTTTCATTGCAGTTGTATGTCTTAAATGTAATGTAAATGTTGCCTTCGTGTGTGGTTCGGGGCCATCTTCGTGCGAAATTCACAATTCCATATTCGTGTGTCCATCGGGTGTCAACTTCGGGACAGTGTGACAGGGGCTTACAGGAGCAGATTATCCGTTTATTATTTCTGTTTACCTTTATAATATAATTTCATTCAAGAACCCCTTGTGCGTTTAATTAACACAACTATTTTAAATAGTTGATCGTACAAAAGAGAGAAAGGTGTTGATGATTCTGTCCAAATGCTTTCATTAGTATAATTCTCGTGCTTTGATGGTGGTTAATCAAGCCTTCTTCTCCCCGTCTAATTAACAGCAAATGCCTCTTAATGGCAGTTCATATTACTCACCCTGGTTGTGTGTGAGGGTCAGCACGTAGTTGTCGACACTGGAAATGGGGGGATTCCACCTCAACAGAGCCCCTTGGGGAGTGATGTTGAGAGCTGTCAACTCAGCCGGCATGTCCATCGCTAGGATTACAACACAAATATAAGCCCAGACAAATACAACAATAACAGTATGTTCAGTGATATCTGGCCAGTATGACTGACAGCAATGGATCACCTTGAAGGACCCTTAAATGACAGTCGAAATGTTGGCTACATACTGTATCAGCCAAAAACATTAACAGCTTTCTTTATCAAATTTAAAGAGCAAAAACATTAACATTCTTACAATTCAGAAGCTGAAACCACAGTCAAATTAAAATAAAACTTAAATTGTCTCTTTTGTCTAGCATTTGCCAGATATCTTTGAAAACTACACTACCATAATTGTGTTCACAAACAGTGGAGCTGTGTCAGTCACTTACATACACAAAGACATTGTGATTCTGTACACAATGGGTCGAGATGCAATTGTAAAAACACATGGAATGCCAATTCCACCTAGACAATTCAAAATGGAAAACCATTACTCAATCCACATCTTAGTTGTACTGTAATTATAGAAATCGAGAGACAGAAGAGCTTCGCATCTACACTGATTAATTATGACTCTCTTGCCATTTTGATCACTGTTTCCTCAATTCATAGACACATCAAAGAGAAATGATGCAGTCAAAAGGCTGTAGGAAGTCTGAGAAACTCTCCTGAGCCTGACGCTTCGCCAACCTTTTCCTAATTTCATTCTCAGACTGCTAGACATGGCAACATTGAGTTTGAATTTAATTATACCTTTAACCTCAGTGTTTCAACCCCATTTCTCCTCAGGCATGTTATTTCTGCGCAGTAGAGAGCGTAGCAGCAGAACACACAACACCACGTGTGCTCCAAAGCTCTGCCCAGATGAGGTAATTAATGCTGCCCTGCCCTCATCAGACTAAAAAAAAAAGTTGTGCTCATTAGCACAACGAAGTGAGTTTGACTCTTCCTTATCTCTGCGATAGATGAACACACCTGATTCAAATCATTACTTTAATTGCAAAAAAGGTTTAAGTGAATTTAATGGAGACCTGCCAAGTCAATTAGTTTGGCAATGGAGATGGAGTTGAGATGGCCAATAAAGAAATAAATAAACAGGTCATCCACCTTCAACAGCCTCTGTGATAATCCAATCATCACTCCCCATCTCCTGATTGCTCGGGTGGATCGCAGATTGAGCCAAATACATCACGCTCGCACTCGAGGTGCTTAAGATTCAGAAAAGGAACAAAAGGCTGCTGTGGGGCATAATGCTGTGTTGCAGTCCCATGCTGATGGGAAGCTCTGCTCAATTAAACCTCCAGAAATACAAGAAAGCCTGAGCATTGACACAATTATCCTGTAAACCTGCTGTTTCCAAACACTACGTCACTGACAGCAGAGCAAATCCAAATGCCAATTACACAATAAGGCAAGTACACACTCATATGTTAATTGCAGTGTTTGCCTTCAAGGGGGTCAAATGGACCAAGAAGTATTTTCTATAGTGTTCTTCCCAGGGGATGACATTTAAAAAACTGTAGACACAGAACATCAGGTATATACTGAAATTAATATTAACATTATGTGAGAAATTATATTGGACAAACTAGTTCAGACATACCTTTGATTTCTGTTCAATTGCTCAAAACAAATGAGAGTTTTGGGTTATCGTTAAATGAAACGAGTAAAAAAATGAAGCCACTTTTACATACTTTATTCAGTGCTTTTTCCTAAAATCGGCCTCAGAGAATTTGAAAACTATTCTGTATCTAGACAATCTGACCGATTTAGTGATGTTTATTACTGTGATGCTTGAAATTAGTTTTCCAAAACTCTAATCATTGCATTGATAAGTGCAATAACATTTAGTGGTGAATTCTACTGTACTGTATGCGATTATCTGATGAAAGATGGTCGCATTAGACAATTTAAGCTACACATATTAAATCATAACCGATCATGTTGAGAATTCACAATCTCCTCTTTATCTGCTAAACATTAGATTAGGATTTTCATAATGTTAAAAAGGCTCTCTATCAAACTAAGTGTGGAAACATCGGTTACACAGCTTATTCGCAAAATAAAGACTAACAACTTCTGTCCTTGATTGTAAGGGAGAGAATAGGGCACAGGAATGCTGTATTGACGTATGAATCTGTGTGTTATTATGTGTGAATACATCTCAGCAAAACTTCAGGAAAATGTTTTACATTGAGTATTTGTGCTTTGCTGGAAAGGGTGTTTTTAGAAAAAACTTTAGATGTGACGGTTGACCATGAGGTCAGTCTGCTGTGTGCTGTGGCCATTATGAACCGCAGACCGCAGCAGATAGTGCAGTTAGCGAGACACATCGGACCATTTACTCCCCAGTCCATCTCTGCATCCCCTCTCATTACAATGGAAGCAGCACTGCCTCACTGTAAAGAAAAGCAGGTTATCAGTGTGAGTGTGTGTTCTCCACAACGCTCTACTGGAAGGGTGACATGCAACCATTGTACCTAATGATGTTATGCTGAAAGGAGGTTGTACTGTATATATCTATATATACATCGATACAACATTACGTGTTGATAGAAATCAACACGTAATGAAATAAGACCCCACGGTTTGATGATTGATAGGTGTGTGGGCTGTCTTTCATGTTGGCACACGGAACAATGGGGGCGATCCACCATTACCCACAATGTAAAGTAATTCACACAGCCTCTTCTCTCTGTGAGGAGCAGCAGGTTCAGCTTTCAGAACACAGTAACAACAAACTAAAATGGCATTGATTTTTTAAATATGTCGTGGAGTAATAGATTTATTTATTTTTCTGCTCAAGAGAGTACCAGAATGTGTGCAGGGGTTGGGTTTTCAGCATGTCAACTCTTTCACCTGTGGGGAAGTTGCAGGATTGGCTCCAGGTCGCCCTTTTTATTTACTACTAGACAAATGTGCCTTTTTGTTTCATACAGTTCAATTTGGATTGAGACAGGGAAATAATGTACCTCACGTGTGGCGTTTCACTGTCAAGGAGGCGATATAGCGTGTAATTACATTGCAAATACTGACTTGAGCCCCACCACTGTATGGGTTAGCCCTACCATAGATTACCCAACAAAAATACTCTGGAGCCGCAACTGCCGACCCGTATTGCGCATGCGCAGATCTAAGATCCAGTAGAAATTATAAAAAAGTAAAAGTCTGCTGCTTATTGTTCTAGGCCAAAATAGAGTCAAAGAGTATATGAGAGTGAGTGTGTGTTAATTAATATATTTGGCAGTTTGGAGTAAGTCTGGAGATTTGTTTGTGTGTGTGTGTGTGTGTGTGTGTGTGTGTGTGTGTGTGTGTGTGTGTGTGTGTGTGTTTCATGAATACGCCTCTCACGATAATTCATTTTGTTGGATACATTTTCCCGGAAATTATTGTCGGAAACGTTATATGACCATTTTAGACCACTGACATAATGATAATATATAATAATAATTCAAGTACATCCTTTCAAACTGCTAGTCACATCCTCATGTAAATGGCAATTTATCGAGTTCATTTTTATTTATCGTACGATAAGTCAATTAATTGCTTATCGCGACAGGCACACAATAAAACAGTGGAAACAAACATGTGTTTGACTTTCATTAGTGAATGAAACTGTGTGCCCTTTATAGTCTGTGTCCAATATTGTGTATTTGTATATATTGTATATATATCCTGTATATATGCTAAGGTCCCGCTGCTGACACGATAGCAGTCATTTTGTGCGCATATGTGTAATTAAACCCATGATATCAAAATCTCACTCCAGCTAGGTACCCAAAGTTGGCAACCCTGATAAAGCTACATGGAACATTTTCACTGCTCATTGTTGATTGTGAATGTATTGTATGTGTAGGAAACGCTCACTATCATAATGCTTTATTCAAAGAAATACTGAAACGACTTGTAAGCTAATGTATTACCTAACTGGTAGTCTTCAGCTGATTTGCTGGTACCTGCTGTGCCTTTGTATGAAGTTATATCATACAAATGCACACACACTGTGAAGACCACCGAGACAAATGTAACATTTGTGATATTGGGCAATATAAATAAACATTGATTGATTGATATCTCTCACAGGCTCCGCCCTCTACTGGACTCTATGGGTACTACCTTACCCTATGTTGCAAATGTATTATCTTTTGCAACATAGGACGTCTGTCCGTCCTGGGAGAGGGATCCCTCCTCTGTTGCTCTCCCTGAGGTTTCTCCCATTTTTCCCTTTAAACTGGGTTTTCTTTGGAAGTTTTTCCTTGTACGATGTGAGGGTCTAAGGACAGAGGGTGTCGTATTGTCATACTGATATTCTGTACACACTGTGAAGACCACTGAGACAAATGTACATTTGTGATATTGGGCTATATAAATAAACATTGATTGATTGATTGATTACCCTGCGAGCATTCTCCCACTGAGACTTCAATAGACGTAGCCGGCCTTGGGCGGGCCTACCTGAATGCGCGCGCCTCACACCGTATAAAAGGAGGCCTCGTCTCCTGACTATCACGGCCCCTACACACGGTGGCGTGCGTTGCCGCTTGGCGGTGGGCGTGTCTTGAGCTTGGGGAGTCAACGCGAGCAACGCGAGCAACCCGACCAACAACCAATCACATGAATGTCCCGCTCCGGACATACAAAGCAAAGCATTCATGCTACATCCAACCTACGTCTAGATCTCCGCGGCCCGAATCGCCACATTTCCTGCAGGAAATTCCGCATGTTAACTATGAAACAGTTACTGGGGCTTGTGCAGCCAGGCGATTGGTTCACCACCATCGACCTGACAGACGCGTACTTTCATGTAGAAATTGCTCCAGAGCACAGAAAGTGTCTGCGTTTTGCCTTCCAGGGGATAGCCTATGAGTACAATAGGCTGCCGTTCGGCTATTCCCTATCCCCCTATTCCCGTTCTCCAGCATTTCATGCCCCTAATTCAAGGGAGACATGTAATGGTCAGGAGCAACAACAGCACCACAGTGGCTTATATCAACAGGCAGGGCGGAGTCCGCTCCGCCGCCTTGTTGGCCACAGCGGAGAGGCTGTGGTTATGGGCTTCAGAGGTGGTGGTATCTCTGAGAGCCCTCCATATCCCGGGACTGGACAACAGGGGGGCCGACCTCATGTCGAGGGGCGGCCCCCTGCCAGGCGAATGGACGCTTCACCCGGAGGTGGTGAAGCAGATCTGGGCCCAGTTCGGGAGAGCGGAAGTGGATCTGTTTGCCAGCTGGCGCAACAACCACTGTGCCCTGTGGTTCTCCATGGCCCTGAGTGACGAACCGCCCTTGGGGGTGGACACGTTTGCATACGAGCCATGGCCAAGGAAGCTGCTATACGCCTTTCCACCGCTGCGTCTCATTCTCCCTCTCCTGGGGAGAGTGAGGCGAGAACGTCTGTCAGTCATCCTAGTGGCTCCGGACCGCGTCGGGGCGCCGTGGTACTCAGAGATGACACAGATGAAGGTGGGCCAGTCCTGGGCGGTTCCCCAGTTCTGGGGGGCGATGTCCCAAGAGGCAGGTGCAATCGGGGCGTTACCCACTCTCGGCCGTCCTCTCCAGTGGCTCCTGAGAGGGACAGGCTGAGACAGGGTGGATTGTCTGACAGTGTTATTCAGTCTATCCAGGCAGCTAGAGCTGGATCCACCACAGCCTGTTACAGGCCAAAGTGGCTAGGATTCCAGCGATGGTGTGAGGAGCAGAGAATAGAGCCCCTATCTTGTGAGTTAGGCTCTGTTTTTCCTTCTTACAGTTACTGGTGGACTGAGGGCTTGCACATTACACAGTGAAGGTGTATGCAGCAGCCATCTCGGCCTGCCATGAGGGATTTGGTGGCAGGTCAGCCTTTAGTCAACCACTGATCTCGCGGTTTTTACAGGGGGTCAGGAGGCTGCGCCCAGTAGTGCACGCCTCCACCCCGCAGTGGGACCTGCCCCTAGTGCTCAAAGCTCTGGTCTTAGAACCATGTGAGCCTCTGGAGCTCTCCTCCCTCGTGGAAGACAGCTTTGCTTCTTGCCTTAACGTCAGCCAAAACATTTGTCCGAGTTAACCGCTCTGGCGGTGCACCCGAGCTGTTTACTGATTCGGGGTGACCGTAGCGGCGCGACACTCAGACTGAACCCCTCCTTTGTGCCCAAGAGCCTAAGGAGTGCGTTCAGGTCGAGGGCTATTCAGTTAGGGGGGTTTAGTCTTCCCCCCCAGGGTGGGAACAAGGAAGTTAATCTGCACCTCCTCTGCCCGGTGCGTGCGCTAGCATGTTATGTGGAGCGCACGGCTGCCCTTAGACGCACCGAACAGCTGTTCGTATGCTTCGGGGGCGGGGTGATCGGGAAAGTTCTGTCCAAGAAACGCCTGGCAGGCTGGCTCTGCGATTGCATTGCACATGCCTACGGACAGGCAGGGAGAGCCTGCCCCACGGGGGCTCGTGCGCACTCCACACGGGCTGTAGCTGTGTCAACAGCCTTTGTCAACGGTGTGAGTGTGGAGGGTATATGCGGCGTCTTGGTCGACGCCAGGCCCCTTTATAAGGTTTTATCTCTTGGACATGTCTGGCTCTTTCTCCTCATCTGTGTTTGCTGGGGCAACACAGGATTTGTAGGGGGGGGGTTGTGGGTCAGTTGGCATCTGACCCCCTCCCCGGACGTGACGCGCCGTCGCCTTTCCCGGGCCCTCTGGGGGTCCCGGGATGGGCGAAGGGCGCGCTGGGCCCTTACAGCCCTCCACACTTTAGTCCACACACACTCTGCACGGGGTCGGTGTCTGAGTGTGGGGCATGGGCACTGGTGCTCTCCCTGCGATCCTTAGGGATTCAGGGAGGCAGGCGTGTAGTAAGCCCATTCTGGGCCGAGGGGGCTCTCCCCATCCGTCTATGGGTGGGGGGGGTCCCCCGGCACTGTTTTTTGAGCACACTTTCTGCGAGGTAAGCGCAGCAGGGTGTGCTCTGTCAGCCACAGCCCAGATTTCTCCTCGGTCACAACCGGGTTAAAGGAGAATATGGGGCAGCAGCTGCTGACCAGAAAAGCCGGTCAGGGGCAGTAGGGTAGAATGTTGTTGTTGGACAACAGTGCGCGTATACATCGGGCTCCACCCACTGTACCCATAGAGTCCAGTAGAGGGCGGAGCATGTGAGAGATATAACGTTGGGTTACGTATTGTAACCCTTATATATTAGCACAGGCGGAGCCCTCTACTCAGGGCACTGTCTGTCCTATTCCGCTCGCTGAAGATTGGTGTAGGATGATAGTCCTTTTATACGGTGTGAGGTGCTAGCATTCAGGTAGGCCCGCCAAAGGCCGGCTACGTCTATAGAAGTCTCAGTGGGAGAATGCTCGCAGGGTAAGGTAGTACCCATAGAGTCCAGTAGAGGGCGGAGCCTGTGCTAATATCACAAGGGTTACAATACGTAACCCAACGTTTCTTAACTATTGTGTTAACGACTGTGCAATAATAGCCCGCTGTATCACCTTTAATTTGCCATTATGAAGGTGTAGTCTTGCAGCTCCTACTGTAAGTAGACATGTCACGCTGAGACTGTGACTTGATGTGGAGCAGCGACAAAATGTGTCACCCCGAAAAACTGCAGACGATTTCACAACAAAGCCTAACGAGAAGAACGGCTCTGACGAGGAAAATAAAGGTTTTTGAAGATGAAAACCATGCAGTGTATCTTTGGAATAGCTCTGTCATATGTTAACAAATAATTTAAAAAAGAAATGCACATCCCTTATCTATGTCTTCTTGAAATATCACATATAAATATTGTGAGTAAAGCAGAGAGGACCGTAAAGGTCTGTTTCCGAACAGTTTGACAGAACACACAACACCACATGTGCTCCAAAGCTCTGCCCAGATGAGGTAATTAATGCCGCCCTGCCCTCATCAAAGAAAAAAAAAAAAAACAGTTTTGAGAAAAGTGAGACTTAAGTAGGTGTCCTGGCACTTTGCTAATGAGCGCCGTTATTAGCCTTTTGTTGTACCTAAACATAGTCCATTTAGTTTCAACCCTCCCAAATTCATCTGAGATTAGCAGCACCTGATATGTTAGCTTAATGAAATATTGCTCCCTGCTTCTTCATCCCCCCCTGACAATAATTGATTACGGAAGAGAAGTACGTGGCAATTGCAGCGTTATTCAAGTCATTATATACTTGGCCGGGCCATGCAGGATTACTTTTCTAAATCCCCTGTTTATGTATTGTTGTTGAACGGCGGCATTAGAAGGTCCCTGGTTGGGCATTGTATGATGTGAGGAAATGTGTTTGACCTTTTCTAACAAGCTTGACTTGAGTTATGTTCTTTGCAGTCTATTACAGCCCCAACGGCTCTGCTCATTGTAAGCACACTGGGATTGTTCAAAAGGAAGCTGATGATAAAGAATTGCAGGGGAAGAGCCAGACATACAAGTGGCAATAAGAGAAAGAAAGGGATAACTTTCTTTTTTTCTCACTGGAGTTTTAAACCTCGCAGCTCCTGGTTAATCAGGTCTCATTTGCATTCAAACTCACCTCCTGCTCCTTTTCTCACTCCTTTGCTGGGCCCTATTTAGCTCTCTTTCTTTGCACACACACACACACACACACACACACACACACACACACACACACACACACACACACACACACACACACACACACACACACACACACACACACACACACACACACACACACACACACACACACACACACACACACACACACACACACACACACACACACACACACACACACACACACACACACACACACACACACACACACACACACACACACACACACACACACACACTATTATGCATAAAGCAGCGGCTGATTGTTTATATTAGGTCAGTGGAAGATTTACTTTGATTTGGAAGAAATAGGTTGGGTAGACACTAGGGTAGGAAGAAGCTAACAGGAGAGAAAGGATGAAGCAGAGAAGAAATGCAAAGAGAACAGAATAAAGGATACTGAGAGAAAGAATAGGGTAACATGCAGCTGGATAGAGGTGAGGAAAAAGTAGAAAGGGATAGAAAAAGGCAGGAGATAGAGGACAGTGAGCTGGAGTTGAGAGTAGGTTACCAATTACTGGGTCACGGAGTGGACAGCTTCATCTATTGCAGCTCCTCCTGCAATGTCAGCTGTACCCTTAGATTTTGTCTGACGTCTGTATCTGTGCGTGTTGCTCTTTTTAGCACAGAAGTCCCAATGCGCAGCTGTTTTTGGGAAAGAACAATTGGTCCGAGAGTCTAACTGAGAAAAGAGGGATTCTTCATACAGATCACACGGCAAACATTGTGTTCATGTGTCGCTCCCTCTCCTAGAAGGGCGTTTATCAAAGAGTCGAGGGAGCCAGGAGAGTGGTTTTAAAGTAGAGACATTTCATAATGTTGATTAAGAGAACATGAGGACAGCACATCAGAAGTATATTAAGTATGACACCTGACTATTCCCTGTGTTTTTTATATTTCTGTTGTAAATTATTGTCTTTTATTGTGATTGTAGTAATGTGTTTTTATTACATGCACAGCATTTTGGCTCGACCAAAAATTGCTTTTAAATGTGCTATATAAATAAAACGTGATTTGATTAAAGTGTTTAGTCAAAACAATTTACTCAACAGCTTAATGGGAGGGGAGGCGTGTGGCACAGTGGATAGAGCCTTGGTGTTTGGATCAGGGGGTCACAGGTTCAAACCCCACTGCAGTCAGCATGTCGTTGTGTCCCTGGGCAAGACACTTCACCCCAAATTGCCCACAGTATCGAGTATGTAAGTCGCTTTGGATAAAAGCGTCTAATAAGTAACATCTAATTTAATGTAATAATATAGCTCAAACTAAAGCATTCCAATGCAAAAATCCTGCAATAAATTGGTCCTTCATTAAAGGTCCCATGTCATGCTTTTCCGGTTTTTATGCATGTAAACGGTCTGCAGAGTCACAAACCCTCAAAGTACACCCTGTAGCGAGTACAACTCTAACACAGAAAAGACCCGTCTATGCTGCCTCAGAACGCCTCGTTGGAGATTTCTCTTTTTCTTCCTGGGTACAGTGACGTGCTCATACCCAAATGGTTCTCTCAGCGGCGAAACTGTGATGCGGTAGGGGGGGGTGCTAGTGGAGCCAATGGTGCTGAGGTGCTGGGGCCCTCTCAGCAACCCCCCCTTCCCGCGTCCATTCGCGATGTCTCGTTGTCTCGCAGACCCCACGCAGCAAGCAGGAAATGAACCCAGCTCACACTGTCCGCTCCTCGCAGCAGCGAGCCGCGCAACGTCCCGCCAACACGGCACCCAGACCCCACGCAGCATTCTCATCTGTTTGTCCTTACTGGTGTCATTTTCTGGTTGCTAACACCATTGTAACACATAATCACTGATGCTCCGCTGTAACGGTGGTGGACTCATCAGAACAGAGTGGGCGAGCTGACCAATCAGAGCACACTGGGCTCACAGGGGGGGGGGGGGGGGGGCAGGAGCTCCAACAAGCCGTGTAGGACAGAGAGTGAATACACATACTATACAGAGATGCTGTATGAGAAACCAATGTGAGTTTGGAAAATTGGGACCTTTAAAAGTAATGTTTTTATTAAAAGAGGTGATGATTTACTTATCAGGCTGTAGTTCGTGATGCTGTTCTATTGCATACTGACTAATGTTTCTAGTATTTTATCCACCACATTTATATTTCACTCCCTGTCCATAGTAGCGAAAGTTTTAACAAAGGAATAAACCGAGAAACCCTAGAAACACTCAGCTTCCCCAGCCAACCTACAGTACGGCCAATACAACATTTATAATCAAAGCATGTTCTCCTCTCACCTGCTTCACTCCATCGCTGTGTGACTGACAGTCCCGAGGAGAAAGTGGAAACCAGATCTTTTTGTTTTCTGTCCCTGCACTGTGCAGATGTAGCCTGCTACTGACCTCGAACATTGTTAACTACATCTCTGACTTGTTAAGCAATTTATTAATGTATGACAACAGACACATTACCAGTGTGAGTGACATGGACACAGCTCCACAGATTTCTCTAGTGACTAGATACTGATTGGTAAGGGCAACACAAAATAACCTCCCCATCAAGAAAGAAGTCAAGCTGAATAAATGAGGGGAAAAATAGTCAATTAAGTCTGATCGTTTGTTTAATTCAGCTGCAGTTTGTTTTGTTGCATGGCTGTTTGGCTCTCCTCTTAATATACAGCCATGTTATATATATATAATATACAGACACACTCCTACCTGTGAAGACGGCGGTGCTGACGACTTTGCTCTCCTGACTCCCTCTGACAGCGCTGATGCTGATCTCGTATTCAGTCGCAGGGAACAGGCTGGACAAGGTGTAGTTGGTCACATCGCTGTCAATCACCACGCTGTCCACTCGACCTGCAGACATCAGAACAGCCGCCGTCACTCTGATCTCAGATTTATCAGGTAAAGGGCACACTGCTGCGAGTTTTACATCACAGGGTAAACATTTAATCAATACAAACTGTTAATTACAAATTCATTCCACTGATAAAATGTTATCAATTAATTACAGCTACACCAGTGTGTGTAACAGTGCTCCCTTCTACAACATATCTTACATCAGAGAGACACGCTGCAACACATGCCATGTTCATTTAACTGCAACACGAAAACACAGTGCTCCAGCGTGCATATTGGTGAATTCCTTGTTCTTATAATACATTGACGTGTCGTTAAAGACTGGGTTACCTCTGGCTGATTGGTAGGACAGCTTATAATATTCAAATGGCGCCATTGGTTTGATCCAAGAGATAATCACAGAGTCTTCAGTCACATCTGACATTGTCATCTCTTTTGGAGGGTCCATGCCTAGAAAGGAGATATAAGTGTTAGCATAGGATCAAAATGGTCCACAATGGATAACATGGGACAATTTATTCTGATCCCAGAAAAGCGCATTATGTGGTATACTGGGCAAATAGGGGAATTTACATAAACATCTAAAAGATTCAGTGCCCTTGAAACCCGAGGTACTTCATAAATCCTTGCTTTGTCCATTTTTTATCTGCTCTTCATTATATTTGCACAAACAGAAGCAGCAGAAGCCCAGCGTGTTCAAAAATAAATAAATAAACACCATCAAAAGATATTCCAGAAGAAATCTATCTGGTAAAGAACACAATGGGCGGCATTAGCATTGAGACTGAGCAGGGCTTACTCAGAGGAGATTTACCCCCCCAGCTGACAATTTGTTTTATGCGTCTCCTGAGACTATCGAGCTGCCATGGAAAAGGTTATGGCCAAAACAATGTGAGAAAACAATTAAACTGAGGACAGGTCCTTAGCTGCTAGAGAACGAAATGGAGGGATAAAGAAAGTTTGAAAGGGGGAAACACAAAAAGACAGAAAAGGAAGAGATAAAGAGATAACATCTATCTGTCGGTGTGGACAAGAGGAGGAACGAGCAGCACATAAAACAACCACCCCACCCCCTGCTGAATAATAATGGCTATTATTCACAAGCAGAGGGGGCAGTTTATTACTCCTGGCTTTGAAGTCATTTGAATTCAACTTGTATGACATACAGTACCTTCATTTACATAATGTGTTGCATATTATTCATGCATGCATATCTTACTAATTATGTTTACTTTGGTAAAAATAACGGCTGGAAAAATAAAGAGCTTCTCGAGGTTCTGAATGGGAACAGTTACAGAACAGGTCCGTCAGTGAACTCTACTGCTATTGACCTGATCCTCCTGAAAGATCATAATTCAATTTTCACTGTGTAAGCTAATAAATGAATGTGGCCCTCAGGCTTAGCAACACTGAAGCACGGGTGGAACCGATAAACAGCCACACATATACTGAACTGGTTAGAAACTGAGGACTCCAGAACATTTGAAACGATAAAATCTAACAAAAAAAACCATTTAATCGAAAAGGAACGCCAAAGTCTTTAATCAGTGCTCACATTGAAATGAGCAGGATCAAAGCATTACACCCATTCTGAAGACAGGTGCAAGAATACTGTATAGCCATCTCAAAATCCCCATCCAATTTCACCCTCAGCATGTGCTTATATAATCATGTGTGGGTGAACGTAAAGAGAGAGTGCTTGTGACTGCTAAGGTATTATGTTAAACTGGATCAGTTATCAGATGGCAGCTTGCAGGTGTCTCTGGCACTGATGCAAAGATAATATCTATGTTGTTCAATGCTGACTTTTGCCTTTCCTCTAAGAGTCTCAGTCCTCTCTTTTGATTTCCTTTTTGTCCTGATTTTTCTTTTCTGTCTCTTTTTCAGGCAGGTTACTTCACTGACCCCCTTCTCATTTATTCTCTTTCCAAATGTGAATAGCACACTCATAATCAAAATAAATTATTCAAGAGCTCCTTCTATCAAAAAGGCAATTAGCGTGAAATGACAAGGTAATACTGTATTATGTATTGACAAAGAGAGAAAGATATGAACCATCTTTTCAGCGTGGTTTGAGGAAAAACATTTTAATCAAAAGACACAGAGAGAAATGATAGAGAAACCTTGAAAAAACTAAAGAGATTAAATAAAGGGAAGACTGAATGGAAAATATTCATTTCAAATGTGCAGAAAACAGTACAAAGCATTGGCAGACATCTTTAATTTACGGTAACAATGCCCATGTCCTCCTCCTCTCCCATTCTCTGTCCTTTACTGTATAAGCATTTGTCAGAATTGTCTCAAATATCAGTTACGATTGTTTATGAGTTTATAAACATGACTTAGCACTTGGCTGTTGACTCAAATGTCATGTATGTGGCAACCAGTGTTGTGCTAGTTACTGAAAACCAGTAACTAGTTACCATTACTAGTTACTTCATTTCAAAAGTAACTCAGTTACTTTACTGATTACTTACACCAAAAAGTAATGCGTTACTGTGAAAAGTAACGTTTTAGTTACTTTAAAAAAAGGCTCCCATTATATTAATGCCCTTATAGCCTTCATTTCAGTACTGTTATTGCATTGGAGAATAATACAATCTATTGATCAACTTGACATGCATTATATGCAATCTGGATAGCATCGATATTAGCTGGTTTTTGTATATTCTTTCTCCAGGTAGTTGGAAAAAGTTTTCCGTCCCATATGCTGTGTGCCGCCCGGACATGCTATCATGCTAACTAGCTCCCTGAAAGCGGGTGAATCCACTTTGGCAATAGCCTGCATGTGTTCTACAACATACCGTGCAATGGCTTTGTCGACTTTTCCCTGGCTAGCAGTCCCTTGGTTAAAATCCAGCCGCTGTTGCTTCGGTGCAGGTGGAGGTGGAGTGGCGTCGGCTGAGTCTCTGTGGTGTTAGCTACTAGCTTCGTCCCAGCATGTTGTTTTTGCAGATGTTTTAAGAGATTTGAATGACTGGTTTGGGCAGTAGATAGGCTCTTTGACCCGCCAGTACACAACTTACATTTAACTAAAACGTTCTTTTCTTTGTGCTCGACAAAAGTGAAATAGTGAGAATATCTCCAGGTGGAGAAACTAGACTTGAGCTCCGCCGCCGCCATGACAGTCTTGTTAGTAAACAACACAAACACGCCCACAGCCCGTCTCCCCATGTGACACAGGAAGTATCTAAGTACATTTACTCATCTCATCTCTGTTCACCTGGCTGTTGACTATATAAAAAAACTAACGCAGTAACGGAGTAACGCACCATGTAGTAACGGTAACTGAGTTACTGAATTTAAAAAGTAATGCGTTAGAGTACTAGTTACTGCCAAAAATAACGGCGTTACAGTAACGCGTTACTTGTAACGCGTTAGTCCCAACACTGGTGGCAACATACTATACCACACCGCAGGAGAATACAACTTGTATTGTTGGTACTACATCTTACAAAGAAATAGAAAGAAACAATCTCCCAGGCAGATCTGTAATTATTAACAATAATTCTGCTCTGGAATGAAATGCTAAAACAGCATATTTTGCAAATACATATTTAATTTAAAATCACTTTGAATTTCCATTTTTCCATTTGTTATCCCGTTTCCTTTCTCACACTTGCAACTGTGTTCTACTAATGTTCTTTTCTTCCTTGGTTACTGGTTTAAAAAGACTGGAAAATACAAAAAACATATTTTGATTATCTGTTACTTTATTTATGAATTTGTCTTCAAAAGGGAATTATAGCTTCTCCATTGTCGGGATTTTCTGCTTGTTTTAGTGAAAGTACATTGACATTTCTATGGAGTGTTAGGCTTTAGAAAATTATTTATGAAGGACAATGTTCAGTTTTTTCTGACCTTTCATGGATCCAAAAATTGCTCAATTTGCAGATCAATCAAAATGTAAAAGATTGTAAGTTGAAACCCTAAACGTGGTCTAATGTTAAAGGTCCCATGTCATGCTTTCAGGTTATTACCTGTCCCCTTGTGTGTTATGTAGCTTGTTATGCATGTAAACTGTCTGCAGAGTCACAAACCCTCAAAGTGCACCCTACAGCGAGTAAAACTCTAACACAGAAAATACCTGTATGTGCTGCCCCAGAACGCCGGGATTTCTCTTTTTCCATTTGTTTCTTCCGGGAATCAAGTGACGTAACGACGACCCAATGGACCAATCCGCGGAGCCGCTACGTTACGTCGACGGAGCCGTTACGTTAAGGACTTCCTCACACACCCACACTCAATCCACACACACACACTCAATCTTTTCTCAGGCAGCTGCAGCTCCGCAGATTTCTCAGCCTGAGACGGCGGGACGCGGCGAGGTGTGAGCACACACACAGACTCACAGCCAGGCTGCAGGTGTGTGTGTGTGTGTGTGTGTGTGTGTGTGTGTGTGTGTGTGTGTGTGTGTGTGTGTGTGTGTGTGTGTGTGTGCTCGGGCTGGGTTTAGCTGTGTCTCGCCGACCCCACGCAGCAACCAGGAAACCACCAGCTCACACTGTCTGCTCCTCGCAGCAGCGAGCCCCGCAACGTCCCGCCAACACGGCACCCAGACCCCACGCAGCATTCTCATCTGTTTGTCCTTACTGGTGTCATTTTCTGGTTGCTAACGCCATTGTAACACATAATCACTGATGTTCCGCAGTAACGGTGGTGGTCTCATCGGAACAGAGTGGGCGAGCTGACCAATCAGAGCACACTGGGCTCACAGGGAGGGGGGCAGGAGCTCCAACAAGCCGTTTAGGACAGAGAGTGAATACACATACTACTGTATACAGAGATGCTGTATGAGAAACCAATGTGAGTTTGGACAATTGCACAATATAAATAGACCTCAACAATGGAATTATGATCAGTAGAAATGGCCATGTCATGGGACCTTTAAGTACAGAGGTACAGAAAAATCTATGAATGTAAATACAAATACTCATATTATGAAGCAAGAATACCTAACTGCTGAAACTGGTCTCATACACTCCAGCCATAAGCCTTCACTCTGCTGCTCATGTTTATCGATGGTTGTGTGTTATCCCTGAGTAACCTCTGATACCACTGTTGCATGAAACCAAGCAGCTCACCTGTAGTGAGTGAGGCAGTAATGGGCTCAGAGGTAACGTCCCCCTGTATTGTGATTAGACTGACGGTGTACTGAGTGGAGGGCAGCAGACCCTGGACCAGCGACTTCATCTTGGAGCCATCCAGCGTCACCTTGGAGGTGTCGGTCCCATCTGCAGAGCTGTAGCTCAGGATGAAGAGGTCAGCAGGCGGAGCGGGGGAGCTCCACGCCACCAACACCGAGTCTGAAGTCACCTCTGACAAGTAGAGGTGGGTTACGGGCCTGATTCCTGGAGGGACGGGGGTTTAAAGGTCACCGGAGAGTTTTCAAGGACACGTAAAAAAGCCTCCACTCTAGCAGGAAACGGCGATGAACAAAGAGAGGAAAACAGCTGCCGTCATTATGGAGATGACAGATAAGAAATGTGATGATTGATGGAAGCAGTCCTGGATGGTATAATAGATCATTTATTATACAGTTGAGAAAATTAGCCTTTGGTGAAATGTTGATGGGGCAGGTGAGAGTCAGACGAGACCACAGTCATGTGGAAGTGATGAGTTAATTGGTCATAAAAAAAAGAAATAATGATAATTTATCCGCAGTAAAGAGGAGGTTGTGATGGGACTGTTAACTACAAGAAAACTGAGAAATGATGATGATGATGATGATGATGATGATGATGATGATGATGATGATGATGACGATGATGATGATGATGATGATGATGAAAGCAGATGCTGTTGTCAAAATGTGTGACCTGATCAAGAGATGATGACATGAATACCAACCAGTGTAGCAGATGACACAGCAACACATGCCGGACCATTTGAATTGAATTAGCCATGTGTGGATGTATAAATAGCAGGGAAGAAAGCAGCATCATTGACTTCTCTTTTTCTGACGCATCAAGATCAGTTTACTTTGTAATCAATTATTACTGGAAGCCTGTGTTGTTTAAACTTGTCTGCATTTATGATCTTCTCCTGTTTTATTGATGAACAGCTGCCTTTTTATGGCACATTTCCTTCACCAACTGTCGACATGCATTACCGCTTTGTGCAGTCAGCGGGAAATGTGTATCCCGTAAAAACCAGATAGTTGTGATCTGCATGTGTGTACTTGTGTGAAAGTCATTACAAGACATGACACAAATAACACACACACATCCAAACATGGCTCTGTAGCACCGACGGTGGTGACAAACTCCACATGGCAGGACAAAGAATGCAGAAGGAGTGTCAGAGTAATGTGACGATGGTGGTTATGATGAAGATGTCGACGATCGAGATGACGTGAAGGCTTTTGTAGAGTTTGGAATTATTAGAAAGAAAGGCAGTGACAATGGCCGCAAGGAGGAAATGTAGATATAATGATAATATGGTGAGTCCCATTCTAGGTCTTAATGATGCGTTTGGATATCATAGGACAGAGGCATTAACATCACAAATGATGTTAATACACTTTTGTAGATTAGGAGGTTCGTGCCTGATTAAATGAAATTCCCTTCAGGCATTCCTGAGATATCTTTTTCAAGAGAATAAACGGAATTCAGTTCACAGTGACTTTGGCCTTTGACCACTAAATTATAATCAGTGCATCCTTGAGTCGAAGTAGAGATTTGTGCCAAATTGAAGAAATTCCCTCCAGGTGGTTGTGAAATATCGTGTTCACGAAAATGTAACAGCCAACCCGAAAAAATCTCTGACTATTGTGGCCCAGACGCATGATAACGAGAGTTTTGAAGATGACTACATCCAGGAAGTAGTGGAGTTCATATGAACTAACAAAGGGACAAACTGAAATAGGAATAGTGCTCCAACTGCAGCCTGGGATATATTTGTAATCACAGTTTAAGATCAAATGTTTGTTAAATATTTTCGCTGTAATGAGTACACCTGAGCGGTGAACAGATGTTTCCAATATGTCAACGTGAACAGTGGAGGAGTATGTGACAGGTAATTAATTATTTTCCCTCTGATTCTCTTCATCTGTCATTTTAAGATTCTGTCATCTCTCCTCTCCAGATGGTTGGAATGGTGTTACCTTAAAAGGCCACAGATACAAAACGATGATGAGTGCGATGATGATGATGATGATGGTGATGGTGATGAAGGTCAGAGTGAAGAAGCAAAGAGATGATGATGGTGATGAAAGGTGAAGAAAAGAATGACAAATCTTGCATGCCCATCATTTAGTCAGCATCCTTTGTGCAATCAGTAGTAATCAGCAGCGAACCGCTTCAACACGTGTCTTTATTCACGGCATTCATTTTGATATTCTACAGTATTGTTGTTTTATAGTTATTTGTTAATGTATACAACCCAATTTGTGTTCTTTGAAATTGAAAAGGATATTGCATTGTGTTTGTTACTTTCGTCGCAGTTGTATTATATGTCTTAAGTGTAATTTGGCTTGGCTTCCTATTTTGTATGGACTTGCTTTTATTTTGAAGGAGAGTTAGCGCTGTTGACAGGAAGTTGTTGTTGCTATGGAAACAACGTGACGGAGATTAACGGAGAAAAAGTAATATCTACATATACAGTAAAGACGGAGAAAGTAAACGATAAAGTGTATGGTTAAGTGTTAGCACCCCCCGAAGAGGCACAAGCTCTTACGTTGATATTGGAGTTTTCAATAAATAAAAAAAAAATGGAAAAAAAAAACGAATATCCGAAGAACGAAATTGAAACCCGAATAGTACTCCAACGAACGAATATTCGGATATTTGGATGTCGGGTACAGCCCTAGTAGATTGACAGCAATCCCAATCCGACACATAGTTGGACGGAAAAGAGAACTTGGTTGTGATTGAAATTCTCAGAGAAAGAGGAAACATCAAGCTGAGAAAGAGGAAGAGCGTGGCAAGCTGACACTAACGAGTGTGACAGCAAAACTGAGAGCATCACACACATATATTAAGATGAAAAACAGAGGTGCAATCAGGGAACACTCGTAACACGCTCATTAGCTTACGTGAATAATTAAGTGCTGCTAATCGCTTCTTCAGAGTATTATGAGGTCCCTCCATTTTATTTTAGTGTGACTCACCTTACCTGCTGCCTCACTTTAGTCCATTATAGACACCGTTCAACTTCATTACGCGCCACCGTTGTTAAAACCGTTCTCCAGCTCTGTGCAGTAATGGGCTGATCTTTCATTTCTTTATCTGAGCCGAGAAAACACTCTAGAGTAAATGTCTCTTAGCTTTGCCTCATAATTGAGAGGATTCAAGTGACTCAAATCTTGATACGCCACACAAGTTTATATAGCACCGTATCCTCACCTGCCACTGCAGCAGGTATATCAGCTGCTCATATTTGTATGCCAGACACTTTGAATTGTAAACACTGAGTCAGTGGTACGTTACCTAAATAATTCCTGACTTTTATTAACTAAGGGATTGCTTTGGTGGCAGGTGTGCTGAATGTTTTACCTGACACAGTCACCTCTGTATTTGGCAGGTGCTTTATTATTGCCTTCAAGGAAAACACTACTGCTCTACTTAGACGACACTGTGTACCTGTTTGAGTATGTACAAGTTGAGTATTCTCCATACCAGTGAAGGCATCTATAGTGGCTGCAGTGCTCTGCTGTCTTCCTCTTCTCGCTGCCACAGTGATGCTGTACTCAGTCCCCGGCTCAAGGTCAGTCAGAGTGGTGGTGGTAACATCTTTAGGCACAGTCAGCTGAAAAGAAAGACACAGTTAAGCATTAATTCAATAGGATTTATTCAGACACAAAAGGTCAGTCACGTTGGTCCTTGGATGATTGTTGACCCATCTATGTACAGTATTATTAAAAGTATGTTTAATGTTTGATCTATTATTCACGAGGTATTAGTCTGTCATTTTCCTTACCTCAGTAGAGGCACCAGACGAGGATGTGAAGGTGACCTTGTAATGGTCGATGGGACCCTGGACCAAGCCCCACACCAGAGTGATGGTGTTGTCTGTAGAAGCCATCACAGTGAGATCCATGGGCACGTCCAGACCTGATAATGAGGAGACAAGATTTAGGTAAAACAAATTAAGATCTTTTCATTTGGAGAAAATAAAAAGAAGGTTATTTGAGCAATTTAAATGATGCCTTTAATTCGTTTTTAACATTTATTTTACCCTCCTTTTGTTTGGGCAACCTCAAAAAGTTATAACAACAGTAGGTACACAAAGCTTGATTTAATTAATACTCAAATTCTCTGTTGACTTACTTAAAAGTTATAATCTCATGTTATGTTGTAGGATGGTTTCTGTTTATTGCTACACTGTCCGACCCTTTTGTGTTTACAAGTGTAAAACTATTTCTAAGATACTCAGATGTCACAATCCCCTCTTTCGCTTTAGAAAAAACACTCATATCTCAAATTTGCATGACTCCCCGTCCTACTAATGAGAAAGTCCAGACGTTGTTTCATGTCACATCCTTACATTTTCCTCAAATAAATTGAGTTGATTGAAACCTTTGTTTTGTTTACATTTCAGCGATCTGCCCCCAACGTTTTAGCTCGTTGTTCTTTGGTGCAGCACTGACAGAAAAGCAGGACTGTTGCTGATTCAAATGTTGCTTACTCCTCCTTATTATCATAATCATCCCACATTCTGTGTTTAATCTTCTTGTTTTTGTTCTGGTTTTAAGATTGTCTTTTTGTTTCCTGCAACAATGACCCAACTTGCCCACCGGATCATCAATGTTTAATTCTCCTCTACTGCAAATGTTTTTGGAGATTATTGTCAAATAGATTTTTGGAGGGTAAAGTAAGACTGAACGTACTTCGATTGAAGCCACTGATAATGGAAATTATGCTTTTAGCTTTCAGCAACATGAGCACTGCTGCATGCTGGCCAGAGAGGTGTTGTTGTCATATTATTTAAAGCTTTTTGAGAAAGATGTGATAGCTCTACTGCATTTTTAAAGTTCAAAGAGTTGGATAGAAAGAGCTTGTTCGTAAAATTGAGGTATAATTTCGGAAAGTGCAAAATACCTTCAGCCATTAAAATGATTGCAACTGGAGGGAAGATGTGCTTGACATTCAACATGATGGGAAAGATTAGCAAAGCACCTCCACCCACTAACATTTTAACAGAAGGTTAAATGTTTTTTAAAAGACAGAAAAAACACAATAAAAATTCAAATAGCTTATAATGATATGAGACAAAGAGGGCCATTAGCAGTCAATGGTATGCATTATCACAGCCTTAAAATGCTGTAATGAGAACTTTAGCCCCAGCAGGTTTTATAGAACATCACCTAAAATAGCACATGTCTTGCTTAATTTCACTAAAGTGGCTTTAAATGGTTGGAACAGGAGCACTGACCCACAGCAGGAACTGAACATTACAAGTATAATAGCAAACCAGATGCTGTGAAGCTGGTATTTCTACAACGCTGCTGTGATCCACTTATAAGAAAGTGCCACCCTCAAAAAGACCATTTAAACATCATTTACTCACTGAATGTGTCTTTGTCCTAGAAATCCTAGATTTTTTTTCTTTTATGACTCTACAGTGAAGGTATAGACCAAAACGTATAGTCTTTAATGAAATACCATACAGGTTTTAAAATAGCAAAACTATATGAAAAGTACAGTTTACGCACTGTTGCAGTACAATAATGGTAAATAAGTTTCATTTATCCAATTTGCTCACTACTAAACATGTACATTTTCTCCATGTTTATACTGCACAAGTCGTGTGAAACTTGCTTAACTGATGTTCCAATTTAGTTCAGCGGTTTTTTGAGAAATCTGCACTTTTCTGGATTCTCGGTTCACTGTGCAGATATGCAAGCAACTCAGTTTTCGATAAAAATTACAAGTAACACCTTGAGTAATTGATATAAAAATCAAATTGTATATACAAATTATGTTGTATTTTATAGTAATTTCAAGGGTGAAGTATTCCTATAATCTGTTTTACATACATCAGTGGAGTATAAACAGGGATGGACTCACCTGTCCTGGCGTTCATTGTAGCTGGTGTACTCTGGTTGCTATCTTTCATGGCAGAAATACCAATGCCGTACTCTGTGCCTGGCAGCAGGTCTGAGGCACAAACACAGAGAGGGAATCCGTTACTAATTTAAAACATCATACAGCAAAAATAAACATAACACACACTTGTTTCCCACTCTCCTTCTCAAGCAGAGTGCAAGTCAATTAGAATGACTTTTTCACAACAGCCCAATTAGCTCTACATTGGTGATGAGGTCTGGGTAAATTAACGTACATCAGTATCATTTCTGTGAAAAAAACTCTTACAGCATAACTGATCAGTTTCAAATCAATTCAGTACATCCACAGTGAGTTTCATAAGTTACAGGAATAAGATAATGAGGAACGGAAATGAGCGAGGGAGTGACAATGATTATTAGTAGAGAGAAAGTGAGAGTGACAGAGAAGGAATGAGGGTGTAGGCAGCATAAATTGCAATGGCCCAACAACATAACACAAGGACCTTTGGCTTCTATTCTTATGCTGGCCGTGCCCTTTCCAGCACTGTGGCCTTTCAGAAAAAACATACCAGCTGACCCTTCCTTTCTGACAGCCTTTCAATACGTCCGCAGGACAACAAGCATTTCTACAGATACAATCAGTAGCCCTGTCCGCTGAATGTTAGCTCTGCAGATAATCCTGCCATGTAAAACACATAGGCTCTTCCAGCTTCCTCCGCATACATTAGATGCTCTGAGATAATACTGGAGACATAAGGAAAACATCGCACTGAGCGAAAGACCCCTACAGATGTTCATACATAATTCAATACAAATTAACTACAAACAATAAATTAAAGAAAAGCAACGGCGCTTTTTCCTTACCTGTGAGGGTGGTCTTAGTGGTGGCTCCCTCATTGCGTGGTACAATGACTTTATCATACTGGTCTCCTGCTAAAGTGCTGTACACCACCTGGTAGCTCTCCGTCTGGATTTAAACAGATACATTGAAACTTTAAGAACACCAACAAAAAGGAAACCTTTTAAACAAAATGAAGAAAGTACAAGACTATTAACCAATAGTCGGATCACAGAGTAAATGAATTATGTTGCATTAGCCCAGCCTGACATTAGTCTCTCTGCTGTGCAGGATCATGGGGATGAATACATTTGTAGTTCTAAGCGGCAATGAGACAGATTATCTTCTTACGTCTGTTGGAGTAGTTATTAGGGTCGGGCGATTGGATCATGAAGATATCTGCTACCAGTGATTGGCTAAAAACATTGCTTATTGTTTGTTTTTTGGCTGATGTTTGTAATTCTATTTTGCTAATTGAATGGTCTGCCATTGAAGCACAAAATAACCGCTGCAAAGCAGAGAGCTGACCAGAGGGCAGATAGAGAGAGACAGTGGGGAAAGACAGTGTAGATTTATAATATCATCACATCTAAGCGACTAAACTAAAACTTTATATCCATGAGCCAGAGTTGGTGATTCTTGGACGAGTGGTAAAACTAAAGCGAGGTGGTTGTGGCTGTTGGGCTGACAGTGGCTGGTTACAAAAATGCAATTAATTAGCCAGCAATAGTAGCCAGGGAGCCCTGGTAATAACATTATAAATACACAGTGAAAAAACATGATTTCCTAGATTTTTAGTCACAGTAAAACGTTTCGGTGACCACTTGAACCCAACACATTTCTTTGCTACATTCTCTGTATTGGCATTTACCAAGCTGACAAAATGCACACAGACCTGTCGGTGATGATAAAGTGCTCAATACAACAAGACAGAGCTTAGAGAAATGGAAGGAATACAAAAAACGGCTTTAGGGTGGGTAGTATGCAGGAAGGGTCCGGGGAGCATGGATAAGGTCAAGGGATTAAGGACACATTAGTTGTTTACACAAAATGTATTTTGTTAAATACGGGACACCTAAGGTTGAGTTGAGATCATGTGTAATCTAAGAGGTATTTCAGGTTAGTCCAGTACACATATTTTAATAATGTACATAATCAGAAAAGATAAAAGAGACAAAACATGTGCTTTCAGAAGAGACCATATATCTGTATATTACATTGCAGATGTTTGGCATGAATAGCTTGTGGAGGTATTCAGAATCTTTAATATAATTTAAACACGTTCCTATTCTCTGGGATGTTCTAATATATAACATTGCATTAGATTTGATATGCTATTCAAATGTTGTTTTGTCCCCGCGTCTTAGTCACTGGCTGAAAAACAAGTCATGAAAATGAAATGCAAAGGCTATTCGGTCATCATTTATTTACCTCAGCCTCGCTGTTGTCCCATTCGAGCTCCAGGGAGGTGGAGGTCTTGGACACGAGCCGCAGGTTCTTAGGGGCATCGATCTCTGAGAAGAACGATAAAGCTGACAATGTTGGGGACACAGACCAATTCTCAGGGATTGTGAACAAGCAAACATCAGCGGTTTACCAATCAGACACAGATACTGCTGGAGGGCAACTGTTAATTACTACAGTTAATCGGTACATTATTTACATCAGTTGCATCACATGTTCATTTGTAACATTGTATAGCTCATTAGTAAGTCAATGCACATTATATATTACATACATATGCATAGATGATTATTATTATTCAAAAAATATCATTTTGATGAATTCACTTTTTGTTTGCATTCAAAACAAGAAAGGATAGTGTTTCCACAACCAATCACAAACTACACACTGCAGCAATAATTACTCTGACCAGATGTTCACTTCTATATGCAACACAGATAAACGTTATGTTTTACATTAGGCCATATGTCATAGACTTTTCTATCCCCAGAGGCAGGCCAGGATCCCACACACACACACCACACACACTACTATCACCACATCTGCTTGCTGTCAGACCTCACCAGTAGTAAATTCAGTGGAAATAGATCCGCTCTCATTTCCTCTAAGCACTCCGCTCACAGACACCTCGTAACGCGAGCCAGGACGCAGAACCTGTGAAACAAAAACAAAAAAACAGGGACAGTTAGGCTTGTTTAATCTCTTTGCATGGCTTTTTTCATTTGTTTTATGTTTAATCTCCAGACACAGACGGCTGGCAGACTCTGGGAATAGATAATATTACCAAGCATGACAACAGTACACACACAACATAGCACTTGTGAGTACAAAGCAATAACACCAAAGCAAACCATCAACCCAAAGATAAGTGGTTTAAGTTGTGAGGACGAGCTTTTCTGTCCACAGATGGCAGGTGAGTCCACATGATGTGTGTGTATGATGAGATCTGTGACACCACAATGTGATCAATTGCACACACACCACACCACTCACCTGCAGGGAGTATTGACTGAGCGTTGGCTGGAGGCGGAAGGTGGTCCGTGGACCCTCTCCTCCCACCAGGCCGTATCGTAACACGATCTGATCAATCTTTGCCTTCGGTGGTGTCCACTCCACGAACGCTACGGTGTCTGACACATCCCGCACAATCAGCTGAGTGGGGCCATCAATCACTGCATACAGAAAAAGGAGGAAAGAAGCAGAATTATCGACCGTCCTGTTGCTCGCTTTGCCAACCTTTCCATCTATTGCTGCACTTTTTTTTACTTGGTCGATTTATTGTTTTCAAAATGTACAGTCTTTTTCAATTTGACCTGATTTTTTGGTTGGATTCCAAAACATTCGTAGGTGGAGATGCCACCAACAATTATTTAATATGCTAAATACAATTTAAGAAAATCGTCAAAAGTCTGAGAAGCATGAGGTGATTTGTTTTGTCCAAAACACACTCCAGAAACCCCAACATACAGTATTTCATATCTTTCCCATCACATAAGACAGTGCTTCTTAGTCTTTTTGGCTTGTAACACATACAAAAATAACCACACGTGCCAAAAATCCTTAAAATGTGTAATGTTTTATCTTCTTAGATTGTCGAATTTGAATACCATTTTTGTGAACATACATTAAGAAATAACTTTTTTTTGTATTTGTCTTAAAATATCAAATTTTCTTTCATTGATTAAAATCAAATTCATTCTTAGTTGTTAAATGTTGTCTAACCACAAGCAGCTTAAAAAGCTGTATTTTTGCCCTAAATAAAATACAGTAACGATAAATTATGTTTGAACTAAACAAAATCAAAAGATAGAATTAATACGATTGGTAATTTGACCAAATGATTGAAGCCAACTTTTTATTTGAACACATTTCAGTCAGTCTATAAGGAAGAGATGAAAGTTCATGTTAATACTGCCACAGGCCAATGCATTGGTAGATAGGTTATCAGGAAAAGCTGTTCGTTGACAGCCTGTACTGTAGAGCTTATCAGACCCAACACACGCTGAGACAATAGGCTTTATCTCTGCAAGGTGTAAAACATAAGCCACGATTAAAGTCTTTCTATGCCGATTGCTGGAAAACAGCACATACTAGGTGTTAAGAACTAAAACACATTTCAAAAGAAATTAGCTCCCCGTGTCGAAGAAACACAAAACCCTCCTCCACAATAAGGTGGTGTTTCTCAGAGGGGAGCCCAATCTGGACCGGTGCTTTGTTGATTTATAGGACCTTGCTAGTCATGAAATAGCAATAACAAACGTCAAGTTCAAGCATAGGGTGATCCATGCACAACTGTAACTGGTACTACCATAGGCCCAAAATATATGATCAAATGTGTGACCGTAACATAAACTCTCTAGCTTTATGGTTTAAACACTCAGTTCTTGTTCACTATGAGTGTAGGCAAAGCTTTCGATTCGCCTACAGAGCAAACAGGTCCACAGACGACACTATAGCCCTCACCACGGCATCCACACGTGGCTTTCACACGTGGACCAGAGGAACACATATGTGAGAATGCTGTTCATTGATTACAGTTCAGCCTTCAATACCATTGTGCCCTCCAAGCTGGTCATCAAACTCAGAAAAAGCTTGACAGCGACTCTTCTTCCTCCGCAGGCTGAGGAGGTTCAACATGGACTCCAGGATACTCTTCTACATGTGCACCATAGAGAGCATCCTGACCTTCTAGAGGTGCACCATAGAGAGTATCCTGACTGGCTGCATCACGGCCTGGTACGGCAGCTGCACTGCCCTCAATCGTAAGGCTTTACAGAGGGTGGTGAAAACTGCACAGAACATCACCAGGACGGAGCTGCCATTCATGGAGGACCTTTACTCCCAGCGCCTCTGGAAGAAATCCCTCCGGATTATAAAAGACTCCCATCACCCCAGCCACAAACTGTTCTGTCTGCTGCCGTCTGGCAGGCATTACCACAGCATCCGGACTAAAACCACCAGACTCAGGGACAGTTTCATCCCACAGGCAATAAGACTGTTAAACACCTGAACTGTTGTAACAACATCCATAATATTCATCTGCTACTTAGTAATTATGTATCTATTTATCTAATATATCATATTTTAATGACTTGCATATAGACTCTTATTTCACCATTTCACTTTTTTTTTTGCACTATATTTTTCTGTTTTTCTGTATTATTGTGTTGCACTGTTGGAGAAGCCTGTGACCTAAGATTTTCATCGACATAACTACTCTGTAGCTATGTTTGTATGACAAATAAAGAACCTTGAACCAGTTGCTGCATGAAAGAATAGGGATACATAAAGTATTACTCTGCATGCTCTCATTGTTAGAGCATCAATGTCAAAATAAAGACATTTCACTCAAGGTAATGGAGTGTTAAAGAATGTAACAATAAGCACTCTGCTTCATTAACCTGTGGATTACCTTTATCCACTGAAGCTATGGTGTGACATCTGTTGCTTTAACAGATTGTGGGGGAAATGCAGGTGCTTTTGATCTCTGAATCAACATTTTTCTTGATGATTTCCACAGCAGGTTAACAGGTATCTAATACACAACTACAATTCAACTAATTTCCAGTTTATGATACATGTTGAATTATCCATGATATGTTTGAAGAGACAGCCCAAATAGCACCTGGGACAATGATCAGTTGTAATTGAATTGAAAGCCCCATTCTAGTTGAGCATAATGATTCTCTGTCAATGTCCCCAGGGCCAACTTATGTAAATGAAATATTCCAAACAGTAAGTGAAGCAGGCACATACAGTCCTTCTTAAAGCTTTTGAGATCTAAATAAGTCTGAGACTAAGGCTACACATATTGCAGGTCAACCCCCGATCCTTGATGTATTAGAAATTGGGCCCTTGGGTCTTGTCCTAGAAAACATCCAGAGGAAGACATCTGCTGAGAACCTGTTCTCACATCAGCTCTCCTCTCCCTCTGGTTTTCCTCAGACTCCTCATCACACTCACTCCGTCTCAGAGGAAGGATAAATCTTTGTTATTAATAATTGAGTAACTTCAAATTTGTCTTTTCCTCTTTCTTTATCCAATAAGGTGTCCTGCAGTGGGCCGTCATAAAATAATTAATGACAGTGTGCCATGAATTATTAATCTTTATTTAATTACTCCCCAGAAAATGAACAGAGATTTGACAGGACAATTGATGGTGTTTTGACTACGGACATCATAGTTTGAATTGTTACGAAAGAGGTTTGAATTGCCTCTATTACAGATGTCTAGTAATAATGGCAGCTGGGTGAGGAGTGGGGCAATACCTCAGTGAGGTTTACATTGGGGACATTAATAATGGCAGACTATCAAATACGCCAAGGTGACATCGTATTTAACTCTGCGTTTTTGTGTGCGTGTGTTTGCGTGGACGGGATATATGCTCCATGTCCTAAAATGACATTTATGGAGACAATTAATTGCTGACAGTTATAACAATCACTTAATTATTCAAGCCTTTAATCAGGCAAAATAGCAAACATTTGCTTCAATCAGCTTCTTAATTTTGAGAACTTGCAGTTTTTCTGTTATTTATTAACTGTAAAACAAACACTGTTGTTTCTGCAAAACAAGGACTTTGAGATGTCCCCTTGGGTGGGTTTTAACTGACAGATTAATACATTATAATACAATCTTTTATTTGCAGTACTGCTCACATTTCATATTAATATAAAATAAGCTTTTTCTGATCAAATATGCAAATGTGTTAGAAAAATGGTAGTGGCTATTTAATCGTATTCCTCCTTAGGCCACATTCACAACTTATCTTAAAACCCCTAAACACTTTATTATCAAATCAAGTTTTATTTATAAAGCACATTTAAAAACTATTTTTGGTCGAGCCAAAGTGCATGCATGTAATAAAAGCACACTACAATAACACAAGAAAACAAATTGAAAAGACAATAATTTACAACAGAAATATAAAGACAAAAAACAGAGAAATGTCATGTTATGGCAGTATTGCTAAATGTGTTTAACTAAATTAACAAAAATCAAGTTGTGTGGTTTGAACATGACCTGGCAACAAAAGCTGTAATCACATTGTGTTTAAAGGTCACCTATTGTGCAAAATGCACCTTTTGATGTATTTTGTACATAAATATGTCCCCCCGGTGTGTTTGGTATTTTGAGCAAAACACTCCATATATATATTTTTAATATATATGTTTTTATATATATCTGAGACCTATGCTATTGCCTAAAAATAGCATGATAGGGACCTTTAAATGTTGTTTCTTTAAAGATTCTATTCATACGTACATGTTGTGACAGTGGCAGTGAATGGCTGGCTGCGACCCTGGTCTCTGAGCGCCACCAGGTTCACAGTGTACTCCTCCCCTGGCCTCAGACCAGTCTGCACGAAGAAAGTGATGGTGCTGGGCAGCTGTGCAGTCATCCCTCCTTCATTGTCCTTTGAAAAAAAAACAAGAGATAAATGTGATGAGCTGAAGAGCAATGCAATCTGCATATTTCGAGTAAGTGCCAGCTACTTTGTGGCTTAAACTTTGCGTCTCAGTGGAGATAAGGCATCTGGCAGATGCACAATATGTCACGATCTGTCTGTGTTGTGTTTTGTCTTGTCTAGATTGGTCTTTGGTTTTCTGTCTGCTTTGTGTTTTGTCTTGTTTAGATCTGTCTTTGGTTTCCTGTCTGTGGGCCCTTCTCACTTCGGTTAAATGGATTCCTTGCATCCCTCACTTGCGTCGTTTTCCTGTGACTAGTCCCTCCCACCAGGGAAGCATGGAGAGACGCAAGGAAACCACGAGAAGCAGGGAAATTAGTTTTAAGAGCAATGGGACGTCCTTTCCTCCGGGGCGTCACGTCCGTTTGTGATGGCGCTGCACAGCTGATCGTCTGACAGCAGCCAGCTCTGTCCCCGTTATTTCCACAAACACCCCTGCCTCTGTTAGTACACATTTACTGACACAAACATTTGTATCATCTGTTGTAGACCCAAATAAATCAAATCAAATAAGAACTCATTCTCAAAAAAGATAAACGCCATTCTTAAAATGTATAAACGAACAATAGTTTGATTAATATTGATTAGAGTGCACAAAATAAATAAAATAATTCAGAGAAGAAAAAGAGATATGCTATCTATCAAAACCCAGTTAGATTAACATTCATTGGATTGCACACTTTGTTTGTTTGTTTGGATATGTAGCAAATTAACATTTTAAATAGCACTTAATGACTGACTAATATAACTGCTCGGGTCTTGATAGATTGAGTGGGGAAGTTCATGAGATATTTCTAGAGGGTTATCAAGAATAACTTTGATCCAATGACCATTTCCCTCTCTGTCTGTGTCTGTGTATTCTCTTAACCCAGCCAAATCTTTTTTCTTGTTTTGTATCTATATCTACGCCGGGATCCGGAGTCGAGGCTGATCCTCTTGCTGTAGTCCTGTGTCTTGGATCCTCTATCCTGAGTTCTGGATTAAGTCGTGGACTTTGGGTCGTGGCTAAACCTGTCTCTGCGGTCCTGCCTGGGTCTCATCATACTGCCTCCCTGAAGGCTCCCACAGGATTGTAGTTGACATCTTCATAGATTCATCTTCTTATTACAGACACATGCATTTCCTAATATTTGGACTACCTATGCTGTAAAATGTATTATCTCTTAGATTTACACACGGCATCTATTGTACGTCTGTCCGTCCTGGGAGAGGGATCCCTCCTCTGTTGCTCTCCCTGAGGTTTCTCCCATTTTTTCCCTTTAAACTGTGGGTTTTCTCCGGAAGTTTTTCCTTGTACGATGTGAGGGTCTCTAAGGACAGGTTTTTTCTCATACTGATATTCTGAACAATCTGTGCTGTTGTCTTAGCTGTAAAGTGTCTCTACTGTAGGCTATTTTTATTATATGCACTTTGGCTCGACCAAAAATCGTTTATAAATGTGCTATATAAATAACACTTGATTTGATTTGAAAAATAAGGCCATTGGGACGCTACTCAAGATGGCGCAGACAAATCAAGTTCCGGTGAGACCGAGACCGAGGAGCGAGGAAATGAAAAATAAGAGATGTGAGAAAGGGCCTGTGTGTTCCCTCCTACCTGTTTTCCTGATTGTGTTCACCTGGTGCCCCTGTGTTTTCTCCTCCCTCACCTGTCTCGTGTTTCCTTGATTAGTCCTGTGTGTATTTTATTTCTGGTTTTTCTGTCTGTCTTTGTAAGATCCTTGTTTGTCGTTGACTATGTTCACTGGGAAGAATTTTGTATGTTTCTTGTTGCCTTTTAATAAAGGTGTTTCCCGCCGACGACTCTTCTGCTGGGAGTCCTGCCAACACTGTGTCCTGTCCTGTTTGGGGTCCCATCGACACCAGCCCTTGCTCCGTCGTGGGTCCCACTGACACCAGCCCAGGTTCCGTCCAGGGTCTCGTCTACGTCTGACCCGCCAGGGGTTCCACCAGCTCCTGCTCGCCCTCGAGCCCGGCCCCCTGAGTGCCGCTGTGTTCGCCCTCGAGCCTGGCCCCCTGATTTCCCCGGCCGCGGTCTTCGCCCTCGAGCCCGGCCCCCTGAGTGCCGCGGTCTTCGCCCTCGAGCCCGGCCTCCTGACTTTCCCGGCCGCGGTCCTCGCCCTCGGGCCCGGCCCCCTGACTCTTCCAGCCGCTGCCTTCGCCCTCATGCCGTCCGCCTGAGACCCCCACCACGAACTCTGCCTTGCCTCCGGGCCATGCCGTACGCCCGAGTCCCCCTTCTCGGCTTCTACTTTGCCCCGGGATGTCCGTCTGAGTCCTTCCTCTGGTCCCCCTCCACCCACCCTGTTGGACGTTTTTCACTTTGTTTTGTTTTTTCTTGGGGGGGGGGGGTGTAACGTCACGATCTGTCTGCGTTGTGTTTTGTCTTGTTTAGATCTGTCTTTGGTTTCCTGTCTGTGTGTTCCCTTCTACCTGTTCCTTCCTACCTGTTTTCCTGATTGTGTTCACCTGGTGCCCCTGTGTTTTCTCCTCCCTCCTCCCTCCTCCCTCCTCCCTCCTCACCTGTCTCTTGTTTCCTTGATTAGTCCTGTGTGTATTTTAGTTCTGGGTTTTCTGTCTGTCTTTGTTAGATCCTTGGGAAGAGCTTTGTATTTTTCTTGTTGCCTTTTTAATAAAGGTGTTTCCTGTGAAGTCTGCATTTGGGTCCTGCCTGCTACCTTGACACAATATCTCCAGCAGATACACATAAACAGTGACTCATGTATGCAGTAGACTTTCTGAATTGTATATTTCCTTTGACTGATTCGTACATGTAGATGAATTAGCACATTAAGAACCTTGTTGCGGAAGTATGAGTCAGTGATATTTCTCAGGCCATGTTCTGCAGAGGCAGCACTCTGTACATTTCTAAAGGCCTGTCACTCATCCATATGGAGCCACTGCTTTTCCCAGCTGTTCTCAGAGAGCAAGTGTTGCACATGCACTTCCTGCCAACAGACAGATGTTCCACCTACTGCTGCTCCAAGATTCACAAAAGCCAGCGCTACGAAAGCACGTACATTATTAAAACAGAACTTAGAACAGCTTGCTGCTTTCCTGAATCAAAACTGTAATTAGAGATGTAATCCATTTAATCACCTCAGCTAAATTACCAATGTGGGCAGTAACACACAGCGGTAATGTTCCAATAACAATTGGTCCTCAATCTCAATAATAATACAGTTAAATGTTAAATTATGCTAAATGAATCACCATAACAGTATATCCACTACCATCTCCGATGCCAGTTTGCTCGTAATTAGTCATCATTCTTTCTGCCGACAAGGTCGCTGAGATGAGGAATGACAAAATACTTTTTCTGGTCCTTGTTGAGGTATTTTTATTACTTTAATTTGATGATCATTATCTGTTTGATTTCTTCTTGGTTAATTATAATGGTAATTTCGTTTTTCAAGTTAGACAGCATGTAATTATATGTCCCTAAACAAAGAGTCATGAAGTGATTCTAATAATCCTCTGACTATCACAAAAAGCAATATAATAATATTACATTTGAACGATATTACAGCAGTGAATAAAACTTTAATACCTTTAATGTGAAAACGAATGAAGCACCATATTTTTTAAATAACTACATGGCTGGATATTACTAGAGGCAAGGGGAAAATCTGTTTGGTGATGAAATGAGACGTAAACCCCCAATATGTCATTACAGATTAATTATACCTGATGCAGCTTGAAAGATTGATTTAATAATAATAATAATAATTTCAATTTATATAGCGCCTTTCACGAAACCCAAGGACGCTTTACAATGGGAAGTAACAAAATAAAAGGTAATAATAAACATACAGAGCAATAGCAGGAAATAAGTGACTGTAAATTAGTTGAGGCCAAAGGACTGAGTGAACAGATGGTGTTTGAGGTGTTTTTTGAAGGTGTCCAGAGTGTCTGCATTCCTGATTGCAGAGGGCAGAGAATTCCAGAGGGTGGGGGCTGCGACACTGAAGGCTCTGTTGCCAAATGTTTTCAGCTTGGAGCGCTGGATGGAGAGCAGCCCTTTGTCAGAGGACCGCAGGTGACGAGAGGGGGTGTAGGGCTGAAGGAGTTCAGAGATGTATGGAGGGGCTAGGGAGTGGAGAGATTTGTAGGTTAGCAGGAAGAGTTTGTACTGGATGCGTGACTTGACCGGGAGCCAGTGAAGGTGGATGAGGGTAGGGGTGATGTGTTGCCAGGGCTTAGTGTGGGTGAGGAGCCTGGCTTCAGAGTTCTGGATGTACTGGAGCCTGTCCAGGGCTTTGCTGGTGACCCCGAACAGAACTCCATTGCAGTAGTCCAGACGAGAGGAGATGAAGGTATGAATTAATGTTTGGTACTGATGTAGAGTTGGGTGTCGTCGGCATAGGAGTGAAAGTTGAGACCATGTCGGCGAATGATTTCACCGAGGGGGAGCATGTAGATGTTGAATAGAAGGGGGCCGAGCACTGAACCTTGCGGCACACCTTGGTTCACAGGGGCTGGGGGAGAGCTGGGTTTTCCGATGGTCACAAACTGTTGCCTGTTGGAGAGGTAGGAATGGAACCAGGAGAGGGCTGTACCAGAGAGGCCAAGGTAGACGGATAGGCGGTTGAGTAGGATAGTGTGGGAGACTGTGTCGAATGCGGCGGAGATGTCCAGGAGGATGAGGATGCTGACGAGGCCTGACGAGGCCTGAATCGGCGGCTATGAGGAGGTCATTGGTTATTTTAATAAGGGCCGTCTCTGTGCTGTGGTTGGATCTGAAGCCTGATTGGAAGGGTTCATAGAGCTCATGGTCGGACATATGATGGTGGAGTTGGGCAGCAACTGCTCTTTCCATGATCTTGCTAAGAAAAGGAAGGTTGGAGATCGGCCGGAAGTTGCTGGGGTCCTCGGGGTCCAGACCAGGTTTTTTGATGATGGGGGTGACAGCTGCTATCTTGAGGACGGCGGGAACCTTGCCTGATTCCAGGGAGGAGTTGATGATTTTAACAATGGTGGAGCAGAGAATGGGTAGGCAAGTTTTGACCAGAGCAGAGGGCATGGGGTCGAGAGAGCAGGTTGTAGCCTTAGCTTTTGAGACAAGTTTGGTAACCTGTGTGGCATCCACTGGTGCAAAGGAGGAGAGACAACATTGAGGCAGGTGTTGAGTTGAACGAACACTGACTGGAGGTGGTGTGGCATGTGGATGGGATGGGGCAGAGGCCTGGAGTTCCTGGTGGATGGAGTTGACTTTGTCCTCAAAGAAGTCAAGGAACCTGGTGCAAAGCTCGGGGGCGTCTGCTGGGTTGGGAGGGTCAATTGGGCGGAGTAGGCGGTTTATGGTGGAGAAGAGCATACGGGGGTGGTGTTGCTGGTCACCGATGAGTGAGGAGTAGTATTGTGCCTTAGCTTTTGAGAGGGCGTCCTTGTAGGATTTTACATGTTCTCTATACGCCTCCAGATGGACGGTGAGGCCAGATTTTTTGTGGAGCCGCTCCAGTTGGCGGCCAGAGGCTTTCATGGCACGGAGACTGGTGGTGAACCAGGGGGCTGAGTGGGTGAAGGAGACAGTGCGAGTAATGAGGGGGGCAAGTGAGTCGAGACTCAGGGAAAGAGCAGTTTTGTACTGGGCTACCAGTCCGTCAACCGAGGTGTCAGGGGGATCGGAGGCCAGGTGGCTAGCTATGAGGCTGGTTATGGCTGGTGCGCTCACTGATTTTAGGCTCCTGTAGGTGATTGTCCGCAGTACAAGCTGTCTGGGGAGGGCGATAGGCACAGTGAACAGGATGGCATGATGGTCGGAGACAGCCAGGTTGAGGCACTGCAGGTGCGCAGTTGTGCCAGAGGTACATACCAAATCCAGGGTGTGGCCTTTGGCATGGGTGGGATCATGGACATGCTGTTCAAAATTGAAGCAGTCCAGAAGTGCCAGGAAGTCAGAGGCAAATGTGCAACTGGGTGAGTCCACATGAATGTTAAAGTCTCCAAGAAGGAGCGTAGATTGGGACATGGAGCACATTGAGGTGAGTAGCTCAGATAGTTCCGACAGGAAGATGGCAGAGGCTGAGGCTTTGGGGGGGGCGATATATAAGAACAGCCTGGAGCTGTGCAGATCCAGATAAAGTGAAGGCAAGACATTCAAGTGAGGTGGTGTTGGGTACAGGAAGCTCTTTGATCGAGATGTCTGCCCTGTATATTACAGCCAGCCCACCGCCCCGACCAGTGGAGCGGGGCTTTGTAGTTATTACCCGGTCTCTTCCGTCCAGGAGTGAAAGAGAAAGTCAAAAAGTGCATCGTAACACATGCTCATGTGTGTGTTTCCATGTGTGTTAATCTCATCTGCCAAGAAAGACACAGCAGCTTGTCCAACAATAAAAAACAAAAAACTAAATTAAGACGGACCTTCCAGGAAACAGCTCTGGTATCCTTCTGATTCTATATAAATATAGATTGTAAGGCTGTATATGAATATATACCACTGAAACTAATGTAATAAAAGTACAGTGCTACTGGCAGCAATATTGATTGAATGATTGCTTTACAGGTACAACAAGCCCAACATGGGTATGATGTGCTAGCAGTGGGATTTTTCATTTTAGTGTCGGATATAAAATATCTGTAGCGGTTTTTAACAGCGTTAACGGCAAGTACAAATCTCACCCTGCACCTCCCCCTCTCTCTGCTTCCTTTTTGACAGAGAGTTCTGTGTTTTTTCACATAGCTTTCATGCCTACTTCCATTACAAGATTGTCAAAATTCACAATCCCCATTGCTGGATGAAATCCAAGGGGGGCGGGACTGCCAACTCATAATATGATTTCCCCCGTGGTTGGAGCAAGGGGAGGAAAAGCAAGGAAGGATACAGGAGGAGAGGAAGAGAGAGGTGAAGAAGAATGAAAAGGTTGAAGGGTACCTTTCGAGGGTAGAGAGGAAGAGAGTCAGATATTTCGACTGAGAGGTGGTGGATGGAAATAGAAACAAGAGATTAAGTAGAAAGGGTGGAAGGATGGAAATTGCTTGAAGAACAGAGAAATAGAGGATTGGGGAGAAAGAGAGAAGACGGCTGAAAGCAATACAATTAAATTAGGAATCCCGCTGCTTTTTTCCCCATTCGGAAATGTTCTATTCGTTAAGGGTTTGAAATAAAAAATAAAAAAAGCATCTTAACATCAGATTTGAGGCCGGACCAAAGGATATCTCCCCCCGAGAACACCTTAAAGGAGAAAACCAATTACTGTGAGAGAGCACAAGATTAGAGTGCAGAGAGTACCTGCGTTTACGGCGGGAATTAGGAAGAGAAAGGTTTTTGCTTTCTGGCTTTGAACCTGGCCCTGCTACAGTTTCATGAAGGGGTTATTCTGGAAAAGGGTTTATTGGCTCATCCACCTAATAGCCAATAAGCTTAAGACAATCCGCTCGTCTAATTTGGTATGGGCCTCAAGTTGAGCAAAACCCCCAATAAATCCATCCAGTTATTTTTCTTCCTGTTTCTTCAAGATGAATAAAATAAAATACTCTGTGTGTGTGTTTGTGGATGATGGAGAGAGAAAAAGACGGTCATTTGGTCATCCTTTTTTTTTGTCTCACACAGGACAGTGCACTTGTGTTACAGCATGAAATAGTGCTGTAGTCTCACATTGGGACTGACAGCGATCACATACGCTGAGTGTTCACACTGCTTTACTCTACCTTGGGGATGAAGCTGATCTCCCATCCATCGAAGGAATAGTAGAAGGGTAACCACTGGACCTCCACTGACGTCTCTTTGATGGATTTGAAGATTAAGCCATCGGGATTGGAGAGATCTGTAGAGGTAGCCAGAGACCTATTATTGTCTTCAGTGACCCACACAGCCCATAAATCACGACTCCACCATGTTGAGGTGTCCACTTTTTCTCTTTTACATTTGTTTTTTTGTTCTGTTCCCTCGGTAATACTTTAAAATAACCATCAATAATAGAGGGTAAGTTCATGTTTTATTGCTAAAATAGTACAAAAGCACACATTTCCTTTCATCAATTTATAAAAGTGTAACCCCCTGCTAATAAATATATTTAATACATTTCTTACTGATAAACAACCTTTTTTTCTGCCTATATATGCAATGTTTTCCTGTAGTACCGATGTCAACATCAGTGCCTCGGTTTAAAAGAAATGACTTGTACTTTTATTTTGCAAAATACCTAAATTAATTTTTCACAGGCAGCCGTGTCCTCATAAATCTTTCCAGATAATCAAATCCAATCATTTCATAATTACGTTTTGCAAAGACAACCCAACAAATCATATCACACATGAATAATGGTTGCACCAAACTTAATTGCCTTAAATTAACTTTATAACTCCAAATGTTGCTATCACTGAAATTAAAGTCACTTATCTGTGAAATGGAGGATCATTTTACCAGCCAAGACTGATGGCATCACACCGCACGGTAAGTAACCAGCTGAGTGGAGACAATATTCAGTTTGCCTTTGAAAACAAGCTCTTACTATTCAGAGGTTCAGTGAGCTTGCATACCTCTGATAAGCAGGGAATAGTGTTTCTTTGTCGGATCAGGTGCCCTGGTATTAACACCGACCAAGACTTTAATATTCAGAAGGTGTTCATAATTACGTGTGCGTGTATTTGAGTGTGAGTGACACCACGCAGGTGTTTCAGGTAGGAATCACAGCCAGTTGGCACTGAGGAGCAGGTGGTATTCTCACTATATTGACACTGAAAAACGTCTTGGGGAGGTTTTAACAAAAAAAAAAAAGGTGACAGACAAGGTGTGTGTGCATCTGTGTTCATGTAAAAATGAAAGTACAGCACTGAATGAGACGGAGGATATTTAACAAGGTACTGGTTTGAGGTATTACATTTATATTCTGTTGGTCATGCACCAAACATAGCCTCAGTGAAATATCCTTTAGTGCTCCCGTGAGAACATTTAGTCAAAACAGCCACGAGCTTCACTTACAGGTGGAAACCGTGATGCTGGCAGGGACGCTGATACTGTTGTTAATGACAGCGAACACGTTGATGTTGAACTCTATTCCCGCCTCCAGGCCTGAGATAGTGCAGGTCGTGGTATTGCCTGGAATCCTTATCTCCAGTTGCACACCTGATAGAAAGGCAGGTACAAAGATACAATGGTATATATATTTTCAAAGATATATATGCTTTAAGACATTTTGAATCAACTGTAACTGAAATGCACTTTTCCTTCCTTCTACAGGCCAGCATATCTCTGTACATACCTCCCGGGCTGCTGGGTGTGTAGGTCACTAAGAAATCTGTCAGAACAACGGACCCCTCCCACTCCACGTCGATGGTGCGGTCAGTCACACCTCGGATCTTCACGTTCATGGCGGGTGCCACTGTCGAGACAAAATCCAACACAAATGAAGTTTAAACTGCTTATTTTTGGTGTTTTACAATAACAATTATAAAGTGTAACGTCAGAAAATCCCCTTTGGACTAACTTGTTAGTATGTGTCATAAGTTTGCAGTTAGCCATTTAGCAGTTAGCCATTTTCTACCTTAGTGGGAATACTGAAAAACGCACTTGCTCAAAATTGTATGGCAACATTTTTCACACCCATAATTAACGATTTCAGTGTTTTTATGTTAGCTAGCAAAGCGAGGCATTTTTGATATATATCAACTCAATTTATGGAGCAAAAGCTAAAATATGGCTTCATGGCTTGGGAATTGACTGCCAGTGCTACAACTACTTCCTTAATCCAGACAAATAATATGTATCAGATTGAAGTAGACTTTTTAGTTAATTTATTTGACACCACACAATAATACATATCTGAATTAAATGTCAAGCATTTGAATGTACACATGTTGATTTTGAACCACAGCAAGCACAAGTCAGTAACATTAGATATAGTCTGATTAGCTTGAGCTTCCCCAACCCTATGAGAGTGAGCATTGAGATACTCAGGGCAAGGATCCAGATTAACTTTTACATTGATTACAACAGGGACATATAACATGTAATGGGCCTTTTGCATGCACACACATTTTTGGAAACCCTTCTTCTCCACTTTCAAAATTAATCAAGCGCCTCGGATGGATGAGTCACCTAACCAGGGACATGAGAGCCAGATAGTGGAGCAGATACCTCTGTTGATGATGTCAGGTCTGGGGACCGCTGTAACCGGCACCAAAGCAATCTGACAAAAACGTCATTTGAAATGACCGTTATGTTTGAGGTTGTGATGGGGCTTGAGGGGATAAACAGGGCTCGGTTTCACACATACACATACAGAGACACACCTGCTAAATGTCAGGCGCACTGGTGCGAACAATGAACATATTTAGTTGCACTTCACTGACTTTAGGACGCACCCTGGAGCCCTAATTCAGAATTGTACACAATAATGAGACATTCTTGTATGGCTCTATCCTTCAAAGAGGCACATGGTCCTCTCCGACTGCGGCACCTACTGTAGTAGTAAGTCCCATGGGAGAGATCATACTCTCCATTCCACCGATACAATTAGGATTGGCAGGGCTGTGACCATGGGCGTCGCAGCCATTATATGAGGGTGGGACAAGTCCCCCCCACTTTTTCAAATGATTCGTTTAGACCCCCCCACTTTTACCATGTGGAAAGTCCGTGTATCGGTCTATCCACTCGCCGCACTTTGTAGAGCGCTGTGTCAGTGCTTCATATCAAATCCATTCCACTTGCTTATTGAGAGAATGCCCAAATCAATGAAACTCCGTACCATGTTTTCACTGCTACTTTGTACCAAAGCAGATTCTCACATAGCGCGCGCATGTTCAAGGAGTGTTGTCATAGTTGGACAGCTCAGACCTGTTGTATGATGCAATGCCTGTAGCAGAGGTAATAAAGGCACACACACCAAATGTTCAGGAAATGGTTAATACAGCGAAAATCAAAGCTGACGATCTCTTGGTTTGATATGTTTTCTCCCCAAGACAACATGGACATAAGACATTTTTTTTCAAAGAAGAGGAAAGTAAGTCATCAGCTGGTAGCAGTTAATCAGTTAACAGTGATGGCGGCGGCGGCGTCTCACTTCTGGAGAGGAGTTTCGTCTTTATGTCATGATAGAGAGATACAAATACTGAATAGTTTAGATGAGAAAAGGCATCGAAATGCCAGGTTACTAGTATTTATCATGTAAACAGGGAACATGAATAACCCCATCTCTCTGTGCTCATGTCAACACCATATCCCCAATATGATCATAACATGTCCATGTAGAGACGCAGTCTGTGTGTTTTACTGCCTAGATTAGATTATTTTCTGATTTCCATCTCAAAATGGTAATGCGCATTATGTTTTAATTATACTTCTTATCATTCAGAAGCTTTTTGTGTGTGTTTATGTTTTACTGAGTGCTTATAGGCAATTTCTATCCCAGTATTCAGTTAACTATTTATTTTAGCTAGCTAATATTCTACCTACTGCTTGGGACTTTGAGTCTTCAAAATGTCCAATGTCACAGACTGGGACTTACTTTAGAGTCAGTTGTATTTACATTCAGTATGACTTGTTATGTATACTGCTCAATAAATAATGATCACTTCACCACCTCTCTTGACATCTAGGCGCTTGAGAGTGAGTCAGAGGCAGAACACAGGGACAGTGGAGAGAGGACCGTTGCTGAGGTGAGTGTTGAAAGGGAAATTACAGTTTAGAGTAAATTGTGATGTGGACTCTCATTCCAGAATGTAAAGGAAATCAGTGGGGATAATGAACAGGAAGCATTTCAGTCAAGGGGCATCATATGACCAATATAGACAGAAGAGCAACATTTATTTGAACATGTACGTCAATGATACCATTCCTAGGTGAATTTAACATCTGTATGGAGTCAGATCAGTCTCAATATTAATAAATGCTCACAGAAGGATTCACAAATGTATTTTGCGATGTATATATAAATGGCTCTCCACAACAATATCTCTCAATGCACAATATTGTTATTGTTGTATATAAATGTACAAAAAATGGGCATTTAAACTGCTTTTTATTAATTCAAAGACGGCTCTGAATTAATAATCAAATATGTTTCCTTTCTTTACTACTGGATGAAATTACAAAATGTACCCATCATTTTCCTCATGCTAGTATAGCCACATAAAAGTATCAAACCACCTGATAAAATGCACCAGAAAAAAGGACATTTTTTTGTTCCCCCACAACCCCCGTTAAAAATGCCCCCCCCACATTCAGGATGCTTCCTACGCCCATGGCTGTGACAAAAAGTAATTGTGAAGAGTTCACCTTTCTCTTTGTTTTTAATGGATGGAAAATGGACCAGGACACTAATGGATATATCCTGACAATAAGAAAGGCAAAATATAGTCAAGCGGAGTGCCTTATCAAGTTGCTATATTTCCCCTTTCTCTGCATGATTGTGCCATTCAGGTTCAATAAAGGTAGAATAAAAACCATTTAAAAAGTTTGTATTATTGTGCCAACCCCACACAAATCCCTATACAGTATTTGTCATTGTTTCACTTGGTTTTCTTCATGCATACACGTTAAAACATGAAAACAGGGTACACTGCAATGCGTATATGTGGGTTCCAGTCAGTAAAAGAAGCCAGAGCTTGTGGAAACACGAGGCTGAGTGTTTACATGACAGGGAGGAGCACTGTCAGTCACTCAGGCTGAAGTAGAGATCGTCAAGCCATAAGCCCTGAAAGGTGGTGTTGAATGTCAATGTGGAGGCATAAACAAGAGTGTTTACAGCTCCCACTGCCAAAAACAACAAGGAGGGGGGGGGAAGGCAGGTGAAGGACATAAAGGAGGAGAAGACAAAAGGTACACACAGTTTGAGTCAAAGAAACAAGACAGGTTCACAGACAGAAGGAGAAAAAAGACAAGAATAGAGGAGCCTCATAAACACACGGTTAAATGAGAGAAAAATAAGGATGACTTGGGAAACGAGAGTGAGAAAGAGCAAATTGAGTGTGATAGTGTGATAAACAACCTCTCACACTCTCATCATCTCTACATCCTGTGATACAGGACTACAGCACTGCACTGAGACCGTCTCAGGGGAACCTTTGGACACGCTAGGAGCCGTTTCAGCCCTTTCCACACACTCTCCACAGATGGGCCCATGCTACACAGTAGTTAGCTCATTTCCAAACAGTGAGCCTGCACTGGGGATAGATCCTGCAGCATTCAATTAGCAAGATTTATTTCATCGATTAGATTCAACTTCGTCACGTATATGAAGGAAATAACAAATCAAACGAAGGAGCTATAACCCACGGTATAGGAAGTAAAGACTTTCTCTTCTATAGAAAATTATTTATAGTAAATCAAATGCAGATATATATTTCCTTTATTGTCACCAAGGACTTGATTCTTACATCCTATCAACATTTCTCAAGAGAGTTTCTGGCCTTTTTGATTGGGCTAATGTCCAACTTCAGAAGCAGTTGTCCGTGCCTACCTTAAAGTCTGATTTATTTGTAATCCCTTTAAGCACATCTTGTTCTTAGCTGTCTACAAGGAGTTGTGATGTCAAACTGTTTTAAGGATTTCTCCCAAGTAGAACAAAAAGCATCAGACATGTAAAGATGAATCTGAAGTTCAACTGTATCCCTTCAGCCAAACATTATTATAATTATTCTTAGCAAATGACGTGTTGAAATGCTTATCTGCATTACCGGGATGTTACAAATGCACTGGTTATATTAGTTGCAAACTATTTCAAATGTAGAGGGGTGTGAATTTGCTAGCATGTATTTTTCCTAAAGGATATTTAGGAATCTCTCTACATTTGTTGTCAGTGATACAGTTTTATTAGTTAACAAAAGGCATTTTTAGATGTTATAACAATCCTACTATGAATGTAAAGACTCCACAGTTTGAAGGAAAACCTCGTGAGTGCATGCACAGCGCTGAGACCCCCCACTATGTGCAGATTGTAAATGTCAGTTGTCACCACGAGCACTCTGGTGATGTACTCGCCACTTTTGCAACTGAAGAATCAGGACTCATTGAACTGATTGTGGAGTTTCTCTGCCGTCAAGATGAAACACTACACTATAGCAAAAGCTGATCTTTGATTTGTGTGTGGAGATATTTGTATGTAAAGATGTACTGTATCTTCCCATACGCCCGAAACATCCCATTTAAATTCAAAAGCCTCCATTATTTCTCACACTGGAAGAATATAGGCCACCATAATTGAGGCAAAAAATACATCCCGCTTTCTTCAGCTTTTGATAACATGAAACACTTAAGCCTGTCACCCTGCAGGTCTCTGGTAATTGAACTACTTCGTTTTGTATTCAGCAAACTATCCACAACAAGCATTGGCTATGTTAGCCTCTAATTGGGAAGAAATAAGCAATTCGGACCCCCTCACTAGGTATAGATATTAAAGGGGAGGGTAGCACGTAAGAATGAGCCTCAGTAATACGAGTTGCCGTGTCTGTCTTTCTCCTGCTCACTCTTCTCCCTGTCATCATCCTTCATGTTGTTGACAGCAGCTTTAGAAGGGAGAGGAGCATCTGTTATTTTGGTGTGAAAAGCTGGGTGAGAACAAAAGGCAAAAAACTGTCTCAGCTGCAGTGAATGTGACAGCTCTCTGGTCGGATGAATGTGACTTTTGACAATTTAGTGTTATCATACCTTCTGCTGTCCAGCAAGTCAAGCGTCCCGCCACTTGGATTTGAAGCGGATGTTTTTAAGGGCTGCAAGATGCTTAAAATGATGGGCCTGAGTTTTCAGATCTGATGTACCTAACTGCTGTAGCAGAGAGTAAGAGAGAACTTTTCATTAATATATCTATTGCTCAGATCTCCTTAGCTGCTCGGTAGGGTTCAGAGAGGCCAACACGATTCATGGAGCATAATTTATAAGACGGTTTACATTCTATCTAAACACTACACTCGGCTGTAAGATTAATTTCTCCCATTATTTCCTCAATAGTGTGGCGATAAATGAAATTCCCCGCTGTATCTTTGTGCAAACTCTCAGCACTCCATGGAACATGAATGCCATTACCCACTGGCATGTATATAACGTTTCTGTAATGTATTTAAAGTTTCTGTAATATATTTTGTGCTGGAAAGAATAGTTCATCACATGACAGTAAGTTGCCTTGGTAATGTAGAAATCCCATCTAATGTTGCAGCCTTATTATAAAGACACCTGATCGCACAAAAAGATCAAACTGATCCGTCTGAAGGTCAATTCAAGATTCAAGGCTTTATTGCCATGTGCACATTCGCTACAGTGTAGATATGGCAATGACAAACTTAAAGTGGACCTATCATGCTATATTTGAATAATATATTGTAGGGCCATACAGTACCTATATAAAGTATATATAGTTTTTTTCTCAAAATACCAAAAAGATCTCATTTCGCTCTATTTGCTCTTTCCAGCCTGTTTTTGCAGGGGGCTGATTATGTGAGCTGCAACTGACCACGCCCCCCTGCAGGAGAGGGGAGCGTGCTTTGAGATCAGCTGCTAGGCTGCAGCGGGGAGAAGAGGGGGAGAAAAAGAGATCTCCGTCCACCGTGTTTTATTCTTATAGAAGTAAGAAGAGAAGTAATGGGGCAGAAAACCCTCCTTTTTACGCAGCGGTCCAGACATAGACATCAAACGGCGACACATATTCAGTTGCCAGTTACTTTGGCATTAGGGTAGGGATATCTACGTAGATACTTTCCAAGGTTTGACATAATGAATTGTGCTACTTTTAAAGCAAGCAACGATGTTTTCAAATCTGTAATCAAAAAGCTCCTCAAAAACACTATTGAGACTTCCGGTGAGCAAGGCGAGTGAGATGGCTGCTTAATTTTGAGCTCTTGATAGCGATTGGAAATCAACCCCCTTAACTCGCCTAGTAATATACAAATTGATGCAATTTTATTGGAATGAGAGGGGGAAAGAGAACTAGAAGTCAAAAGAAAGGTGACAAACTAGAAAGACAGAACTCACCGGAGATGGAAGACGCTCGAAGCTCCGTTGGCTCTGTTAGCTCACAACAGGACTCGGCAGACACCATGCGTTCAATGCTCCAGGAAATACGCAATTTCAGGGCTGAGCATAAAGTGGACTTAAACAAACTCAAAGAAGAAAACAAAGAAGACATGAAATCTGAACTGGAAGATATGAAGCAGAAAATGTACCAAAAACGTTGTGCTAACACAGGCCCACGAAACTGGGCTGAAAGAAGCGGAGGAACGAATCGAGGAGGCGGAGACAGCAAACATGGCTATGTCAGATGCGTTGATTAAATCAATGAAAGAACAGAGAGCCATGCAGGGGAAACTGGTGGATTTGGAAGGTCGATCCAGGAGAAATAATATGCGCATTTATGGAGTACCCGAAGAGAAGGAAGGTAATTCCATGTCTGACTTTGTGGATCAACTTTTGAAAACTGAACTAGCTTTACCGGACACCAACCTACAGATACAACGCGCTCATCGAGCTGTGGCTCGCAAACCGGAAAGGAATGCACCGCCAAGGTCCATAGTGGTGAACTTTCTGGAGTTTACCACCAAAGAAAGGGTACTGAAAAAGGCCTGGGAAAAGAAGATACTGATGGATGGGTGACGTCTATCGTTCGATCACGACTATGCAACGGAGGTCGTCCTGAAGCGCAAGGAGTACGTGGGAATAAAGAGGGTCCTTAAAGAGAAAAATATACGTTTCCAGACACCTCTCGACAGGATGCACATTCACTGGGACTCAGGATCACGCACATACGACAATGCGCAAGATGCAGCGCAGGAGCTGCGGAGGAGAGGTTTCTCCGTGGAGATACCAGACCGCAACGCTTCGGAGCTGTACCCGGAGATGGAGCGTCTCCACCAGACCAAGACATGGCAGCGCGTCGGAGAGAGTAGTGCAGGTGGGGCCGAGACCACGAGCAGAGTAAGGAAGAGGCTACAAGAGTATGAGCGAGTATGAACTGATTCATATTATATATTCACTGTATATATTTGTCACGACTTCATTTGGATTATATAAATGCTATCGGGTGCCGTTGGACTACTAGGATGCGTGAGATTGCGTGTTTCACCTCTAGTGAGGGGCCCTCCAGGAGGAGGCTCTCCCCTCTTCCTGCCAACGGGGACTTAGGGTGGCGAGGAATCACCCTACCTTGGAAGTCTACGTTTTTTTTTTTACGTTCTACGTTCACTACATGTGGGCCAGATGTTCAGGTCAGGGTTTCCGTTAGCCGGTAATTACCGGTTTTTAGCTGGTAAAATTGAATAAAAACCGGTAAATTCAAAACCTGACGGTCAAAATGTCCGATGCTCCGATCGATCGGCCGCCGGTCATTATCAGCCGATATTCACTCTTAATAGTTTGATCTGTGCTCTCTATAAAGGCCGATCAGGAGAGCTGGATCTGATCGATATGGACATAAACGCGAGTGAAGTGTAACCGGACCGAGAGAGAGATCAGATCAGCTGCTCCATGATCACCTGAAGCCCCGCCCACTGTTTAGCGTGCTGCATGAGAAACTGACGGGCTGTCAGGAGAGAGAGGGAGGGAGAGGGGAATCCGTTTCTCCCGTGTTATTATTCAAAGTTCATTTAAACTTTTGAATAATGTACTTCATCTACTACAAGTAGTTTGTTTGAATGTAATAATTATGTTGTTCGTTGTTTGTGGAATCATTTATTGAAAAATGTATCTGAATTTTTCGATCTGTTACGATTATAAACTGAAGCAATATAAAAATGAGCCCCGTGAACTGAGTTTTAAACATCAGCATATCCGGTCCTAGTTTGGTAATTACCTGCTAACGGAAACTCTGCTACACAACTCTTATTCTTCTTCTTATTATTATTGAAACATGACCGGTAAGTTTCAGATTTGTCCGGTAAAATAAATTCTGTTCGGACATTTGACCGGCGAGAAAAAATCCTAGCGGAAACCCTGGTTCAGGTCTGTGTCGTTTTCAGTTGTATGGAGTTTTGTGAATGCAAAGGATTCGGTAATTTAAATGCCGTACAATCATATAAAAGTGGTGTCACTTAATGTAAATGGAATGAATAATCCAGTTAAAAGGAGCAAGATCCTGGCTAAATTGAAAAAAGAAAAGGCCCAAGTACTATTTTTACAAGAAACTCATCTGCCTCAACAGGAGCATGACAAATTAAAACGCTTTGGTTATAAAAATACATTCTATAGTTCGTACAAACCTAGCCAGAAGAGGGGAGTGGCTATCCTTATTTCAAATGCAGTTCAATTTGAACTCCATAAAGAAGTTAGGGACAAAGAGGGACGATATGTATTAGTGAAAGGAAAGCTTGAAAATGCAGTGGTGACATTGGTAAATGTATATGCCCCCCCCAGAGAGCAACACATCTATTTTTAAAAATCTGTTTGACGCCATTGCATTAGAGACTGAGGGTATTTTGATATGTGGAGGGGATTTTAATGTGGTCCTGAATCATACCAAAGACACTACAAGCCACAAAAATAGCAAAAAGCACCTGACCAAGTTTGTTAATGCGTCAGTGCAGGAAATGGGACTAATTGATATTTGGAGGGTCCTTCACCCCCTAGAACGGGATTATACACACTATTCAGTGCCCCATTCTGTGTACTCCAGAATTGACTACTTTTTAATAAATACGGGTGAAAGTCACAGGATCACAGAGAGTAAAATCGGCGTGGCAGATGTTTCGGATCATAATATGATTAGCTTGTCAATAAATCTGAATAGTAGACAAAAGAATACAGTGTGGAGGCTCAATGTTGGTGTTTTGAATAATAAGGCGACTGTGGAACAGTTAAGGGAAAAGATAAAAATATATATAGAGGAGAATGATAATGGAGATGTGGATCCTGGGATACTGTGGGATGCTTTGAAGGCTGTTCTCCGTGGAAAGCTGATCGCCCTAACAGCATCACAAAAAAAGGCCCGGCTAGCCACATACAATAACAAAATAGAAAAATTGAGAGGAATGGAGACAAAACATAAGAGTACATGGGATCAATCGGCATTACAACAAATTAAGGAAACAAGGGGGGAGATAAATGAGATCCTCAGAGGAGAAATTGAAAAAAAGGCAAGGTTTTGAAAGCAGTCTTATTACGAATCGGGCTCAAAAGCAGCTCGGCTCCTGGCTAGACGCCTGCGCAAACAGCAAGCCTCTAATACAATTCATAGAACAAGGGACCCCCAAACTAATCAACTACTGTATGAGCCAGATGAGATAGAAAGAATATTTGAAGAGTACTATAAGACACTCTACTCTAATCCACCATTAGCTGATGAAAGCACAATAAGAAACTTTTTTAACTCGCTTGATCTGCCATCTATAGGTGAGATACAGAATGACACCATTACGTCGCAATTTACAGTAGAAGAGCTGGAAGCTGCAATCAGTAGGCTAAAGACCAGTAAATCACCGGGCAGCGATGGGTTCCCTTCCGAGTTCTATAAAACTTTCACGAAGGAGCTAACACCTCTGCTTCTGTCTTGTTTTAATTGGACTCTTAAAGAAGGCAGGGCTCCCCCATCTTGGAGGGAAGCAATTATTTCCATTTTGCCTAAGGAAGGCAAAGACAAAGACCACTGTAAAAATTATAGGCCAATTTCTCTTTTAAATGTGGACTACAAGCTGTTTACCTCAATCATCTGTAAAATATTTGAGACTTTTATGCCAGATCTTATTCATTAAGATCAAACTGGATTCATTAGAGGGCGTCAAACACAAGACAATATCAGAAGGACTCTCCATATTGTAGACAATGCGCATAAAAAGGGCACAAGTATGGTTCTGGTTAGTCTGGATGCAGAAAAAGCAGTTGACAGTGTCAGTTGGTCTTTTTTATATGAAGTACTAAGGAGGTTTGGTTTAAATGAAAATGCAATTTGGTGTATTAAGACTATTTATCATGAACCTACGGCTAGGATCAAAGTAAATGGGAATTTGACCAATAGGATTCAGCTGGAGAGAGGCTCTAGACAGGGCTGCTGTCTCTCTCCTATTCTCTTTGCTTTATTATATTTGTTGAACCATTGGCGCAAGCAATAAGGCAGAGTGAAGATCTGCAGGGTGTCAATATAGGGGGGGAAGATCATATCATTGGGCTTTTTGCAGATGATGTTATAGTTTTTCTTGAGCAACCAGATGTATGTTTCCCAAACCTGATGAACCTACTCCACACATATGGTTACTATTCAGGGTATAAACTGAACGTAACAAAAACTCAAATTCTCTCATTCAATTACTCACCATCCCAACAAATTAGACATGCATATAACCTAAAATGGAATTCCAAAACAATGACTTATCTTGGTGTAACTATAACCAAAACATTTTCCAACCTGTTTGAAGCCAATTATAACAAAATTGATGACAATATCCGAAAGGATGTAGAAAGGTGGTCCACCCTCCCTTTAGACTTCAGTGCCAGAATACAAACGGTTAAAATGAATATCCTACCTAGGCTGCTGTATTTTCTTCAGTCTCTTCCAATTGATGTTCCACAAAAAAATGCATAACCTGGGACAGGATGATTTCTAGATTTGTTTGGAATAGTAAAAAATCAAGAATACGATTTACGACACTTCAGTTGCCTAAAAGTAAGGGGGGAATGGCTTTACCAAATCTTAGGGAATACTTCTATGCAGCCCAACTCAGACCTTTGGCCTACTGGTGTAGACCAGATTATGAGTCTGGATGGAAAGCCATGGAAAGGGAGGTACAGGGTTACCACATTCAGGCCTTGGTAGGAGATAGGAATTTGGTGAGGGCTCTGAGAGGTGAAATTAATACGATAGTTGCGTTTACACTAGAGGTCTGGAATGTTGTAGTAGCAAAATACAAATTAAAGAGAGGGATACACACGCTGAGGTGGTTTGCATTCGATTCGAATTTTAAACCAGGGGTGTACGATCCAGCATTCAAAGAATGGGTGCAAAAGGGCATAACAGCAATGTGTACGGTTTCAGAAAAGGGTGAATTAATGGGTTTTCAGGAATTACAGGCAAAATATGGTATTACAGACAGGGATTATTTTAGATACATGCAGTTAAGACACTATTTTGTAAAAGAGATAAGGCTAAATGCAGATGAATCTTTAGATACTGTAACTGGGGTAATTGTGGATGCGTATCAGCAGAAGGGGTCTCGGATCATCTCTGCTTTCTACCAGGCTTTGAGGGGAAACAGGGGGGAATTGATCTACATCTACATAAAAGCAAAATGGGAAGCGGAGTTACAAATAAAAATGTCAGAGGAAGAATGGTTTCAAATGTTCGAGACGCAATTTACATCCACAAACTCATTAGTATGGAGGGAATTCTGCTGGAAGAACCTGACTCGCTTTTTCATAACACCCAAAATAAAGAGCAGGCAACTTGGTGTACAGCAACAGTGTTGGAGGTTGTGTGGGAACATGGAGGCTGACCACTGGCACATTTTCTGGAACTGTACAAAGATAAGGTCATATTGGGAGAAGGTTAATGCAGTTGTCAAAACTATTTTGGGTTATGGAATCCCAAATACCTGCCCAGTCTGTATCAGATCTGTTGCAGCCCCTTTTTTTTTGATTTGGGTATGGAGGAAAATAGAGAGGGTTGTGTTTTCTGACACTTGGTGAGTTCCCTGGAACACCGGGGACACATATTCATGTATAAAGGACGTACAAAAGTGCATTTTGCATGATAGGTCCCCTTTAAGTCACAGGCACAAAGTAGCATGTCTTTAAGTTGAGTTTTCTGAGCAATTGTTAAGGGAGTTTCCATGTTGGGAAATTGAACCCCAAATGTCTGACAAATGTTCTTCAATAGGATCAAACTGACTAAATTGATACAAATTAATAGCCTACCAGAGTTGCAGTCATCTCCTGCGAAGCCATCCTGGCACTCACAGAATCCCTCCTTGCAGACTCCCTTCTTGCTGCAGTTGTTGGCGCAGTAGACCATGGAGCAGTCCTCCCCCACGTACCCCGGCCTGCACTGGCACGTCCCGTTGACGCACTGCCCCTGGTCCGAGCAGTCGTTCAGACACCTGCCTACCATGCAGTCTTCGCCGGTGAAGGACTCTTCACAGACACACTCTCCGTCGATACAGAGCCCGCGACCCGAGCAGTCTGAAGGGCACCGCGGCTCTGAGCAGTTGTCGCCTCCAAAGTCACGGTCGCACACACACTCCCCCTCCACACACACACCTTGGTTGGAGCAGTCGTCCGGGCAGCGGGACTCGGAGCAGTTTTTGCCGGCCCAGCCTTCCTCACAGATGCAGCCGCACATGTCAAAGCTGAAGCGGCCATGGCCGCTGCAGCCTGGCAGGAAGTCCAAATGACCTTTAAAAAAAACAAAAAACGCTTTATTCAAATATCCAAGTAAAATTAAAGGTCACCTATTATGCAAAATCCACGTTGTCATGTATTTTATACAGAAACATGTGTAAAGAGATTCTGAAAGTTTCGGGAAAAAATATTTGCTCACTTTTTGTCCTGATCCATTTATATAAAAATTAGGGCTGTCAAACGATTACAATTTTTAATCAGATTAATCACAGCTTAAAAATTAATTAATCATGATTAATCACCATTCGAACTATGTCCAAAATATGCCATTTATTTATGTGTATTGTTGTGGGAATGGAAAGATAAATGAAAGCAGGCGGATATATCCATTTAACATACATATGTATGTTTATTATAACATTTTTCTGCATGTCAAAATGAAAGACAACCCACACACCTATCAATCATCAAACCGTGGGGTCTTAATTCATTACGTGTTGATTTCTATCAACGGGGGAGTACTTCAGGAACGTCGACAGAGGGGGGGGGGGCTAGTGGAGTACTTCGTGACCACAGAGTGTGAACGTTGTGATCAGCTGTTTTAGCGCAGTTCTCCAGTGAAGGGGGGAGTCTCCCTCCGCAGCCGGTTGGCGTAGTTTTGGCACAGTTCCGTTGTACAGACCGACGTTAACAGCAGCCCTGTCTGTGCACACGGAGACCGACTCTGTCGTCCGGTGATCTAACCGCCTTCTGGAAAAGCTTCACAAGTACGTCGGTATGCAAATGCGCTTTGTGACACAAGTGACGGTACGCATTTCAGATTACGCACATAACCTGCGTACCAGTTATGTGCACCCCTGTACCAGAGCCATATTATTACTATTATATGGCTCTGCCCTGTACTACAGCAAGAGTATTCTCCGTCGGGACTTCCTGCAACAACACCACGCCGTTATCAAAGATGTTCTATTGAGAAGACGATCACTACGTGACAAAAGTTTTCAAAACCGTGGCTACTGAAATCAATCTTACTAACTGCTGTCTGTGCAATTTACTCCGCGCGAGTTGGCAGACTTTATTTTGCTTACTTCAACATCATTTTTCATGGTGGGGCTAAGCCATTTCTTGGTATGGGTGTAGCCTACCCCAGCCATACCCTGGCGCTGCCACTGGTGGCACGTATGGGGCGGGCCATTCTGCACATGCGTTAAATGCGTTAAATATTTTAACGCAATTAATTCAAAAAAGTAATTACCGCCGTTAACGCGATAATTTTGACAGCACTAATAAAAATCTGTCTGAAAATCTGATTTTGGCCACTTTATGATGTCATAACGTTTGTATTGGCTTGTGTAACCATTAGCCAATCACCAACCAAGGTAACCCCCCCCCCCCCCTTATCACCTGAATCTCCTCCTCGAGCAGTGGTTCTCAAATGGGGGTACGCGGACCCCTAGGGGTACGTTGGAGTACTGCAGGGGGTACGTGAGATTTATTTTATGTTAATGAAAAAAAAAACGTAATTAATGCATTTAAATAAACTACTAATAGTAGATTAACTACTTTCTTCAAAGGTTTACAGTAATTCTGGATAATAAAATGGGAACAATAAACGGGGTGCTCTCTTTTCCCCTTCCTCTCCTGACAGCCCGTCAGTCTCGTGCAGCTCGCTGAACCTGTACTAAGTGACCCGACAGTAAAGAATAAATATATGTATAACTAGTTTAGCTAGTTCCAGAGTAGATGAAATAGCTAAATGTGTTAGGTCTAACTCTTAGTGTATTTTGCTCCGCTCAACGGTCCGTCACAGCGGACGGAGCTGTGATCATGCAGAGCTGCATGTTCTCCGTCAGCAGCAGCTGATCTGATCACTCTCTCTCCCTCGTGTCCGGTTAGACTTCACTCGCATTTATGTCCAAATCTATCAGATCTAGCTAGTTCTAGTTAATGATATGACTGCCTATCAAAGGACCTAAACAATAAGCGTAGCTTGGCAACGGCGTGTGGCCGCAAAGTATAGGGCAGCATTATGCATATGTTTATATGTGGGGTCAAAATCCCATGCTCATAACATGCTTATATGTGTTTCTCTTCATTCCCCACGCCCCAAAATAAATAAATAAACTAATTTTAGGAAAAGTAACGAAGTTTGAGCAGTGTGGGTTTTATATTAACAGAGTTACACATATTTCAAAACACGAAGTGTAATAACTGCAGTTTGCCTCCCTGTCAGAATGACAAAGGTCCTCAGTGAAGCACACGCCCATGTTTCTCACTACATTGTAAGTACAACTTATTAAAAAGATCAGTTCAATGCAACTAATGTCGTCTTAGTGTTATTGCATGATGTTAAAATTGGTTTTCCATGAATTTAGTGATGGATTGTAAACTTTTGAAATGTAGCATTTAAGTGTTTCTCAGTTACAATGTTGTTGTTTTAATAAATCAGACACTGATGGTGCAGCGCTGTACTGTACCTCTTTATATAGGCATTTTTTCCCTAACAATGTTTTTTGCGCTGATCAGGGGTACTTGGCTGAATTTATTTTTCAAAGGGGCTACTGTACATTATTGAAAAAAGTTTGAGAACCAGTGTCCTAGAGCACCATTGTGGTTTTTTTTAACCAAATATCTCTCAGAGGGGCGCGGGGAGTGGCTCCTTATTTTCATCTAAAGTAAGACCCAGAATCAGCACTTTTGAAACAGGGCTGAAACGGAGGGGATTATGGGATGCTACAATGCATGATCTGTTTGGTATTTGGAGCCAAACACTTCAGAGACATGTTTTGTATATATCTGAAACATATACTATTGATGAAAAATAGTATAATAGGAGACCTTTAAATCGAAAGGGAATCAGTGTTAGGGTTAAATGATTAGTTAAAATTAGAAATGAACAGAAATGAATCTTTTCCGTCTTGATATCCAGAAAAAGTCCTATCCCTCTTTGATGGAAGAAACAGAAGTCAAGACATCGATGAAAAGCTGTCTCATTTCATGCATTTCCATCCAGCCGCCGTCCTCCACAGCTGAACATTTCATCCTCATTCTGATTCACATCCTGACTGCAGGAGATAATCATATTCCCACAGAAGAGATTGAGCGTTTTCAGGAAATATTTGAATAGGGTGATGGTGTCAATGGAGCATATCCTTTAACCATAATATATCCTATAACTTTATCCATTCTAATCCCCTCATATTATAATACCGGCATCTTCTGAATAGTGAACTAAATTCTTACCAGTCGCAAAGGGTTCTCCACAGCTTTTAGACCGAGACTGTGTGTGAAGAAAAACAATAACCCTCAAGCATCAATATTCTGCTGCCGTCTGTCTCCCCCATAAGCTGTTTTTTCTATATCTTTTACTTATACTACCGGTCTTTTTCGATTTGCCAGATGTGAGTTTTGAAGCTTTTTAACATTCAAATGCCTAATGGTTGATACCAAAGGGATTTATCTGCAAATATCTCAGGTCAAATAGCTTATATTTTCCAAAAACAACATCCTCCAGCTTCCAGAATCCTTGTACATGTTTGTCATTGTTAAACAGTTCTCACCCATGGCTGAGCTCTCCCCACAGCACCCAGAGCCGCACTGAGCTCTGAGCAGGGACACTTCTCTCTCCAGCATCTCCACCCTGATAGCAAGTTGCTGAATTGTGGTTGTTGCCGTACAACCACATGCAGCCTTTGGGATGTTGATGCGGTGAGTGAATGTCACCTGAAGTAGAACAATTGTTTGGTTAAGAAGTGCATTTTGTCACTTAACGGCATTGAATAAGCTTATTTAATTCACAGTAATGGGATAAGGAGGATTCTGTGAATTATTTTGAGTATCAGACACTTTCCTTTAGTCTGGTATATTCAAAACGAGGCAGAATAATTAACCAACTTACCATCAGCTTTCATGGTTTAATATCAAAAGAATCAAAATATTTCTAGAAAATAATTCAACCCTTTCCAACAGCAAGGATAAAAGGAGGCATCGCTAATTTGAGCAAATCCAATGAAGGCACCAAGAAAAAAAACTCTAAACAATTCAGAAAGGAAGTGGAGTGCTTACTACAGTATGACTGTTTGAAAAATGTCTGTGTTATTCATAAATTGTGAGGCATGTTTTTTTAATGTATAAAGAAACAGTGCTCTCCTTAATACATAATGTCGAAATTTGAAATGTAATCATTTATAATTATTATGCTGGAGTGGTTTTTCAACAGCAATCTATCAATATTTTAATAATGTTACTTTTCTATTAATTAAACTGTAGGTTATGTACTAGAATTCACAATGACCACAGCCTTTAAAGTTTACTATGAAATATTCTTTTAACAATATGTCCTGCTTGTGTTTTTGCTTTGGGTGATGTGTCTCTTTTAAATAATTCTAGGCAAAGCTACATATCACCGTGAATATCAGTAGGTAAATGATGATGTGTGATAAAACAGATGTTTCCGTTCCTCATGAGACTGTCTGCCTAAATAACTCACAAACAGGCTCTTCACATCTCACTCTGACAGTCATCCAAAACGCTGCATTGCTCTCTTTGCTTTATATTCTAATCAAACAAAAAACAAAAAGTCATTGCTAAAACCCGTACCTGGCTGTCAGCATCCATCGTCTGCTCCGTGTATTCTGTTGGACCATTGGGAAACATTGGACCCTCCATAGAAGGTCTGGACTCCGACTCGGCATAAGAGCCTTTGAAGCAAAAAGAACGTTTTTTTAAAAGTGTATAAAAATACCGCATGCATGTGTGTGTGTCTCTATGAGAACAAAAGATGGCTTCAGGACAGAAGATAAGAGAACTACAGAGAGTTTCATCAAACGCTCGATCGATCGGAAGACCTCACCATCACCCGGGGCCGGTGGTGCGTTGGCGTCCACGTCCACAGAGCACAGAGACTCCGAGGGTACGTTGATGTTGTACACGTGGTTAAATATCACTGGTTGATCCCGCAGGGTCTCGTTGTCTGGGGAGGCGGAGGGGGGCTGATCCCTCCCAGAGGTCTGCCTCCTCACTCTGGTGGTACGAACCAGCTTGTTGTCTCCTGAAGGAGCAGCGTGAGCGGCAACCTTGAGAGAGAGGCAATGTGAAACAAAAACCACTGCAGACGGTTTGGACTCGGGGTTTGTTTTTGTCCTTTATGTCTTGTGTTTACAGAATATGATGGGACTAAAAAACAAAGAGAACTCCCCATGGGAGGGGCACAAAACAATAAGACATTAAAACATAGTATATCAAGGATTTTCTCACTGACAGCAACAGTGACGATGCCATTTTCAAGTTAAAATGTGGGCCAGAGCTTATGCTTTCTCTCTGTAAGTTACAAAGCACAGGTAATTGCTAACATTAGATAAGGTAACATTTCAAGGGAAATAAAGCCACGGGCAGACACCATGAGATCAACCAAGGATTGTATTTATGATGACACCTTTTTGAATATCAACGCTACCTGTGCGCAAACCCAATTACTGAACCCAGTATGGCAACCGTAACCAGGCACAGCAGGTCTCTCAAGATTGTGATTCCTCCACATTTTGATGTGTGTGTGCATGGGGCTGTAGTTAGCATAATACTCTACAAGTAAAGAGTTTGGAGAGTGTATGAGTTAAATACAAGAGTAAAAGTGTAACACATGTGTCAGTGAGATCCACAGATGTAACCTGCAAATGTTAGTATGTCCTCTGAAGCAGCTTCCTACCAGTAGGAAGGCCAAGGAGAACATCATTAACTAGATGTGCTGTGGGGTTACAGGTTACTGATATCCAAGGTGCAGTATTTCTGATGTGTAGAAGAAAAGTAAAGAAAAAGAACACTCAACTCAAAATTGTCTGTTCTCTGTAATATGCTAAATAGTCAGTGTGAATTTGTGCCCAGAGTCAAGTGATTAACATGGCTGGCTAAAATAGTAGATTAGAAATACATAATAAATAAGGGGGAGGAAAAAAAAGCCGTGGGAAGCCTTACTCAGAAAAGTGGACAGGGCGAATTTGTACCTAACCTTTTTTACCTGGAGAGCAAGAAACAGAGCCAGAGCCAGGACCCAGCCTGCTGTGGGCACAGTGGCCCTGTGATGCTGCCGAGCCAGAGGCATGCTGGGATTAAATCTCAACATTCCTGTCCAGGCACACCTGTGGAGGAATGGAGAGAAGAAGAAAAGTAGGAGGAGAGAAAAAACAGTCAGTAATGTTGTCTTTGTTGAATATGAAATACACACAGAAGTGTAGTGCGCAACCATGGAAACATATCTGTTCATGTGTGTGTTTATTCTGTGTGTTTCAGTGCATGTATCAGGAGACCCACTGCAGCTTATCCTTATCCTCTGTCAATGGAAATAAAAGCCTTTGATCTGATGTAAAATAAATGACTTTAGAAGAGACACTCCTGTTTGGATTGTGGAACTGGCTAAGAACCTTTGAATGTATTTCACTAGGCAATACCAAATATTTGATCTTTCCACTTGGGAGGAATACGGAAATATTGCTCGGGGAGAGAGTTGACAGATGGATTTCAGTAGAGAAATGGTTTGAGTGATGCCGCTGTAATCCCCTCTCCATTGAGTGGGGAAGTGAGAACGCTGAAGTAAAAGCGGCACAGAGGAAAAACTGATGCGGATCCTTCTAGCTGACTGTCACATATCAGCACAGATAAAAGAGTGCCGGGCAGAAGTTTGTCTTTAATGTGGCTATTTGAATGTATTGAGTTTTGCCACTATCAGCTGAATCAAACATCTTACTACAACTGCAGAGAGGCTCTATTCTGCAAGTGTGGGGACAGCTGGTATCTTGAAAATATAAGGACGGGACTGAAAAGCAATTATATCTGTGGTAGGAGTGTGTGTGTGGCTGTGTGAGCGTGTGTGTAGGGTGTAATTTAAAGCACAATTCCCTTGAGTTTTAGCATGTTCCTTTCTCTCTGTGTAAGATGAGCTTGTGTAGTCGATTTTCAAAAGGCTCTTTTATCACAACAATGCATCTAATGGTGGTGAGGTAGGCTGCCGCTCTCGCCTTTTACGAAAGCCTGATGGAAATGTTCCTATCACACCTAACTGACTGCCTTTTTTTGATCATTTAGGGGTGACATGTTGAAACCTGAGCGTATTTGCACATAAATGAGAAACACAAAGAATCCCAGTGAATATAATATAAAATCCTTTTAAGTTGTTCTCATTGAGGGAAAATAAAACGTGTTTTTTAAAGTCATGTATACACAGAGCCCCCCTCTCACACAGACACACTCAGAGATGGCAAAAGTACACACATCCTTTACTCAAGTAGAGGTACAAATACTCATGTTTACAAATACTCTGATAAAAGTAGAAGTACTGACTAAACATCTTTACTCATGTAAAAGTAAAGAAGTATGGGCTTCGAAATGTAAGTAAAAAGTACCCATAACTACCAGCTGTTTTATAAAGTAACTGACCTCCCTTTATATTAATAGAACAATAATGTCATTGTTAGCTAACGAATGTTTCGATGCTGAACAACGGCAAAGATTACAAAGTGGTCATTGGTCGATCTTCGAAATGGTCGAAATGATGGATACACGTAGGCCCGGTTCCAGAACAAAATGACTCAGGGTGCATCTGAGATTAGAGAGGGTGCAGTGGTAAAGTGCTATTTTTATAAGTGGGGAGTGAACCTAACACCCTCTAGGGGGGTCCTCACCTCCTCTAGGGGGGTCCGGGGGAAAGCTCCCCAGGGAAGCTTTTTTTTTTTTTAAATATTGAAGTTAAAAGCATCAATCTGGTGCACTTTGAGAGCAAAATTAAGAGATCTATGGATCTATGTGCTCTTTGCTTGGTTCATGCCTTCCCAGTCCCTTATCATGTAGCATATAAGAGCATGGCGCCAGTTGTTGTAGCCAGTTGTGGTGAAGGCATCTGACTTAATTGAACCAAAATGTCTACATGCATAGCAGAAGATGGCATCTTTTTTACATGAATATTCCAGCCAATCTCTGTTTTGAGACCATGAGCTGCAAAATGAGCGCCTTACCCCACTGTACAGGCGAGTTGGGTACTTTTTTAAATATACCTGGGCAGGCTCTATTTTGCTGAGGTCCTCTGGCACTTGCGGGCCGCTGAGGGGTGGTGGTGTTTGGGGCAACGAAGACGGCTGCGGCTGCTCCACCTCCGTGGGCAAGGCGGGCAAAGCCGGAGAGTCGGGCGTTACTGTCCACGACAGTGGCCGCGGGTAACGTATTGTCCCCATGATCTGAACCTGCAGTAGATGCAGTGTTACTGCTGGCGATAAGGGCTGGTTGTTTTAACCATTTTCTGATGTCCATCACTGACTGCTGTGTAAGCACCTTGCAGATGACGAACGTGCAGCGGCACAGATCACGCGCACCTGACATAAATGACGTTTAAATTGACCAAATAAAAACAGCAGGTCAATGTTATTTAACCACAATTACAATTTATTTTATTTCAACTATATTCTTCTTCTTCTTATTATCATTATTACTATTATTATGACTACTATTATTATTATTGTATTATATATGTAATATTTTCACTTTTTTTTCTTTTTTCACTTTTCATTTTTCAAATGAGGGTGCATAACGACTCAACTATATATAACCGGGCCTGGATACACGGATCGTGTTAAAATCAATAGGCACGCAAAGACTATGAAAAAAATAATGACCACGCCACCAAATGCACATTAAAACTAAAGTAACGAGCCTGTTTTGAAAATGTAAGACGTAGAAAGTAAAGGTATTTCTGTTAAAAATGTAAGAAGTAAAAGTAAAAAGTCGTCAGAAAAATAAGTAGTGGAGTAAAGTACTGATACCAAAAAATGTACTTAAGCCCAGTAACAAAGTATTTGTACTTCACTACTTCCCACCTCTGGACACACTTCACTTTCAAGATCTTTTGCACATACCTGAGAACATCCTTCATTTAAAGTCAAAGTGGAAAAATCCTCTATGTGCTTGAGGTTTGTTATGTGTGCTGAACAGAAACACTGTTGACACATACAGTATATCATAAAGACCCACAGGGGAAAGATAGCTGGTCATACGTTGCAATCTACAGCATGCCTCGCTTCCCACAATGCTTTACCGATGACTTTGGCCTTGCTGAAAATGACTCCCGACCAATACCTACTGCTCCACGCTGAAGAGATGGAAAATATTCTACTTGGAAACCCTCCCCTCAAGCATGCTGCTGTCTGACACGACACAAGCAGTTTAACTGGAGAATTCACCAAACAAATGAGAGGCATGCTGATGATGAAGGTTGTGCGATGGACAAAGCCAACCGGAACCATCTCGTTCACAGCCATTAGCTAAAGCAGTCGCCTTTCTCTTGGCTTCAGTCGACGACTTGCACGGGATGATGATAAATGGGTCTACATGGTGGATGTTGCACTCACTTCCTGTTACAGGCATAACGGAAAACAGCTCTTGGAGTATATGAGGCCAATACAATCCACTAACAATATATCTTTGTATTATTTCTGTTAAACACCATTATATTGAGGATGATGCTTTAATGGTTTGTAATTAACAATTTTTCCTAATAATTGTCAAGAAATGTCATGGAAATATGTGTTTTGGTCTAAAAATCAGTAGGGATTATCATCATCTTTCAACGAAAAACGTATTTTAAAGTAAAATAATTATTTATTTGGTAATCACTTATGATTTGAGACATTATTCTTTACATACAGTACATTACAATGAATGTAATACTTGTCTCTCTAGGATATCTGACACGCTGTGCACTGACTCTTACATACAGTTACTTACATTATTACTGATAAACCTTTTATTTCCTGACTTTAAATGTTTTGTTGTTGTTTTAATAGATAATACTTCAAACAACAATACAATTCTTCCAAGGTAAACAAGGTGTTGATACGTCAGCATTGTCACTGTAAATATACTTTCATACTAAAATTAATCTTCTGTGACGAAAGAAGCGCTACTCATAAATAAGCCAAGCTCTACTATATATTACACCAGGTTCTTAAACCTCTTTTCTATGACACAGAAGGTACAAATAGATGTGTTATGAGATAAAGGTGGAATGCAACCTTTTCATCGCACGATAGACAAAAGAGATAAAGGTTTTGCTTTAAGGCATACTGCTTTTAAACCCATACCAAATATAGACACCATACAGTACATGAACACAACCCTATATACACAGCTTTGCATATAGTGATGAAAGTTTCAAAGAGTTTCAAAGTCACAGGGTGATATTTTACAGCATTGGGTCATGGTGCAAACTGATGCCCAGAAGCATTTCATCGCACAAAGAGGAGAGGTTTTTCATGGAGGCCCAATTAAGGACAGAGCCACTCATTCAGAGTGAAGAGAATCCACATGCTTCAGGCACTAAAACTGGCTTAATTTATTCACTTTCTTTTTTCATCCAGTAGAGAGAGAACACACGCGCACAAGCACATTATCTAACACTCAGAACTGATACATACGCCTTCAAACCTACAGTACCGTTACATACGTCATATCCACATATACGCGTGGGAAAATACACACAAAACATCACAATGTTATGTGTCGGGTGTTTTTAAAGCCCTTCATTGACTCTGTGTAATAAGCTCTGAAACAATGCTGTCATTTTATGTACTACCTGGTGATTTCCTTGAGACAAATTGGATGAGTTCCCCCCCTGTGGGGCTAAAATCAAACTGGCTGTTCCAATTATAATAAAAACCATCGGGAAAATGTATAAAGCACCACAGAGGGAAAGGCAACATATTCAGCTTATACAATAGAAAAGAGGCCAATGGGCAAAAAAAGTGTAACCCTGAAACGAAACACAAAAACCAGCACGGTTACAAACGTTTTATGTAAAAGATAATCACTTTGATCTTATCAGTCTAACTCTCTTATCTCTGTTAGATTACATTTCTCTCTGAGGTGAGTTTTGTCTGTATTGAATCCATCACAATATCTTTCTCTTTCATCCATAATGTGGTTAACGGGCAGAAGAGTTGATGACAAAAGAGAATTACATTTTTTGAATTCAAAGTGTAACTTCACCGATAGACCTAATCCAATCTTTGTCATGTGGCAACTTTAAAAAGTATTTTTTATCACATGCGCCTATAGATGTTCTGCTGGATATATGGACGGCAAGTGCTACATGTCAAAGAAGCATATCGTACTTTTATAATTAAAACCTATAAGATGAAAAAAAGATATGATGTACATGTTGGTTATATTTGTAATCTCACTATAATGAATGTGAAGACTTTGAATTGCTCAATTAGGCTGACAGAAGTTTGACTAACCTCAGGGATGGGAAGAATCCGATTATTCAGCAGAGCAGTGCGCTCTTTAGACTACAATTAATTTGAACAACTCCAAAAACACACAGAGGTGATTCTATGTTGCCCGAGTGAAGCATTATTGATTTAAATGAAACAGTTTGGCATTTTGGTAGCTCACCATGAACTTTTACTGCAGTGAAGTGTTAAGAGAGGTGTCCGTAACGCTAAGGCAGTGCAATGCAAAAGTAACTTCAGGGATTACTGGGATTTGTGGTTGCCGACTACAGGTCAAAAGCTCACACTGTGGAGGGTTTTATGCAGCCTTGAGGCTTTATGAGGCATTTCCCATGCTTATAACCCAATCCTTATTTCAAAGGTTGCTTTTTTGTGTTATATATTAGCCTACCTGAGCTTTATATACACTCTGTAAACACTCACATTGGTTAACCTAGCTGGTGGTTGACAGTTTTATATGTTCTTACAGGTCTCCTATCATGCTATTTTTAGGCATATATTATGGATCTCAGATATATACAAATATATAAAAAATGTTGATGTCTATGATGTGTTTTGCTCAAAATACCAAATAGATCATGCATTTTAGACATCCCTCATATCCCTCTGTTTCAGCCCTGTTAGAGAACTGCAGGTTTCGGGTTCTTAGCTTGCAAAAAAAAAAGAGGAGGGGGAGCTAATGCCTGCTCAGAATTCTACGAGATACAGCTAAATGCTGCCGTGATTAAACATATCATGTCAGGAGGATGCGTCCCCAGCTGACCCAGAAAGCGACGCAGGTTCTGGTCCAGGCTCTCGTCACCTCACGCCTAGACTACTGCAACTCCCTCCTGGCTGGTCTACCTGCATGTGCCATCCGACCTCTGCAGCTCATCCAGAATGCAGCGGCTCGTCTGGTCTTCAACCTTCCTAAATTCTCCCACACCACGCCGCTCCTCCGCTCCCTCCACTGGCTTCCGGTGACTGCTAGAATTCACTTCAAGACAATGGTACTTGCGTACCATGCTGCAAATGGATCTGGCCCTTCCTACATCCAGGACATGGTTAAACCGTACACCCCAGCGCGTGCTCTACGCTCTGCATCAGCCAAATGACTCGCTGCACCCTCGCTGCGAAGGGGACCCAAGTTCCCATCAGCAAAAACACGTGGGTTTGCTATCCTGGCTCCTAAATGGTGGAATGAGCTCCCCATTGACATCAGGACAGCAGAAAGCTTACACACCTTCCGGCGCAGACTGAAAACTCATCTCTTTCGACTCCACTTCGAGCGATATAACTATTAACAAAGCACTTATATACTAATAAAAGGCTGGCTTATCTAAATCCAGTTGAGTAGCACTTGAAATGTTTTTGCTCTATGAAGCCTGATGTACTTATATGATTCTGTTTTCGTCAAGTTTGTATTTTGTTGGTCGAACGCACTTATTGTAAGTCGCTTTGGATAAAAGCGTCAGCTAAATGCAATGTAATGTTCCAAACCACATCAAGGATTACTTCTGAAACAGTGTGGTGAGTTCAAGATGAGTTACTTTTTTTATTTCCTGCTTTTTTACACATACTCTTTCCAGTACAGGTTAGCTCTGAGTGTTAGCGATGATTGCTAATGTAAACAAAGACCATATTACGTCCAAAACATGTCGGGCATTGTTTCTGATAGCAACGTTTCTGTTTGGGCGTGGGTCCACATTTCCGATATTACCGATAAAGAGAGAGGGTTTTATTTTCTGACACTTTGTGAGTTCCCTGACGCACCGGGGACACATATTTATGTATAAAATGATAGGTCCTCTACCTGTTAAGCCCAAAGCCTGTCTTTCAGGTCTCAGGCTCGAAAATGACATTCCCAGAACAAATTACTATTATCTTCCCTTCTAAAAGGGGTAGATTAATAAAAAAAAATCTCAAAGCAATGATAAACCTGTCAGTTGGATGTAGAAAAGTCAGAATCAATATAGATGTTTTCATTTTAAAGTAAATTCAGATTGAAGCTAGTAAAAAAATGTAAATTATAGTTTCCGTCCAAAATAAACCATTACTTATAGTGAAAACCACCCTTGAATGATGGGATAGTAAAAAAAAAGCTTTAGGAATCCAAACTATAACATATAATAAGAACCCTGTATCAAGATTGATGCAAAACAAGTGAAATATGACATTTTTAGAGAGATTGAGAAGAAAAACCCACCTCTGGGGTCATTTGGGTGGATTTGCTATATCTCTGGAACAAATCGGTCGATTTTGATGATTGACACCACTTTTGAACCGTCAGAGCCAATAGAATCGAGAGGGAGTTTCTAAATCCATCTAAACATTACCATTGGTGAATGAGAGTGATGCGCAGCCAGCATGCCCAAAACCGGAAGCTGGGTTACGCTCTCATACACTCTATATGAAAACTCAGAATATGGACATAAATGTTATGATAGATAATCAGTAATCATTTCAAAGTGACATACTGTAGAAACATTGGATTAACCTTCAGCAGCATTTATATGCATTTTAGTGCCATTGAATACAACTTTTGATTAGAAAACAGCAAAGGTAAGACGTATTTGCCGTTTTGGCCACGTAAAGTGAAGTTGTGTGTTGCACAGTGATGATACTTATACCATTGGAATCTGTGGAATCTCATATGATAAGCTTTCATATGGTATCTTGTTTGTGCAGATCTAATGAAGTATAACATATTTCTACCGTGAGTTATGTGCTAAGTGTGTTAGCACTCTTTCGCTTAGTGCTAATTCAGACGCTTGACGTTAGAGTTGTGTGTTGTTTCGGTAAAACATGTTCATAGCGTCAGTTAGCTGAGTTTGTTCCCGTTAAGTGGGTATGACACATCAATAGGTTGTTACATGTTAAGAAGCCCTGAGACACAGTTTCGTGAAAAAACAGCTGTCAGATGTCCATGAATCATCCTGAGATGTCTCTGTCTCACTTTGTCCACAGTAACGCCGATACACTGTCACTTCACTGTGGCAGTAACATCTGCTTACACCGTGCATCTGGCTGATTACATCTTTAGTCGAGCAACAACTGAACCTCCTGACCCTGTCTGCATACTTAATATATTCATTTGCAGTCACATTATTCACTGTTTGGATTAACTGGCAGTTTGAATTAAAGAGCGAGTTTACATTATAGAGTTCCCAGACTTTACGTCCTTCATGCTGCAGAGAACAGTTCATTTTGTTCTGATTTTAACTAGTTACCAACGTGACTGTGTTGTGACTTTCACTCAATGAAGTGTGGGTGATAAGTGTCAGGCTGCATGTTTCACAGTGTGTGAAGATGGGTTTCGATCAGCCTCTGAAACAGGTGATTTTATCTCACCTAAGAGGTAGTATTTTTGAACATGTTGGGAGATGTTAGGGCTTGCAACAACAACAACAACAAAATGTATTAGATCATCTGTTTCTATTTTCCTTACATTGTCCGTTGCTCTGTGCCCTTAGCTCTCTGGTTCCTTTTGAAAACAAACGCTTAATAAATACAGGCTTTCATTTTCTATTAAATTGTACAAAATATTTTCTATTTCTGACAAATGTTTCCTTTGAAGCTGGATGATATTGTTGTTTTTTTCACATAATCTTTGTCACAGTTTATACCAGTTTAAGGAGCTAGCTTGCACAGTATTCACAACTACTAAAAATAACCTACAGTTTGTTATATATGTTGATTATGGAAAAAAACAAGGACATTCAGTGCATCACTGTGGTTCATATGTGATTTTCAAAGTTGTATGGCAGAGAGGAATAATTTGTAGGAGGATTTGGCTTTAAAGTCCGTACAAACTGTTAATTAGAGCATGTCACGAAATAAAGCACAAAAGTATGTTTGTGATAGCAGATATGTTGTGTTTAAGGTAGTTTAGGTTAATTGGTTTTAGAAGAGAAAAAGGGCAACTCTTAAACAATATTACACCGGGATCCATGGGGCTGTACTGCATGTTCTTAGATTTTGCTGTAGGTGTGAAGAGTTGTCTTTTATGACACCAACAAAAAGATGACAGCTTGTTATTACCACAACAGAATCTGCTGAGAGCTCTTCCCTCCTTCATCCATAATGATTCCCTCACCACCCATGAGTGAAAGGAGCAACGACTGGGTGTAATGTGTTGTCAGCATTAGGGCCTAAGGCATGGCAATTGTCATAATGGGACACGACTATTCCTCTGGGCTTTCTCTAAAAACACGATGCACAGTTTTACCAAACATCTACAGTACCAATGCAAAATGTATTCAAAATATGTATAATAGGACATGCTATGTATATTAGGTCCATACACAGACCAAATCAAATGATTTTTTTTCTCGCATTTAGACATTTTAAAACAAAAATATTATACAAAGGAGTGAGAGTAAAATCATAGAGGGACAAATGAGAAGAAGGTTTGAGAGACTGAGAGAAGAAAGCTACAGAAAAAGAACATAAAGCTCAACAAGCCTCTCTCATCCAACCAGCTGCAACATGAAACAAGAAGCAGCCACTGAACACCTCCCTCCCACACACTGCTCACTAATCACAGCCTCTGAATAAATGTGTGAGTAGGTGTGTGTATCTGTGTGTTTTAGCAGTTAGGGACCCACAAGAGAGAAGCATCCCTGTTGGATTACGGACGGGGTACGTACTTGAAAGCTTCATTAACTTCCACTGTGTGTGTGTGTGTGTGTGTGTGTGTGTGTGTGTGTGTGTGTGTGTGTGTGTGTGTGTGTGTGTGTGTGTGTGTGTGTGTGTGTGTGTGTGTGTGTGTATGTGTGTGTGTGTGTGTGTGTGTGTGTGTGTGTGTGTGTGTGTGTGTGTGTGTGTGTGTGTGTGTGTGTGTGTGTGTGTGTGTGTGTGTGTGTGTGTGTGTGAGTGATGTGTGTGTAGCTCACTTTCCATGGCCAAAGGGCTTTTAAGACTGTTGCCTCCCCGACTAAGTGCTCGCTGTCTGCCCTGAAGACATATGTCTCAATCTGTGTATGTGGTCTTGTTCCCCTCTGCGGCCCTCGGGGGGGGGGGGGGGGGGGGGGGCTCAGTGAGAACAGATAAGTCAGCCTTGGGAGCAGCTCATTGAAACCATCCCTTTACGAGTCGAGAGGAGGACAGTGAAAACGCTTAATGAAGCTATCGCCTTCTGTAATCCAGCTGCGATGGTAATCACCAGTGCCCCCCCAGCTGCTGATACACACAGGCGCTCAGAGAGACCCTGTGTGATCATGAGCAGACAGAGGGAAGGCTGGAAGGCATCGGGGGCTTCTTCTGGTTTAAGATGCTAAAGGCTGGATGTCAGTCTCAAGGCTGAACTGGTACCAGAGGGACAGGAAGCATCAGACTGCCGCGTGTCAATGAGTGAGGAGTCAGGTTGCCATGGTCACGCTTCCTTTTATCCGTAATTTTTCAAAGAATGACCTCCACTCTCAGCTGGTCCATCTTCTCCTATTTGCAGCTCTCATTTTTCATTATCCTGACTTGTCATTTTCGCCATCTCCTTTTATCTCTCTGACAGGTTTTTCATTTGCTCTCTTTCTTTCTCTGAGGATTTTCTTTATCCCTGAAAGTCATTTTCTCCACTCTGTACGGTAGATCTGTTGTTCCAGAGATGTGCTGTATAATCACACATCTATGTATGGTGGATTTTCCAGCTGAAAGCCACATACAGTAGATAGATACAGTATGGAAAGACTGACATTTGCTCAGCTTTTTTCATTGTTCTCTCTCTCTTTTTCTGGCAGATCCTTGTTTTCCCCTTCTTGCTCGCCCTAAGGAAGTAAAGCCATAACCTCCATTTGCACAGATTAATGTGCAGCCACCTCGACATGAACACAAAACCAATACCAGGCCTTTTTGCGTGGGTGATCGCTCACTCTCTCTCTCTCAGCTGTTCCTTTATTCTTTCTTCGTCCATGTTTCCCTTTTAGCCCTCTCTGTCTCTCTTCCTCTCTCCACCTTGTAAATGGGACTGTGGCAACATTACGATGCTTTTCTCATTATACTCATCACTCTGGCCAAATTGCCTTGTCTTTCAGGACCATTGGGCTCTGTTCATTGGCTGCTCCTGTAAACCTGAGGGCTGCACAAGTCTTTCCCTCTTTCTCTGGGCTGTTGCAGAGCAAAGATGGGACCATGAAATAGATTTTATTCTACAGCAAATAATACAACCGCAGGCCATGGATGCCAACTGCACACTGAGACCCATTTATCCAGGCAGATGTAAACAAGCACTGAGATAACATGCGGCAAGGAAGCGCTTCAACAGCGTCAATCTTCTGTAAGCAAACCTGACAAAAATGACAACCTTCCTATAATTGGTTGTACTTGTCATCATGAACACCCGTCACATACTTGGACATCAGAGGATTGATATGTACCAATGAGGTATATGGGAATATAAGTTACTCTTATGTTGCATTGAGCCATATCGGCCTGTGGCTACACAGTAATAGTTGCTGTTGACACTTGATGTATTATTGTCTACAATTAAAACAATTTCACTTGTAAAGAAGATTGTATCACTTGTGTTTGCTGTGACCATTACTATAAATATATATTTTAATACAGCCAATGAGCAAAATGAAGCTCAACAAAAAGTCAACTGAACGGTGAAGATGTATTGGTGATACTGTACTTCTGTACATGCTGTATATGAGGCTACATAATAAGCACTTTAACACTACATTATATACGTAAACAATGTATTATGAGATTTTTTTTCTGCTTTCCTTTATTCCAATGCTGTCTCTTCCTTGGAATACTTTATTAATTAGCAGAACAAAAGGGTAACCATAGTCCTTTAATTAGAATGAAAGAGAAATGCATGATGTCAGTCATTTTAAATCCTAGTCTCACCAGCATTTGTATGCAAGCATTGCAATTTAAAATCTGCGCACTTCTCCGTAAGAGAGTACATAACTGTTTATTCCCTGATCCTGAATAATTACATGACTGTATATTAATAAGGTTTATGTTGTAGGTAACACTCATATCCTCATAACTAAAATAAACAAATAATTTAATAACTATTGGTTACATCCTTGTAACCAATAGTTACAAGGATGTAACTTAGCTGCTTTTTCTCAGCAGGAAACCGATGGACTGTCCACTCCAAGTAGGGAATGAGTCCTTACCCCAAGTGAAGGAGTTCAAGTATCTCGGGGTCTTGTTCTCGAGTGAGGGAACAATGGAGCGTGAGATGGGCCGGAGAATCGGAGCGGTACTGCAGTCGCTTTACCGCACCGTTGTGACGAAAAGGGAGCTGAGCCAGAAGGCAAAGCTCTCTGTCTACCGGGCCATTTTCGTTCCTACCCTCACCTATGGTCATGAAGGATGGGTCATGACCGAAAGAACGAGATCGCGGATACAAGCGGCCGAGATGGGTTTTCTCCGCAGGGTGGCTGGTGTCTCCCTTAGGGATAAGGTGAGAAGTTCGGTCATCAGGGAGGGACTCGGAGTTGAGCCGCTCCTCCTTTGCGTCGAAAAGAGCCAGTTGAGGTGGTTCGGGCACCTAGTTAGGATGCCACCTGGACGCCTCCCTAGGGAGGTGTTCCAGGCACGTCCAGCTGGGAAGAGACCAAGGGGTAGACCTAGGACCAGGTGGAGGGATTATATCTCTTCGCTGGCCTGGGAGCGCCTTGGGATCCCCCAGTCAGAGCTGGTTGATGTCGCCAGGGAAAAGAAAGTTTGGGGCTCTCTGCTGGAACTGCTACCTCCTCGACCCGACCACGGATAAGCGGGAGAAGATGGATGGATGGATGGATGGTTACATCCTAGCCTAAGTTTGGAGTCGACTCGGGTGGTCTTCCCTTCATCTGTGGTGTGGCCTCGGCAGAAATATAATTGATCTCAATACACATTCAAAACGAAAGAGACAGAACAAAGGAAGCATTCACACAGACAGACAGGCAGAAAAAAACACTGACTCAAAAGTGGGAGAAAGCTAAAAAAGCTATCGGAGGGATGTGATACAAAGTGGTTGAGATAGAGTTGGAATAAAGGGCACAGGAGACGGAGAGACCGAGACACAGAGTGGACAGATGAAAGAGTGTGAGAAGACAGTTAAAAATGTACAGAGTGGAGGTAAATGCTTACATCCTTTTCAGTTAGCCCGGCTAAAATCACAAAACATGGCTTTTAGCAAACACATTTTCCTTTTCAGACCAGCCCCGGGGGTCATTTTTAGAATGGACAAAATAATAAAAATCACAAAGGTAGAAAATGCTCACAAATTAAATGAAAAGTTGCTTGAGATTCAAGCATAACAACCAATTCAGAATGCACAAAACAAAAAAACGTTACTTATGTTCTACTCACAACGGTGTCTGTTCTTCAGTATTTCTGTTACTTTTCTGTATTAGGCACAAAATATACAGTATGTTCAAGGTTTTTAAAGAGCACTGCTATTTTTCAAATTGTCTCTCCACTGCAGAGTATGGTACCTACATAACACACATCAAACAGCCTGTCAGTGCCTGACTTTGACATACACTTACAGTCCTCCGACTCCTTCTCTTATATTTCTCTTCCCTTATCTTTTTGCTCAGGCATGACCTAAAACAAAAAATGGACTCAAACCTTCAAAACACCTCCAATCTGTCCCCCCAAGAGCTGCCTGTGGGTCTGTCTCCTTTCAAGTAAGCATTTTCTGTCCTTTAATCTTCCCCTTTCAAAGGCTTCTGTTGCTTGTGGGACTGAAAAGCTTTCTCCTGGAGCTTTCATATAAAGTAAAAAGGTGGGGAAAGTCGGCCTTCTACCACCTGTGCTATCTGTTTTCTCTCTCTCTCTTCTATAATTCGAAGGTGGGTTGAAATGACACACAAGCCGCAGCCACAATCCAATACCATAAGCTGTACCGAGACGATAAAGTAACTATGGAGGATCAAAAGGATTGACACGTTCTTATGTTGCTGCTGTCTGTTCAATGCTATGACAGTGGGGGAAGGAGAGGAAGTGCTCATGGCGCGACGTCGGGATTGTATTCAATTACCGAATAAACAGCTCAACGGCAGAGACCCGCAAAGCTGGTTATTTTAAAGCCTGCGCAGCATTTTGTCTCATTGACAGGCATTAGAACGTGAATCTGCTTGTGTTTGTAGTGACAAGTTTATTTGTTAATGACAGCTTCTCTTTGAAATGTGAATAACCCACTATATGGTAAGTACTAGTGATATTTTACCCATGCTGAAACAGTCAATTACTTTGTTCTTATTTTAGTGTCTTTTTTGTAATTTTTTTAGAACAAAGTCATTTTTTTGTTGGGAAATGTCCTGGTTTAGTGGAAAATAAAGGGAAATATTTTGTTTGGAGTTTTGTCAATTGTATCGTTATATCAACACAAGCTGAATAAGGTAAAAGTTAGTGAGTAGTTACATTGTACATGTATTGCCAGCATATATAATTTGGTCACATGTTTTTTTCATCAACCTTCCTGGAACCTACCCAAAAATAGTAACTCTTTTAATTACATATTTTGTCCTAGAAGTGTTTGATTGGTTGGACCGGTTGGACCTCCATAATTGACTGCTTTCGGCTTGATATGAATCACATTGGTTAAAAATAAATTATTGATCAAGCTCCAATTGGACTTGTGAGATTTCTATTATTAATGTAGCTACAAACTGCTGGAGCAGGTTGAAGAGCCTTTCATTACTGATCATACTGAAGAAAGATTGGTCAGACTTTAATCATTGAAGGGATATGAAAAAGCCATGAAATGTAACACTAACAATCTGATTGCTCCAGTCCCTTGACTATCATTTTATGGTAGAGGCCTCTTCTGGCACAAACCTGTGGGTAAGGTGTTGCTCTTTTCACCACATGCAATTTACAGAACCATCAAAAAACAAGGATTCAACCATCTTAAAAGGTTGGATTCAACCCGACTTGTGGAAAGCATTCTATTATACACTGAACAAAAATATAAACGCAACACTTTTGTTTTTGCTCCCATTTTTCATGAGATGAACTCAAAGATCTAAAACATTTTCTATTTACACAAAATAACCATTTCTCTCAAATATTGTTCAAAAATCTGAAAAAATCTGTGATAGTGAGCACTTCTCCTTTGCCGAGATAATCCATCCCACCTCACAGGTGTGGCATATCAAGATGCTGATTAGACAGCATGATTATTGCACAGGTGTGCCTTAGGCTGGCCACAATAAAAGGCCACTCTGAAACGTGCAGTTTTGCTTTATTGGGGGGGTCTGAAAACCAGTCAGTATCTGGTGTGAGGGGTAGGGGTAGGGTTAGGGTAATGTTGTGAATCGAGTGGCCCATGGTGGTGGTGGGGTTATGGTATGGGCAGGCGTATGTTATGGACGACGAACACAGGCCACTCGATTCATAACATTACCCTAACCCTAACCCTAACCCTCTGTGTTGGAGCATAAGAGAACATCGACGGTGACGACCCACTTTGATTCATTCAAACATTCAAAAATGCTTTCTGCTGCTGCGGACAAGAAAGCCAAACAACTCACGTTCACCGAGGCATCAACTTCCAAAACCCTTTTGAGGGCTACAAGAAACGAGGTGAGTAGCCAAGATTGAAGCTGGTCAGATAACGAACGAGTAAATGAAAACAGAATGAGGCGGAGAAGTGTGTGTGTGTGTGTGTGTGTGTGTGTGTGTGTGTGTGTGTGTGTGTGAGAGAGTGTGATTAAAATAGCCCAATTGCTTTTACAATAAATAAACATTGAATGTGTTTAATTGAATAGTAAAGGGGTTTAACGTTAGTGGCAGGTTGTGTGTGAGAGAGAATAAATAAATAAGACAGCCCAATATTTATTTTTACCGCATATTTAGCATATTTCGCAACTTTCCGCATATTTCGTAACTTCCCGCAATTTCACCGCATAAAACCACATAAAACCCTGCATGTTTGATTGCATAATCAAGGATGTTTGCCCGCATAATCAAGGATGTTTGCCTGCGTTTTTCTGGAGGGTCTACCTATGCATCTGCATGGTCCGCCTATAGGAAGAAACGGCCCTGAGTGCACAGAAGGACTCATCTATAAATGTTATTCATTACCTTAAAGACACGTCTTGGACCAGAGCCTAGCTGTATCTGAGCTTTTAAGCTCTCATGAGCCTGAGCACAGCATGAGATCCAGAGGCAGTGCTGCTCCGAACATGTTTCAGTCTAGACGGACGACAGCTTTCTCCATCAGAGCTCGAGCAGACTCTTTGAACAACCTGTCTGATGAGATCAAGCAAAACTCTTTAAAAACCTTCTTTGAGCACTACGATTTCTCGAACTGCAGTATGCTGGTCTGCCACTGATTTGTGTTGTTCCGATTGCTTTGGGCTTTAGAGTATAGCTTTTAAATTCAAAACACATAGGAAAAGAAAAACAAATACAGAAACAAACAAAAAACATATGGTACAGATTTATGATAATCAAACTGCTTCTTGTTTTAGGCATTTCTTTAAAAGAATACTTCTTTACGGCTTGTTATTTACACCAGTTTTCCAGCTTTGATGCCCTCGTCCTAAAAACGTTCTGCACACTTATTTGTTATTAACACAGAGAGTTGCAAGCAGCTATTGTCTGAGATCACAGGATGTAGTCTTGTTAGACGTGCCAAGAGCAAGGACTGTCTTAGGTAAGACAGCTTTTATGTGCGCAGCTCCACTTGCTTGGAACAATCTTCAGCAAAAATTGAAACTGAGCAATCTCATTCTTCTGCATGTTTTTAAAGCTAGGGTAAATGAAATGCTTGCTGATACAATGGGCACTTGTAAATGTCTATAACTATGTATCCTGTAAATATAATGTATAATAATGCTGCAGGTCTCCCTTGAAAAAGAGATCTATGATCTCAATGGGACCAATCTGGATAAATAAAGGTTTGAAATGAAATGAAATTAATGGTCCTACTAAATGTATACCTTATTTTCAGCTGAACTGAGCTTTTATCATTAGTTGCTCCAACCCTTTAGATCAGGGGTGTCAAACTCAATTTTATCAAGGGCCATATTAGCATTATGGTTGCACTCAAAGGGCCGGTTGTAACTTTAAAACTATACATATATAAATATTTAATATATATTAGACCCTCCAGAAAAAGGCGGGCAAAAACCCTTGATTATGCGATTAAACATGCAGGGTTTTTATGTGATTTTATGCGGGGAAATTGCGGGAAGATGTGAAATATGCGGAAAGTTGCGAAATATGGTAAAAAAAAAAAATTCAATATTGGGCTGTCTTATTTATTCTCTCTCACACACAACCTGCCACTAACGTTAAACCCCTTTACTATTCAATTAAACACATTCAATGTTTATTTATTGTAAAAGCAATTGGGCTATTTTAATCACACTCTCTCACACACACACACACACACACACACACACACACACACACACACACACACACACACACACACACACACACACACACACTTCTCCGCCTCATTCTGTTTTCATTTACTCGTTCGTTATCTGACCAGCTTCAATCTTGGCTACTCACCTCGTTTCTTGTAGCCCTTGAAAGGGTTTTGGTGAACGTGAGTTGTTTGGCTTTCTTGTCCGCAGTAGCAGAAAGCATTTTCGAATGTTTGAATGAATCAAAGTGGGTCGTCACCGTGGATTTTCTCTTATGCTCCAACACAGTTGCACGGGGTGCAGAATAGCTTCCCCCCACAAGACATCGGGGTACTGCTTTGCCCGGTCTTTCGCAGAAATGTTCGTCGGTAAATGAGATGGAGATTTTTTCATCTTGGTGTTTTCTCTCTCGTGTGAGTTCCACACATTCACTCTACGGTGTTGTTTACCTTCTGTGATGCGCGAGCTGATGACGTTGTGTCATCTACATCATCATCATTATCACTACTTCACGTCAAGACGAGTTAACTTTTTTTTCCTCAACTTTGTGTGGAAAAATGCGGGGATTATGCGGCCTTTTGATAAATATGGGGCCTTTTAAAAATCTGCGCCATTTTGCTGATTATGCGGTAAATTATGCGATCGCAGAATCTCGTCTTTCTGGAGGGTCTAATATATCAAATAATGTACTATATTACATTATTGCCTCTGCATTGGATTATTATCGGATAGGGTATAACTTCATAATTAACTACGTCTGAAAGCAGAAGTCTAGGGCAAATAATTGAAAGTCTATTCAGTGACAATGTCACAAAATGATTGAAAAAGGAAAGCCAAAATCTAAAAAAAAGAAGTGACATTTTGAAAAAAAAGTAATATTTTGAAAAAAAAGTCAAATTCTGAGGAAAAGGCTAATTCTAAGAAAAAGCATCTCAAATTTCAGATGCATTGTGCTACATGTAGTTTATGGGCAATGTGTTACTGTAAATCTGCATGTAACCTTATAATAAACATATTATATTCTTTGCAAGCTCTTGTTGTGGGGCCACATATAATGAAGTCACAGGCCGGATTTGGCCCACGGGCCTTGACTTTGACACCCCTGCTTTAGATGATTACCTGAGGAACTTAGACTAGGACACTTATTGCACCCTATAAATGATCTCTCGAGACTCGCACATTGTTTTTTTTATAATTCTGATTCTAATCTCATTAAGTGTTCTTTTATGCACTTTTATCCATTGTTTCTCAACTTATTTTTGTGGACTGAGATGCTTTTGTTTTATTTAAGAAGCACTTTATAACAGAAGATTTAAAAAGGTACTTTTTAAGTTATGGTATTATTATCAAAATACTTTATATATTTTTTAAGTTAGCTGTTCATTTATAAGCTTTAATACATTTAGAAACAATGCGTATTGCACCTGAGCATAATGACAGTAAAGAAGACCAATCACTATCACAATTTAATGGAGGTTCAGCTTTTAAAGAGGTGGGTCAGCCTGTTAAGACATCCAGTATTGATTGTGCTTACACAAGGTCAAATTGGCAAAGCTTCCCGAACAGAGAGAGGTAAGGTCAGTTTGAATACGTTATCTTGTCTGCATCTCTGTACCAGACATCAGATTGTGGTGCTATCAGTTCCAGGAATAGCCTGGTGAACAGAGGATACAAAGGTCCAGTTCATTAGCAGAGAGCCCACAGCGACAGACTGCTCCGACTGCTTTCTGCAGCACAGTCCCCTGATGCAAAAGTCAAACTGAATAAAACAGGGGAACAGTTATAAATAGGAAAGAAGGATCATGTAAGGGATAGTTAAATGTGTTAATTAGACATTTGCAGTCAAATGACTTTCTGTGAGATCTGTAAAAAAGTGGATGGTATCGTTTATTTGCGCGGTAACATTTATTTATTCAATTTGACCAGTGTCCACCTTAATGTTGGTACACTAAGGATAATTGGATTCAACTCCTGGGGGAAAAACTAATGCAAAATATATTTTCAAGAGGTTTTAATGATACACTTTTACCAAGAATTTGAAACCTCTGATAGCATTTGAATTCTGCTGAAAAACTTTGCTCAGAGGAGATATCTGACTGGACATATTTGACCAGAAGGGGGCCTCGGCTTCACCTATAGGTCATATGTGTCACCAATGAGCCATGCTAATATACACATACCAAAATTAAATGTCCCCTTTGAACATAAAATAGTATATTCAAAATAATCAATCATTAAGCCTTCAGTACCCAGTGAAATCTCAGGGTTTTGTCTAAACCGGGTAACAGGGACGCTGTACCCTCTTACTTTCGGTGTGCACCCTCATTTTAAAGTGATGCCAGAGAACAACATTTCTGTTTGTCACAAAATCTGAAAATCGTGTAGAATAGACCGTCAGACTGCATAGACAGCTTTGTTTTTACGGAGCTCCGATGTCGCATTGTTTTAATGTCTTCGGCGCCATCTTGTATACGGGCGTCAGGTTCTCCCAATAATTCATATATCTTATATAAAAGATCAGCTCCACAGTATAGCCCTCATACTATATTGGTCTAGAATAACCCCTGAACGCTCACATGTACAGTAAGTCAAATATTATTGAGGTAAATCCATAAATTCTTATTTTATCACATTGCCACCCACCCTTACAACACAAAAACCAAACAATAAAAAAACTGTGCCTTTGTGAATGTGTAAATGCAGAAAACTGAGAAAGAGATGCATAAAAAGTCATATTCAAAAAGCTGTCAAAGCAAACGTCAGTAAAATCCTGACATCTCAACTCCCTTGATATACAATAAAAATACTCGAAATCCATCTGCTGTCAGCGGAAGTAGAAAGACTCCACACTCAAAGATTTGAAAGTTGTTCTCCAGGGTCTGTCTGTCCTTGTGTTTCAGTTTGTAGTATTCTGTTCATATGATTTCCTGCATCGTGTATCCACAATGTTTACTCCCTACAGTGAAACACACTCCAACACTGCCTGCATATTACATCTCACTATGTAGCACTTTGGTTGACTAAGTGTGACAGTTGAGACAGTCACTGCAGATTATATTTGAGGGTAATGAAGATTCATGTGCAGGAGTCTTAGTCACAGTTTCTCTATATTCTAAACCCATCTTTACGCTGAATTTCTGAGTCCTGTCGAACCGCTTCGAGCTGCTCAGATGCATCTCGACAGTGTTTCAGGAAACAGCTCTGGTCAGTTCAAGGAGCTGTTTGTACTCTTCTCGATGCACCACTGTCTGCCAGCGCTGCAGCCATAATCAGGTCTGACACAGGCACACGGACCATAATCCCCATTGATTAGACACCTGAGATCAAAGGCTTCCTCCCCCGTCACTCTCACCTTCTGTCTCCACTCTGATTACGCTGCTTCTTTCTTTGCCTCTCTTTGTCCATGCTCTGCTCTGTGATTGCATGTTTTCTCTTCTGAAGCTCCTTCCTGTTTCAACAGCTGCTGTATTTTGACATCTTTCAATAAAGAGATCCCAAATCATGACACCTCAGTCAAAATAAACTGGATCATTAAGAGAAACATGTCTCTTCTGCCCGCTTGACAACATCATGTTTAGAAGCTTTGTTTATTCGAGATTAGGAGTGGTGCTGTGGGCCGTTTGCCCTCTTATGTTTAATAACCGCCAGACTAATAAAGCAGTTTAATCAGTTGAAAAGTTAGCATTAAAAGAACAACAGAACAAAGCAATTGGCAGTCATCATCTCTCTTTCTCTGTTTAGCTTCCTGTCCTTCTCCATCTTCGTCCAATCCCCTATTCTATTCTATTTCCCTCTCTGCTTCAATCGATGCTCGCTTTCAGTTTTCCATTGAGACGATGAAGATGTGTTATCCCTAAACCGCTCTTCCCATTCATTCAACTCTAAATTCCCTTCAGTGGAATACAAATCTATGAATATATTTGCAGACACACCAATGCACCAGGACGTGCTCTTTGTTGTTAACCTCATATATTTGAGATCAAACAACTGACAAAAGCAATCTCTGAGAATAAAGGAAAAACTGAGAGGTTTATACACAACAAACGAAAGCTGCAATGCTTGTCACTGGTGATGATCTCACATCGGATGATTTGAACTGTTCTGGGGTTCTTGTGTTTGTTTCAGTGAAACTGGACCGACTCTAGTAGTATGGTATTTGCAGGCATGGTTAGAGCCAATGTGTTTTGTTTACCAATAAAAAACGTAAGCAAATGACGGACGTGTGGTAGTATTTCAGTCTCCATGAGAATGATTTGTGTCACACAGTGTGTACGTTTCTTCCAAGTACTGTGAACACACTTGGATAATGGTATAAACTCTACGCAACATGCAAGGGGGAGCGAGCGTCTGTTCAACTCTGAGCTACAACGTGGCAGGGATGCTTGAAGTGTGCATTTAATTAGTGGAAAAAGGTAAAGATAGTTGTTTATCAGGCAAAACAATCCTCCTTCTTTCCTTGTAAAGTGGGCTATTTTAAGGGTTGTTGAATAGATTGTATTATTGCTTTTTTCTAATGGAAATAAAGAGATAATAATAAATATAAACAACAAAAAGCATTGCCATCTGTTATCGTTAGTATTGTTATTCCAAGCTTGATTTTTGGCACTCACAAATGGCACAAATAATAATGATGTTTACAACTAAAATATTTATTTTTCATTCTACTGAGAAAATTGCATTTCGGAGCTTGAGGACAATCCTGATTATCACTGTTTAAATCTGTATGGAAGTGTTTGTAAATAAACACAGGAGGTACTCTGTCAAATCTCAGAGCTGAAAAGGTAATTAAGTGATGAAGATACCCTAGCTGTTTAACCCATGCCTAATTAGACAGAGGAGTGTAGCGTATTCCAGGGAGTGCAGATGAAACGCACGTATTTCTAAAGCTGTAGTGTACTCTACAAGACGCATCGCACATTAATAGGTTCTGTGATTTCAGTAACTTAAGATACTCTGTGTGTGCACCTTGACAACTTAGAAAATAGTATGAACAGGTGAAAATCGTATCTTAATTTGGTTCAAAAGTAAAAGATCATACAATGATTTTCAGACTATTGCTATTTTTGTATCAGCACAAACTATGGCTCTGTGCCTGGCTTCATTTATTGCGTACATTTGATGTTGTGAGCTGTGTGTAACACTTACTAAGCCATCTCTCAGTAGGCTAGAACACATTTCGTAGTGAATCAAGACTGCATTACAGAATGTAATACTATGCAGCATCAGTTGGTCAATTGTCAGTTTTATTTGTCGGGGGTTTGATGCTGCTAATCTCTTTGTCCATACAGAGACAAAGACAGATAGATAGAGAAAAGGTGTGTGTGTGTGTGTGTGTGTGTGTGTGTGTGTGTGTGTGTGTGTGTGTGTGTGTGTGTGTGTGTGTGTGTGTGTGTGTGTGTGTGTGTGTGTGTGTGTGTGTGTGTGTGTGTGTGTGTGTGTGTGTGTGTTATAGAGAAGTGACAATCCATTTGTTTTCCTATTAGAACGGCAGTTATGGTGATGAATACATACATGGAAATTAGCCCAAGATGAGGGCTAATTGTCTGATTAGATGTGCTTCAGGTTGATAGATGCACAATAAGCCCATGCACATAAAGCAGTCATTAAGGAATGGCCATCAAATTGAACATTACACTATAGCTAGAGGGGAAAATATGGATGTGTCTCTACACATAGGAGTGTGTCTATGTTTGTGTGTGTACCTTTTTCTGTGAGTACTGTGTTCTCTAGTTGCCAGTCTCCCTATGACTCTGCCCCTATCCCGGAGAGGAGAGAGATTAAAATGGCATTAAACACAATTACACATTGAACTGCCTGTCCAAAAAAAAAAAGGTTTCCTGGGAAGAGTTGGAAATTGCTTTGTGGTAAAGACGTATGTGCCGCGGAGCCTCTGACATGGCAGAAGTGTTGATTACTTGCACACACTGAGATGTGTACAATCCACCTGTGGATAAACATGTAAGCCCTTTTATGTCTCCTATCTCCTATAGCTTGGCAGTATATATAATCGTCAATATGGTGTTTATAATTACCAATGTAAAGTAAACTGCATTTATATTCAAAGAGCAAACAAGCCTCAAATGCCTCTTTTATAACCATAGCAGAACAACTGCAGGAAAATTGAAAGCACACACAGATGGACACACAAACAAAAGCTTAAGTACATACTCTTTGTCCTGCTGATAAAGGAAAGGAACATATCGGGGCTCTTCTATCAACACAGAAAAACGACTAATTTGCTTTCCCCGTCTGCTGTGCTGCTGAGGGTTTATTTTTTTGTTACAGCACATCTCCTGAGGCAGGCTCATTGAAACAAACACACGCACACACACACACACGCCCTCGCAGACACAAAACCGAGCACGGTTTGCTCTTGAGGGTGCCTCGCTCACCCACTGAGAGTTAAAATGACATGTTTTGCTGGCCCGGGTTGTTTTCAGCTCATAGGAATTGCAAATTCCCTGAAAGCGGTGTCATTTTGACTTGGGTCTCCTCCAGAAAAGAAGGTTGTTTAAATAAAAAAACAAAGTTCCGCTGTTGGTTCTTCAAACAAAGATAAGAGGAAAAGTGTCCTTCTGTCCTCTTCATAAGGAAATCAAAATCAAACTGTTAAAAACATTTGAGTAATTATTTCTGGAAAATATATCATCACAATGCCTTCATTAAATCTTTGATACCTTATTGGCAGTATGAAGACTTTTAAATTTTAACTAAAACTATAAACTGCTCTAGACAACAAGCTCTTTAAACTAAGTGGCTAATGACCCTGTTTTAAATATTCAAGAATAAAATATACAATGTAAGGCTTCAGATTAGTCGCAGCAACTTTTCCATTACAATACCCAGGTACCCCTAAAAAAAACACGCCTGTTTGCTATCCTAGCTCTGGATTTATTCTATTTTGATTGTACCTTGGTATACAATTATTGCTGAAAAAAATAGATGTTAGGTCTTGTAACTTATTCACCAGCACTGACTCATCATCATGGTATGATCTTGCTTTTAGTGAATATATCTACACTTTCCTTGTTGTTCGGAGTTTGAATCTTTATGGTTTTTGCACTCATTGTAAGTCGCTTTGGATAAAAGAGACAGCTAAATGATATGAAATGTAATGTAATTAAAATATATGTTTGAGGTTGGGTCAAAGCAAACACTTTTGCAAGCCTTATGGGTACATGCATTCAAAAATACTTAATAAGACACCCCAGTATGGAGAAACATTTTCCAAACCCATATTCTACAGTTTTTAACTCACAGACATCGCAACAGCCATCTTAGAATGATCTGCATTACCACTCACATGAAAAAGGCAGAGGTTACTCTGTTACTTCTGTCTGCTGTCTCAACGAGAGAGCAGAAAGTAACAGATGATCCCGTTTCCTCCTTCTGACAGCTTTGTAGTTGTGAGAGCAAAACAGAGGAGTGCTTTTCAGGGTAAATCATATTATGTTCGCACAGTTTATTCCCCGGTCCAGCAGCCACTAAAAAAAAAGTACTGCAATCGGAAAAAAATCTGAGCACACATGTAAAGAAGAGGACGGGAATAAATGTGCATAATAAATAATTTGCATTCCTCCATGTTGGTCTGGCTGGGCTTAGACAAACGAAAGCAGAAAGGTTCTATGAAATAGTTTGGGAGAATAAACTACTGATGCAAGTGTATTGTTCTCATAAAACCAGATGGGAATGGAAAACAATTTGTTGGCACACAAATCTGATAGAGCCTTTGAAAACGTACAATTCACACAGTGTTGTTTAGATGAGGAGGCTAAAGGGACTTGGTGTCCTCGGATAGCTGCCGTTTTTTAAAGCTTATATCTGCTGTAGAGTAGTCTTGTGTCCATTCTCGTAATCAATTGGTTTAATACAAGTACCAGATTCAAGTATCAGTTGTGAGCAACAATAAGTGTGGCAAGATTCATGTGTGCAGTATTGTTTTAATATAACTAAGTGTAATCATTATAGACTGTAATCTATATCTATATATATATTTGTTAAATTCAAGCATTTGTGTTTGTCTTACCTATTATGCAGTCTGAAACAAACAAAGTATCTTCTACACATTTCACGATGCTTCCTGTTGTATCTCTTTTAACATAGAATAAACTGGACCATCTTTCATGAAGGGAAAGGACATATTGCCTTCCAACAATTCCTGTCAGCAGCACACTCTTTGCTGTTAAATCGTACAATATGGATACATTAAAAATATCCTTTTTGGAAAGTTTGATTTTGTTTTAGACCAACCAGCATTCGGATTGCACAGCATTGAGTTTTCTCTGTGCTCTGTGCTCAAATTCTTAATGTATTTTCCTGCCCGCAGACTGGATTATACACCATTGAACACTTTTCTGGTGAATTTTTAAGCAATGGCAGCACTTGGTTAAGGTTAGGGGGGGATCAGGGACTGGTAGAATACAAAAAAAAAAGTCAGCAGTAATGTTATGTGTTTGTGCCCTGATCAGACGCTCCTAGTGTGTCTAGCTGTAGTTTCCTGTTATGGTTTTGTAGTCCTTATCGTTTCCCCTCCAGGTGTACCCATTTGTAATTAACTCAGGTGTGTCTTTTCTCGTCATTACCTCATGTATAAGTATTCTGCTTTCCCCTTTGTCTGGGGCTGACTGAGAAGTCCATTGTCTGGATGTATGTACTTGAAGGTTTATTGTATAAGTTGCAAACTATCAAACTCACATTAGTACATTGCTCTGCAAAGTGAAGCTCAAGCATTCAAACAAAGTCAGAATAAGCACGAAGCTGCATCCTGACAGACTTATACAATTCCATATGCAAAAGGAAAACTTTGGGGAGATTCAGTGATAACTGAGTGGTATCAAACTGTGCGCAGAATATTCCCTTTTTCTATAATTGTCAGGTGCACTGAATTCAAAAACAAATACCTTAATGTATATTATTGTCCATGTCCCTAAACCTCAACATTATTCTATACCAAAGCTGCCGAGCCACTACATAAATCATATGGGCTTATTGAATTTAGAAAGTATGAAATATCTCAGATGATAGATAGTTGGTATTTAGTCTGCATGGCCCGCAGCCATAAATGCATTTAATTGTGTGCGTGTGTGCCTGTGCGAAAAAATGGGAAAGAAAGTCATTTGAGACACAAAGACACAGATTTAAAGAAATTCTCTCTTTCGCTCCACACACACACACGCACGCATGCACGCACGCACACGCACACACACACACACACACAGTTTTGTCGTCTACCGTAACTTTAGGTCTCGTGTGTGAATTAGGCTTGTCTCTAAGGGTGCATTCACACCTAATAGTCCGCTCTCTGGTGCGCACCAGATGACAGTTTGTTACATTGTTTCATTTTTCAGAAGGTTCGGTTTGCATTCACACGGGCAAAACTCAAACGGACTATAAACTTTAAACACAAGTCATGTGCTCGGAAATGCTGTTCAACCATTGGTCAGACATTAAGGGGGTACAAACGCAAATCCCGGCAATTTCTAGCGGAGCCTCCGCCATGGAGCATCGGCACTTTCGGCAGGTTATTCTCATGCTGCTGTTAGTCTGGAGATCAACAGACACTAGCGGCCCGCGCATATGATTATATAATCAGACAACGTCCGTTAAAAAACATTATTACATGGCTTTGTTGAATACTCGATTCTGATTGGTCAATTCAAAACACGTGACACGTTTTTAATCCAGAACAGACAGACCGCTGTCAAGGATGTATTGACCGTTGTTAAGGACGCTCACATCTGCACAAAGAAGTCCGTTCGATTGAACTGTATACAGTTTGGCTGAAACTAACTGACAAGACAAGAGCGACAAGAAAACAGCGGAGAAGTAACGGGCAGAAACCCTCCTTTTTACACAGCGGTCCAGACATAGGTCAGACGGCGACACATATTCAGTTGCCAGTTACTTATACAGGGATATCTAGATACTTCCCAAGGTTTGACATAATGAATTGTGCTACTTTTAAAGCAAGCAACGATTTTTTGAAATCTGTAATCAAAAAGCTCCTCAAAAACTCTATCGAAGCAGTTCCTGCCGTTGCTACGTTAGTTCAAACAGTAACAACGGACTATTTTTCTTAGCGGATGCATGTCAATTTAAATACAACTATTTTTTAAATCAATAAAATCATTTTCTAAATCCACAAAAGCATTTCAATTAATATTGGGAGTCATGTCGTTACTTTGTTGAGAATGTGGCCATGTAATAAGCGGCATAATGTGCAGCAGCGCGGTCATTATGGGGAAAATAACACCTTCATGCCGATCTAGATCCCTCCGCTTCGCGTCGGGCTCCTGATCGAGATGGGTCTGGCTGCAGACCGCAGCAAGGAGGCGTTTCCTATAGGGGCGTTTCCTAACTTTTTTTATCCAATAGCAACTTAAGGGATTCCAGCTGCTTTTATAAATTCTCGCAGACGAAGTCATTGTTCTAATGATGGGAATTCCGGCTCTTCTTGGTGAGCCGGATCATTTGGCTCACCAAGAAGAGCCGGCTCTTTCGGCTCCCAAAGGGCTCTTCAGTTTACCACATATTATACCTTTTAATTAAATCAAATGTAGCCCTGTTTTGACTAATGATGTATATGTGTATGCCTACACATATATCACTTAAATTATTCAAGACATCCTTTGTACTAAAGTATTCAAAAGTAAAAATTACATGTTTAATATAAATTATTTGCTGTGGCCAATTGTTTTCATTGCATTTACAGACCCGTGTAACTCTCTGATACCACCCAATGAATGCATTGACTTGCTTGTAGAACCACGCTACACAAAACAGATGGCAACACCTATAAAAAGTATTTTAAAAAAGGGGCTACTGTATCAACCTATATAAAGTATGTAAATATAGTTTTTCTCCCTGCAGGAGAGGGGAGCGTGCTTTGAGATCCGCTGGCTGCAGCGGGGAGAAGAGGGGGACAAAAAGAGATCTCCGTCCTCTGTGTTTTATTCTTATAGAAGTAAGAAGAGAAGTAATGGGGCAGAAACCCTCCTTTTTACGCAGCGGTCCAGACATAGACATCATAGCTACGGCAACACATATTCAGTTGCCAGTTACTTTTGGCATTAGGGCAGGGATATCTTTCAAGGTTTGACATAATGAATCGTGCTACTTTTAAAGCAAGCAACGATGTTTTCAAATCTGTAATCAAAAAGCTCCTCAAAAACACTATAGAAGCAGTTCCTGCCGTTGTTACGTTAGTTCAAACGGTAACAACGGACTACTTTTCTTAGCGGATGCATGTCAATTTAAATCAATACATAAAACTATTTTTTAAATCAATAAAATCTTTTTCTAAATCCATAAAAGCATTTCAATTATTATTGGGAGTCATGTCCTTACTTTGTTGAGAATGTGGCCATGTGTAATAAGCGGGATAATGTCCACATTGCACATTGCATAATGTGCCTTCATGCCGATCTAGATCCCTCTGCAAAAACAAAACAAAAAACGGCTCGTTCGCGGGCGAGAGCCGGCTCCCGTCGTTCACTATAGGAAACGCCCCTATAGGAAACGCCTCCTTGCTGCGGTCTGCAGCCAGACTCTATTGTCCTGATCATGTCAATTTAAATACAACTATTTTTTAAATCAATAAAATCATTTTCTAAATCCACAAAAGCATTTCAATTAATATTGGGAGTCATGTCGTTACTTTGTTGAGAATGTGGCCATGTAATAAGCGGGATAATGTGCAGCATTATCCATGAGAGACGTTCTGCAGAGGAGGGGCGTTTCACCGACGACAGGTGTTCTTACTTTTATGTAGCTGACGGAGAATTTTTACTTTACACGACACTGTTCAACACTTAATTCTGCTTTACTCTTTAACTAAACAACCGCGGATGTCTTGAAAGAGTCTTTCGCTAAAGATTTTTGAAGATATCCGCGTTCTTGTGACACGTAAATACTGCGCTTCCTATGTTTTGGTGCGGACTGCGTTCACACCAGCAATGAACCGCTCCAGAGTTCGCAAGCAAGCGCTCCGAGACCACCTATTTTAGCGGACCAGAGTCCGGTTGTTTAGTTCACTTAAGAGGTCTCGGACTGCGTTCACACCGACCCAAATGAACCGCACCAAGCGGCTAAACGCACCAGGGTTCGATTCAACCGGACTATACAAGGCAGGTGTGAACGCACCCTTAAGTGTGCAATTTTGTATCGGTGGAAGATCCCATTTCCGTGGTGGCGATGCAGCAGATGGATTCCATCCCCTCTACCCATTCATCACCTGCCACAAAAGACCTGCCTTTGCCCCCTTTACTACGATGACAAATGGGTCTTTTTCCTCAAGAAAATAAAAGTCGTTTACTGTGTCATCAAACAGGTTTTTATCTCATGGGGGCTACTGGAGCTTTAGAGCAGAAACATATTTTATTTCGTGTTTCACAGCACAGGATGTCAAGGGGCAACAAGGAAACTTGAAATTGCTATGATCATCAGTAAAAGAAACTCAAGGGAGACTGGATGGAAAATGTCAAAATCTGTTTCAATTCAAGTAACTGTTGTAAGAAATGTTAACCTTGTCCTGTCCATGTAAAGCCTACTATCTAAATAAATGATTTATTAGCTGGTAATTACAATTACTGTCTTGAAAAACACATAGTTGGATTATATGTTTTGCTTGGGAGAAGAAAACATGATTTCCATGTTTTAAATTATTCGATGCATAATTATATTAAAAAGAGGGGGATCATTTATGAAAACAATATTAAAAGTATTGCCAACGTTGACAAGGGTAAAGGGACAAATATATACTTTTTATTGATTATTGAACAGTTGAATTTACGTAGATGTGTTTCAAATGCCAGGGTTAATTTAGAAATCGCTTCACTGTGTCTGAAAAATAAATAATAAACTGTTAGTGCAATGAGCTCATTTATGGGAGTGAGGGCGGCTGGAAATGTGAAATGTGCTATCTTTGCAATGGAAATTAAATTGGAAGTTAACTACACTGACAAGAGGGTTACTGCTGCTGCACTGTGTGATTTAAAACGTTGGGATTATAAGGTAAATCTTTGATTTCTAGGTTACATTTTCGAAATTGAGTAAAAAAAAGAGCTGCAAGAATATTTCAACATAGACAAAAGTGTTCTACCTGTTATGTCAGGATTTACAGAGTCTGTAACAGACGCCTCGACTAAAATAGGTTTATGAAATATTAACATTATTATAAATATTAAAAATAAATATTAATATTAATTAATTAATACATATTAATATTAGCTTCAGGAATAAGGAGACGAGGTGCCACATAACACAGGAAGGGCCACATCTAATGAGTGACTGTTTGGACCTTATTCCATGATTGAATTGTTCAATCATGGAATGTGATTTACAGTAGCTCAGTCAGTCACACCACAAAACTCAAAGGAGAGGAGAGTGGTTCAGGTTGACTTGCTCTATAAAATAGTTTATCAACAGTACAAACCCCGCCCCCCTCGCACTGTCACCTGCACTGTCAATCACACTGTGTTATCCCCACTGCCCAAAGCAGCCACCTATACGCCATTTGATTACTTGAAATTAGCTATTTTCAATGTAAGATCTCTCACCAGTAAGGCCCTGCTGGTTTCTGAGCTCATTGTGGACAGAAAGCTTGACTTTTTATGCCTCACCGAGACTTGGCAACAGCCTAATGACTTCTCCCAGTTAAATGAAGCCGTTCCACCGGGCTTTGCCTATATGTGTAAACCCCGCAACACCGGGAGAGGGGGTGGTCTCGCCTTGCTCTACCGTAAGGACATCAAAGTCACTGCTGTCACTGTCCCCCATCACTCTTCCTTTGAATGTCTAGCTGTTAAACTCTCAGGCCTCAAACCCATCATTATTGTCACCATCTACAGACCACCAAAATCCTCTGCTGTTTTTCTCACTGAATTCTCCTCATTATTAACATCTGTATGTGCAATGTCCCCCACTGTTATTCTCACTGGAGACTTTAACATCCACATTGACGACCCATCCAGTGTTTTTGCCAATGACTTCATCTCACTCCTCGACTGTCTTAGTATCACACAACATGGTAACTTTCCTACCCATAATAAAGGTCACATACTGGACTTGATCTGCTCCACTGGCATTACTCCTCGTAATGTCACCGTTGCCGAGTTTCCTATCTCTGACCACAAAGTTGTACTCTTTGAGGTTCACGCCCCCCGATCAAAAGCTAAAGAAGAACGGATCATCTCCTTCAGAAATATCAAACACATCGACCCTACAGATCTCACCACCCTGATCAACTCCTACCCCATCCCTCTTGCATCCTCTTCCTCTGCTGACTTGGTGAGTCACTACAATGACTGTCTGTCCTCCTCGCTTGACGCCCTGGCCCCTGTCAAAACCCGCACAGTCTCCTTTGCCCGCACCGCTCCTTGGTTCACCTCCGACGGCTCAAAACAACTGGTCGTCGACTTGAACGGCTGTGTAAAAAGACCGGACTATCAGTACACACCCAAATCTTTGCTGATCACCTACATCATTACAAGAACGCCCTCTCCACTGCCAAATCCACCTACTACTCCAACCTCATCAGCACTGGCACCGGTAACACGAGAGCCCTTTTCTCAACAGTTAGCCACCTACTTCAGCCCCCCAGAACCCTCCCTCCTAATATCTCCCCTGAACGTTGCACTGACTTTCTGCAATTTTTCAGCTCCAAAGTAAGCAACATCCACCTACAGCTGGCCTCATCAGGCGCCCCCTCAACGGACCCACTCTGGATGGCCACCACGGTCCAACCACCCACCAGCACCCTCTACAACTTCACTCCAGCATCAGAAGCCACCATCTCCAAGCTCATCTGCAAAGCCAAATGCACCACCTGCCAGCTTGATCCCCTCCCCAGTACCCTCATCAAAGCCTGTCTGCCGTCCATTTCCCCCATGATCACAAAAATAATTAACTCCTCCCTCATTTCTGGAACTGTACCCTCCACCCTCAAAATGGCTGCAATCACACCCACCCTCAAAAAACCCAATGCTGACCCAGCTGACCTTAACCACTACAGGCCCATCTCCAACCTTCCCTTCATTTCAAAAACCCTTGAAAGGGTGGTTGCCGCTCAACTCCAGTCCCACCTCGACTCAAACGACCTCCATGAACCCTTCCAATCTGGTTTCCGCTCAATGCACAGTACCGAAACAGCTCTGGTTAAAATCACCAACGACCTCCTCCGTGCAGCTGACTCTGGACTGCTCACCATCCTCATCCTCCTCGACTTCACCGCTGCCTTCGACACAATCTCCCACCCACTACTCCTGGAACGCTTGGCTGACATTGGGATCACTGGTGTTGCACTCTCCTGGTTCTCCTCCTACCTTACCAACAGACAACAGTTTGTCCAGCTGGGGAACCACAGGTCAGGGTGTTCTCCTGTTTCACTGGGTGTCCCCCAGGGGTCAGTATTGGGTCCACTCCTCCACTCACCCGGACTGCCTTCTTCCATATCCGCAACATTTCCAGACTCCGCCCATCCCTTTCACAATCCAGCACCGAAATCCTGGTTAATGCATTTGTCACATCCCGGATTGACTACTGTAATGCTATCCTCTCTGGCCTACCCACAAAACTACTTAACAGACTCCAAATCATTCAAAACTCGGCTGCCCGGATCATTACCTGTACCAAATCGTCTGACCACATCACCCCCATCCTCATCCAACTTCACTGGCTCCCTGTTCAGCACCGGATTGTCTACAAAAACCTTCTGCTTACATACAAAGCCCTCAACAACCTCACCCCCACCTATCTCTCAAACCTCCTCCAGGAATACACCCCCTCCCGCTCCTTGCGCTCATCCTCAGCCGGACTCCTGACTGTCCCCATCTCCCGCCTTAGCACCATGGGAGCCAGGGCTTTTAGCTGCACCGCACCCAGGCTCCGGAACTCTCTGCCTCCACACATCAAACAGTCTGACTCCATCACGACATTCAAATCCCACCTCAAAACTCACCTGTTTAAACTGGCCTACTCACTCTAAAACACATTCAACCTGCTATCACAGATCCCCCTCTCACTCCGTCACTTCACACTCTTGTCCTGCCTGTTTTATGCTTTTATGCTGCTGTATTGCCTTGTCGGTTCGATTAAATTGTGTTCCGTTTTTGTTTTAGCTGTTTTAACACTTTTAAATGCACTGTAAGGCGACCTTGGGTGTCCTGAAAGGCGCCTCGAAATAAAATGTATTATTATTATTATTATACTTTATGCAATCAACATGGTTAAAATAGTTTGAATCTCTGTGTCTAATTCATTCTCATCCAAAGCTACTTGTACATGAATGTGATCCAATTAAGTCAGTATGCAAAATGTTGATGTAATGGCTTTTGTTTAACTTAGTTCTAATTATACGGATGCTGTATTTGTACAGAGAAAGGCGTATAAGCCACAGACGATACACAGAAGACCGCAGATCTACTGAACTACAAGGCCTTAATGTTAGACTGGTAATAATGACAGAAATAAACCCATAGACACATAGAAGGAGAGACGGGCAGAGATAGACAAGGCGACAGGCAGCCTGAGTCAACACGAGAATACACACAACACGTACAGGATTTTAGAGTAAGGTGCGGACCCACAGGCTATCTGACGAATCAGCATGTCGAATACGAGAACAAATATTAAAAGCCTATAAATCAATCTTTTAGAACCGCAGGTTAGTAAAAGCCTTGGAGAGGAAATCAATAAAAAAAAGCACACAGGTAATGAGGAAATGGAAGATCCATAGTAATCCAATTTCCATCATTTACGTGCAATAGTTTAACGACTCTCAAATTTGCATTTAGTCTTTTTCTTCATAAAGAGCAAGCTTGTCATAACACAAGGTAATAAAAAATGACCCTTACTATAAATGTGGGAATAGATTATTCATATAAATCCCTTTGTGGGCATAATCAAACCGCTGCATGTAACAGCCCCGCTGAAGTCACTTTAATGACACAACACGGCGCTAGCTACTTATAAGGACAAACAGTTGTGTGGGTTTTGTTAAATTTTGAATAATTGAAGCTGCAACAAAACTCAAGGCCAACATACTTCATGCTTATGGACGTATGGATTTAATTTGAATAACCATTAGATACCCTAACGGAGTACGGATTTGTACAAAAACCCCTTTAAAGGGGACCTATCATGCAAAATGCACTTTCTGATGTCTTTTACATATGTGTCCCCGGTGTGTCGGGGAACTCACGCAGCGTCAGAAAATAAAACGCTCTCTCTTTTCCTCCGTACCCAAATCTCTAAAAACGGGGCTACAACGGAGCTGATCCAGATTTGCGTCCGATATGACGTAATATCGGAAATGAAGGCTTGCTTTACAGCCACGGCCTTATCAGAAACGTTGCTATCAGAAACAATGCCCGACTGTTGGACGTAATATGGTCGGTGTTTACATTAGCATCGCTAACACTCAGAGCTAACCTGTACTGCATAGAGCATGTGTGTGAAGAAGCAAAAAATAAAAAGGAACTCACCTTGTGGTATAACCGGCAAGAGAGAAAGCCTTTGAGCTCCATACTGTTTCAGAAATAATCCTTGATAATCCATGATATTTTGTCACCGCAGTATAAACCGGTAGAATCTCCAGCATGAGTTCAGCCCCCTTTTTTTTATTAATTTCTTTTTTTTTAAAAAAGCTTTATACCCCAAATCAGCACTTTTGAAACTGTCAGGGTTTAGTGCTAGTATGCTGTTAGCTGTTGTGTTTTAGTGTTTTGTCTATCGGTCTGTTGATAATTACTATACTCTCTCTCTCTCCAGGTGTCGGCACTTCCTGTCCGTGTGGCACCTGCTAGACTGATTGTTGTTCCCGCCCCTGATTGTGTCCACCTGTGCCCCATTACCTAATATGTATATTTAGTCCTTCTCTCCCTTTGTCTGGTGTTGGTTCGTCTTGTGTTATCGTTAGATCCATGCCTGTTTGCCAGAGATCTATATTACAGTGTGCATATCCGTGTGCATATCTCTCCCGTAAGCTATCTTCTGCCGAGAGGAATTACGACGTGGGAAATCGGGAACTGTTGGCGGTGAAGATTGCTTTGGAGGAGTGGCGGCACTGGTTGGAGGGAGCAGAGCAGGATTTCCTGGTCTGGACGGATCACAAAAACCTGCAATACATCAGGAAGGTCAAACGCTTGAACTCTAGGCAGGCCAGATGGGCTTTGTTCTTTAATAGATTTAGGTTCACTCTGTCATATCGACCTGGTTCACAGAATGGAAAGCCTGATGCACTCTCCAGAATGTATGATCCTGAGCCATCCCCCAAGAGTCCAGACCCCATTCTGTGGCCAGACCGAGTGATAGGGAGTGTGACCTGGCCCATTGAAGCCAAGGTCAAACAGGCTAACAGCGGGAATCCTGTTCCTAAAGGGTGTCCTCAGAATCGTCTGTTTGTTCCAGGGACACTTCGTTCTAAGGTGATTCATTGGGCCCATACATCTGTTCTTTCCTGCCATCCTGGAACCAAGAGGACCCTCTTTATGGTGAAACACAGATTCTGGTGGCCTTCTATGGGGAAAGATGTGGCAGAATATGTGGCAGCATGTCCTGTGTGTGCTAGGAACAAGACGTCTCGTCAAGCTGTGGCAGGTCTTCTCCGACCTCTGCCCATTCCCAACAGACCATGGTCGCACATTGCGTTGGACTTTGTGACAGGATTTCCACCTTCGGCAGGTTACACCACAGTACTCACGGTCATTGATCGTTTTTCCAAGATGGTACACCTCATCCCCATGTCCAAATTGCCTACGGCCAGAGAAACAGCACAGGCCATGTTGTCCCATGTTTTCCGTATCCATGGTTTCCCAAACGATGTCGTTTCAGACCGAGGCCCACAATTCGTTTCACGTTTCTGGAGGGAGTTTTGTCGCCTGATCCAAGCCACTGTGAGCCTGACGTCCGGATACCATCCCCAGTCAAACGGCCAAGCGGAGAGGATGAACCAAGAAATGGAGACCTGTTTGAGATGCCTGGTGTCCCAGAAACCTACCACCTGGAGCAAACATCTGATTTGGGTTGAGTATGCACACAACACCTTACCCACATCAGCCACCGGAATCTCTCCTTTCCAATGTGTCCATGGATACCAGCCTCCATTGTTCCCGGAGCTCGAGCAGGAAGTTATCGTACCATCAGCACATGCTCTGGTTCGCCGCTGTCGCCGGGTATGGAAGGGAGTTCGCCAGATGCTGCAGAGAAGTGCGACCGGCATGAAGAGGTTGGCTGACCGAAAGCGACGTCCATCTCCTAGATACAAGGTCGGTCAACGAGTGTGGTTGTCCACCAAAGATCTTCCTCTGCACGTCCCCTCCAGGAAACTGGCTCCTCGGTTCGTTAGTCCATATCCCATTTCAAAAGTTATTAATCCTGTTGCTGTTCGCCTATGTCTCCCAAAGTCCCTCAAGGTCCACCCCACGTTCCATGTCAGCAAGCTGAAACCAGTTTTAGAGAGCAGACTGGTTCCCCCCTCCACACCACCTCCACCTCCCCGGGTCATCGACGGAGGTATCGTCTATACAGTAAAAAAGATTCTGTCAGAAAGAAAGCGGGGTAGAGGGAGACAGTTAGGGTCGACTGGGTAGGGTATGGAATAGAGGAAAGATGCTGGATCCCGGGCAGCTTCATTGTCGACAAGTCCCTTATCACAGATTTTGACAGACTACGGTCTCACTATTCAGGGACGTCTGGAGCCGTCCGTAAAAGGGGGGGTACTGTCAGGGTTTAGTGCTAGTATGCTGTTAGCTGTTGTGTTTTAGTGTTTTGTCTATCGGTCTGTTGATAATTACTATACTCTCTCTCTCTCCAGGTGTCGGCACTTCCTGTCCGTGTGGCACCTGCTAGACTGATTGTTGTTCCCGCCCCTGATTGTGTCCACCTGTGCCCCATTACCTAATATGTATATTTAGTCCTTCTCTCCCTTTGTCTGGTGTTGGTTCGTCTTGTGTTATCGTTAGATCCATGCCTGTTTGCCAGAGATCTATATTACAGTACCTAGTAGATCCTAGTGATTCTATGGAGAGTCCTAGTAGAACCTAGAAGTCTGGTTTCTTTACAATAAAGAGTATTACCAAGCAACATAATCGAGCATCTGAGTTCTTACGAGCCCATCGTATCAGAACGAACCAACCTAACAAGATGGACTCAGCCGATTCTACAACGCTAGAACTCCTTCATCAGCATGAGGAACAGCTGTCAGCAATTAACCAAGGGGTCCAGAGTTTGAATGTTCGTCAAGACAACCTTCAAGCTACTGTGTCAACGGAAATAAACCTACTGGCTGAGAAGATGCGGGAAGTACTCACTCATCTCGTGGCAAATCCTGGTGTTCCTGCGGCACAGTTTTCCGGTCCAGCGGGGGTCGGGTCTGCTGATATTCCCGTTCAAGTCCCCGTACATTCGCCTACGATCCGCCTCGCTTCGCCAGAGAAATTCTCCGGAGAATCTGGAAACTGTCGTCCTTTCCTGGTGCAGTGCGATCTCCACTTCAAACACCAGCCCGCAGCATTTCCCACCGATCAAGCTAAGATAGTTTTTATTGTTTCTCATCTGACGGGGAGAGCGGAAGCCTGGGCAACAAACTCGCCTGTTTGTCAGTCAGTAAGACTGTTTTTGGAGACCAGGAGCAAGATTTTTTATCTGACATCACCCGGGAGAGAGGCAGCGAGAGCCATGGTGAACATTAAGCAGCGGCAGAGGAGAGTGATGGATTACGCAATCGAGTTCCGTACTTTGGCAGCGGAGAGTGGGTGGAACTCAGCGGCTCTCTTTGATGCCTTCCTGCATGGATTATCGGATCCCATAAAGGATCAGTTGGCTCCATTACAGCTGCCTGAAGATGTGGACTCGCTCATCGCCATGGCTATCCGGGTTGATCAACGTCTAGCTGAAAGAGAGCGGGAGAAAGGAAGGAATACAGGATCCACTCCACCTTTCAGACAGGAATTACAGAGGGAATACTACGCTTGGCAGAGGAATTCCCAGTCTTCATCTCCAGAGCGACCAGCGCCCCCTATCGCCGCGGAGGAACCGATGCAGCTCGGTAGAGCCAGACTCACTCCGGAGGAGCGTCAGCGCCGTCTACGGGAACGGCGATGCTTCTACTGCGGCCAGCAGGGTCATGTTTCGGCAGCCTGTTCGGTAAAAGATCGGGCTCATCAGCGGGAAGGAGGACGCTGGTGAGCCGAGTGACTTCCTTCGACTCTCCAGTCAGAAAATTAATGCAGGTACAAATCAAACTTGGTGATAATACTATGACTCAGGATGCATTAGTCGATTCTGGGGCTGATGAGAGCTTGTTAGACTGGGAGTTGGCTAAAAGTTTAAACTTAAAGGTCGTTCTTTTAGATCAACCCTTAGAGGCTAGTGCCTTGGACGGACGCCTTTTATGTACTATTACTCATCGCACGGAGCCCATGGTATTAGTCATAGATCAGGAACATCGTGAGCAAATAAGTTTTCATTTATTTAACTCTGCTCAACATCCTATCATTTTGGGGTACCCCTGGCTTGTTAAACACAACCCTCACGTTGACTGGCAGACAGGAAAGGTTAAAGGGTGGGGAGTTGAGTGCTCTCGTTCATGTTTAACCAGTAAAACAGGGTTGAGTAAATTGCATAGTAACTCTAAGCAGGGGTCAGGCAATAACATTGACACTTTTTCTAAGCCTTCTGACTTTCCTGATTTGGCTAAAATTCCGGCGTGTTATTTAGATATCAAGGAGGTGTTTAATAAAACACGAGCTACTTCTTTGCCACCCCATAGACCGTACGATTGCCCCATAGACCTTCTGTCAGGCTCTACTATTCCCAAGGGACGGTTGTACTCACTTTCTGGGCCAGAAAGGGAGGCCATGAAGGAATATATCGATTCTTCACTCAAAGCTGATTTGATTCGGACATCTTCATCCCCAGCAGCGGCAGGTTTCTTTTTCGTGGGGAAAAAGGACGGGACATTGAGGCCCTGTATTGACTACAGTCTGCTAAATCAGATCATAGTTAAGAACAGATATCCCCTTCCACTCATCTCTACGGCATTCGAACTGTTACAGGGAGCTAAGATATTCACCAAGCTTGACTTAAGGAATGCTTATCACCTTGTGCGCATCCGGGAGGGCGATGAGTGGAAAACAGGTTTCAATACACCGACGGGACATTACGAATATTTGGTGATGCCTTTTGGACTTTGTAATGCACCTGCTGTTTTTGGAACTGAAGAGGAGGTTCACCACAGCTCCCATCCTGACTGTACCTGATCGCCACCGACAGTTTGTGGTGGAAGTGGACGCCTCCAACGACGGCGTTGGAGCTATACTGTCCCAGATATCAGCGGGGGACAACAAACTTCATCCGTGTGCATATCTCTCCCGTAAGCTATCTTCTGCCGAGAGGAATTACGACGTGGGAAATCGGGAACTGTTGGCGGTGAAGATTGCTTTGGAGGAGTGGCGGCACTGGTTGGAGGGAGCAGAGCAGGATTTCCTGGTCTGGACGGATCACAAAAACCTGCAATACATCAGGAAGGTCAAACGCTTGAACTCTAGGCAGGCCAGATGGGCTTTGTTCTTTAATAGATTTAGGTTCACTCTGTCATATCGACCTGGTTCACAGAATGGAAAGCCTGATGCACTCTCCAGAATGTATGATCCTGAGCCATCCCCCAAGAGTCCAGACCCCATTCTGTGGCCAGACCGAGTGATAGGGAGTGTGACCTGGCCCATTGAAGCCAAGGTCAAACAGGCTAACAGCGGGAATCCTGTTCCTAAAGGGTGTCCTCAGAATCGTCTGTTTGTTCCAGGGACACTTCGTTCTAAGGTGATTCATTGGGCCCATACATCTGTTCTTTCCTGCCATCCTGGAACCAAGAGGACCCTCTTTATGGTGAAACACAGATTCTGGTGGCCTTCTATGGGGAAAGATGTGGCAGAATATGTGGCAGCATGTCCTGTGTGTGCTAGGAACAAGACGTCTCGTCAAGCTGTGGCAGGTCTTCTCCGACCTCTGCCCATTCCCAACAGACCATGGTCGCACATTGCGTTGGATTTGTGACAGGATTTCCACCTTCGGCAGGTTACACCACAGTACTCACGGTCATTGATCGTTTTTCCAAGATGGTACACCTCATCCCCATGTCCAAATTGCCTACGGCCAGAGAAACAGCACAGGCCATGTTGTCCCATGTTTTCCGTATCCATGGTTTCCCAAACGATGTCGTTTCAGACCGAGGCCCACAATTCGTTTCACGTTTCTGGAGGGAGTTTTGTCGCCTGATCCAAGCCACTGTGAGCCTGACGTCCGGATACCATCCCCAGTCAAACGGCCAAGCGGAGAGGATGAACCAAGAAATGGAGACCTGTTTGAGATGCCTGGTGTCCCAGAAACCTACCACCTGGAGCAAACATCTGATTTGGGTTGAGTATGCACACAACACCTTACCCACATCAGCCACCGGAATCTCTCCTTTCCAATGTGTCCATGGATACCAGCCTCCATTGTTCCCGGAGCTCGAGCAGGAAGTTATCGTACCATCAGCACATGCTCTGGTTCGCCGCTGTCGCCGGGTATGGAAGGGAGTTCGCCAGATGCTGCAGAGAAGTGCGACCGGCATGAAGAGGTTGGCTGACCGAAAGCGACGTCCATCTCCTAGATACAAGGTCGGTCAACGAGTGTGGTTGTCCACCAAAGATCTTCCTCTGCACGTCCCCTCCAGGAAACTGGCTCCTCGGTTCGTTAGTCCATATCCCATTTCAAAAGTTATTAATCCTGTTGCTGTTCGCCTATGTCTCCCAAAGTCCCTCAAGGTCCACCCCACGTTCCATGTCAGCAAGCTGAAACCAGTTTTAGAGAGCAGACTGGTTCCCCCCTCCACACCACCTCCACCTCCCCGGGTCATCGACGGAGGTATCGTCTATACAGTAAAAAAGATTCTGTCAGAAAGAAAGCGGGGTAGAGGGAGACAGTTCCTGGTCGACTGGGTAGGGTATGGAATAGAGGAAAGATGCTGGATCCCGGGCAGCTTCATTGTCGACAAGTCCCTTATCACAGATTTTGACAGACTACGGTCTCACTATTCAGGGACGTCTGGAGCCGTCCGTAAAAGGGGGGGTACTGTCAGGGTTTAGTGCTAGTATGCTGTTAGCTGTTGTGTTTTAGTGTTTTGTCTATCGGTCTGTTGATAATTACTATACTCTCTCTCTCTCCAGGTGTCGGCACTTCCTGTCCGTGTGGCACCTGCTAGACTGATTGTTGTTCCCGCCCCTGATTGTGTCCACCTGTGCCCCATTACCTAATATGTATATTTAGTCCTTCTCTCCCTTTGTCTGGTGTTGGTTCGTCTTGTGTTATCGTTAGATCCATGCCTGTTTGCCAGAGATCTATATTACAGTACCTAGTAGATCCTAGTGATTCTATGGAGAGTAGAACCTAGAAGTCTGGTTTCTTTACAATAAAGAGTATTACCAAGCAACATAATCGAGCATCTGAGTTCTTACGAGCCCATCGTATCAGAAACAGGAAGTGAAATAGAGGGATATGGCTAGAATGGGTGATCTGTATGGTATTTTGAGCAAAACACTTTATAGACATGTTTTTTATATATTTGTATATATCTGAGACCTATGCTATTGCCTAAAAATAGCATGATACTGTAGGTGACCTTTAATTTTAAATTATAAAGATGAAAAAGCTTTAATTTAGCCATTAAAAATAAGAGTGTTGCAAAAATGCACTCATCTTTATAACTAAAGCTTATCTGCAATGTTGGAAAAATATCTTTCACTATTGACAATCAGACTGTGGAGAGTACCAGCTAATAAAGCATAAGACCATTTACATACAAGTAAACAAATGCGCCAGTGAAGATGGCCGCATTGTCTTTTGGCTCCTCTCCAACTTTGCAGTTCGTATTTTTTTAGTGTTTATTACCTGTTGCCGTTTGTTTTTAACATGGTTCGCAAAATGCAAGCCGACCGCACCAACTCTGCTATACAATATAGCAGAAGGAACTTCTTCACATCAGAAACTTTGTGGACAATAGCCCACCGACAGACAAGGGAGATCCGCCATGGCTACCTGCTGTTGTCCTTCCTGAGAGACAAAGCGGGGGTCCCGTGCCGGACTGCTGGTCAGACTGAGGAAACGAGAAAACCGACCCCCTCTTCCGAGTATTCTTCTGGCTATTGTTCAATCGATTGAAAATAAACTAGATGAACTCGGAAGTCGGATTGCTTTTCAACGGGACATTCCTGTTAAGCATGAGAGACCCCGGTACCGGGGCACTGCCGCAACATCTTGCAGGAAACAGTGTCTGAGGGCATGTTCATTTAATAAACTATGAATGTTTTATATCCATGTACCGGGAAGAAACTCATCTAACTGATCATTATTATTCAAAATAAAACCCACAATGCTAACGCTGAGCCTCTGAATTAGCAACGAGCGAAAAATGCTAACGGATGACTGCACCGAAATTCACTCACAAAACCTTATTATTTATCTTTGCACATCCAACAACACATCGTTTCACATCGTGAGGTGACACAGAATCGAAGGGTACCCTCATTATCACTCAAGTATACGATATCGCGACTTTATAAACAAAAATAGACATCAAAACATGTGGCGCTAGGTAGCTAAAAATGGTAACATGGCTCACCTGTGTCGTAGTCTGGTAAAACGTGGTCTTCAATGGCATTAAAACGATAAAAACGCCGCTGAAGTTAATCCATAGGTTAATCCAATGTGTCTGTGTCCCTTTGAAATGATTTCTGATAATCCACCATGAGCAATAAACCTGCTTTTCGGTTTCCAGATGTCAGACCTAGAGACAGCTTCACTCTCATGCAAAACTGTGTGCACGAAGCCCACACCTTTTTGTTTTACCATGTATGTGAGTGGGGAGATTCCCCTTCGATTCTATTGGCTCTAACGGTCAGAAAGAGATGTCAATCACCAAAATCGACTAATGGGTTCCAGAGAAACGGTAAAACCCCCATTTCCACCCAAATCACCTCAGAGGTGGAGTTCTTTTTGGCTAAACCTCTCTAAAAAGGTAAAATGTCACTTGTTTTGCATCAATCTTGATACAGGGTACTTATTATATGTTGTACTTTGGATTCCAAAAGCTTTTAGTCTACCTTACCATCATCCATTTACTATAAGTCAAAAATAAGTTTTGGACGGACACTATAATTTACAGTTTTTTACTATGTTCAATCTGAATTTTCTTTAAAATAAAAAACATCTATATTGTTCTGCCTCTTCTACATCCAACTCACAGGTGTATCATTACTTTGAGGAAAAAGATTATTAATTTAACCCTTTTAGAAGGGAAGATATGGTCATTTGTTCTGGGAATGTAATTTTCGAGCCTGAGACCTGAAAAACAGGCTCAGGGCTAAACTGGTTTTAAGAACTGTAATGTGTTCATTCTCACTGAGACTTGGCTCAACCCCACTATCCCGGACTCCGTCATTGTTCCTGACGGATTCACAATTTTTCGCCAGAACTGGACAGTTAACTCGGGGGAAAGTAAGAGAGGTGGTGTGTGTGTCATGATCAACAATAACTGGTGCACAGATGTGAGGATAATTTCTTCGGACGGTTCCCCTCATTTAGAGCACCTTATGATCACATGCCGGGCTTTTCACCTGCCGAGAGAATTTACATCTGTTGTGATTACAGCAGTGTATATTCCGTCGCTCGCCGACAACAACACAGCACTCGATCAGCTGTTTGGGATTATCGACAAAACAGAGACTTCACGGCCAGAGGCGGCGTTCGTTGTGGCCGTGGATTTTAACACCGCTAACATGAAGAAGCTCCTGCCGAAGTACTACCAACACATCAGCTGCCCGACGCGAGGGGGAAATATACTGGACCATGTTTATTCTCCTTTTCGACATGGATATACTGTAAGGCTCTCCCTCGCCCTCCCTTCGGCAAATCAGACCACATCTCACTGCTGCTGCTGCCTGCTTACAGGCAGAAACTCAAACGGGACTTACCGGTAACAAAGACAGTACAATGATGGAGTGAGGAGTCAGATTCAACTCTGCAGGATTGCTTTGCATCTACGGAGTGGAGTGTGTTTGAGGAAAACAACATCGACACACACACGGACACGGTCATCTGCTACATTGGGAAATGCATTGATGACGTGGTACCAAAGGTTTCTGTACGAACATTCCCGAATCAAAAGCCCTGGATAAACGTGCGCGGCAAGCTAAAAGCGCGTAATATCGCGCACAGAGCTGGAGATTTGGAGGAGTACAGGAAATCTAGATATGAACTCCGGAGAGCTATCAGCAGTGCAAAGGGACAATACAGAGTAAAAGTGGAGGACTTTAGAGAGACTACAAAAGAGCAGCTCCCTCCCTCCCTGACTGACTCTCTGGACACCCTGCAGTTTGCCTACAGAGCAAACAGGTCCACAGACAACGCCATAGCCCTCACCATCCACACTGCCCTCTCACACCTGGACCAGAGGAACACTTATGTGAGAATGCTGTTCATTGAACAACACCATTGTGCCCTCCAAGCTGGTCATCAAGCTCAGAGACCTCGGGCTCAACAGCGCCCTCTGTGACTGGATCCTGAACTTCCTGATGGGCAGACCCCAGGCAGTGCGGGTGGGAAACATCACATCCTCCACCCTGATCCTCAACACCGGAGCCCATCAAAGCTGCGTGCTCAGCCCTCTCCTCTACTCCCTGTTCACTCACGACTGCGTGGCCATACACAGCTCTAACACCATCGTGAAGTTTGACCGTCATCGGCCAGATCACCGATGGCGATGAGACGGCGTACAGAGAGGAGGTCGAAACCCTGACATCTTGGTGCCAGGATAACAACCTCCATCTCAACGTCAGCAAAACCAAGGAGCTGATTGTGGATTACAGGAAGCAGCAGAGAGAGGGACACATCCGTTAAACACCTGAACTGTTGAAACTACATCCATAACATTCATCTGGCTGCTACTTATAAATTATTTATCTAATACATCATATTCCAATAACTTGCACTATTTCACTATTTCACTTTTTTAAACTATTTTCTTCTTGTATTTACTATTTACTCGCACTACATTTTTCTGTTATCTGTTTTATTGTGTTGCACTGTTGGAGGAGCCTGTGACCTAAGATGTTCATCGTCATAACTACACTGTAGCTATGTTCGTATGACAAAATAAAAACCTTGAACCTTAATATAAATAAATAAAAGTTAAATGAATATAGGAAGAACACCATGGCAAAACTCTTGCAATGACTTCTTTCAAGATACCAATACATGTTTGACCTGTGAAATAACACACCGTTTTTCTTTATTTTTCTTGTTTCTTTTCCCTTTTACCCTTTAATTTACTGCCAGGCTCTTCAGTCCCTGCTCTTTAAAGTGTTTTTCTATCACTAACTGACAGAAAATGATGAAAGCGCTAGTTATTTGAGTTGTCACAAGAACTGAGGTAGTTTTTGTGCAGGTAAATAGTTCAGATGAAAAGTCCTATTTACCTTTTGACTGCCAATACATCATAACAAATGTAGGACCATTAAAGGTCCCATGTCATGGCAATTTCTACTGATCATAATTTCATTGTTGAGGTATACTAAAATAGATTTATATTGTGCAATTTTCCAAACTCACATCTCATACAGCATCTCTGTATAGTATGTGTATTCACTCTCTGTCCTAAACGGCTTGTTGGAGCTCCTGCCCCCCCCCCCCCCCTCCCTGTGAGCCCAGTGTGCTCTGATTGGTCAGCTCGCCCACTCTGTTCTGATGACTCTACCACCGTTACAGCGGAACATCAGTGATTATGTGTTACAATGGCATTAGCAACCAGAAAATGACACCAGTAATGACAAACAGATGAGAATGCTGCGTGGGGTCTGGGTGCCGTGTTGGCGGGACGTTGCGCGGCTCGCTGCTGCGAGGAGCGGACAGTGTGAGCTGGGTTCATTTCCTGCTTGCTGCGTTGGGTCTGCGGGACAGCGAGACATCGCGAATGGACGCGGGAAGGGGGGGGGGGGTGTAGCCCCCTCAGTTTTGCCGCTGCGAGGCTCCACTAGCACCCCCCCCCAGCGCGTCACAGTTTTGCTGTTGAGAGAGTGTGTGTGTGTGTGTGAGGTGCTCCACAGATTGGTCCAATCCAATGGGTCCCTTTGGGTATGAGCACGTCACTGTACCCAGGAACAAAAAGTGAAATCTCCAACGAGGCGTTCTGAGGCAGCATAGACAGGTATTTTCTGTGTTTTACTCGCTACAGGGTGTACTTTGAGGGTTTGTGACTCTGCAGACCGTTTACATGCATAAAAACCTTCATAACACACAAGGGGACGGGTAATAACCGGAAAAGCATGACATGGGACCTTTAAGTATGTGACGTCTAATAGTTTCTCAGGCCTTTCAGGTTTAGAAATAAGACTTTATTCATTTCAAGCTACAATCTGTGTTCAATAGATCAAGGGAATTAAGAGCTGAAATAATGTGCTACATATACTGTAAAGACCTCCCACTTGCCAAAGTGACAGAGGTTCAATGAAGAAGTGTTACAAACTTCCATGTGAAAAATACAAATCAATCATTTCTGTTGTGTTCTTGTCATTAGCCTCAGAAAACATACTGTATGTGTGTTACATGTGTGTGGTTATTTCAATGTGATATGTGAAAAACACCATAAGAACAACTTGTAGAGAGATTGTTACTTGTTTCTAGGCATTGGATGCTTTTTTGAATTTTTTTGAACGCCTTTTTGTTTTAGAAGAGTTATTCTTATTCTTCCCACTCGACTTTTCCTGCATCTAATAAATATGCTCTGTAATAACATGATAGGCAAGATTCATCAATGTTATAAAATAATAGAATCATAATTAATACTTAAATATTTCAATATGAATAGCCTCAATCGAACTTAAAGGAATGGTATGCTCATGACACTCATTTTTAAATAATTATCATCCGATAAAACAGACCAGTCTCTGCCAGTCTTTCTTTTTTTTTTTTTAATCCGATGACATTATCAGTGATTTTAAACTGATTATATACCGAAATAACATCAACACTGTGGGCGCCGCCATTTTCCGGACGTGACGTAAACCATGCGTTTACGTCAGGACACGTTGATCTCCATGTTATTTACTGTAGTTTCTCTCTTCAAATATGCCTCACTGTATCGCGAAATATTGCCACAATTCTGATAGGAACAATCCACGGAATGCTTAGTTCCATCTGTTGCCAAAAGGTAAGCGTAAGAAGTACATTCAGAGGCAGTGGCTAGCAAAATGTGGCCGGCCCGAACCGAAAGATTCACAGGCTCATGTATGCAGCGAACATTTCAAATTTCCGGACGACTACTATGAGAGTGTGATAAAACATAACATGGGATTTATGGAACAACCATTACTTAATGGAGATGCAGTACCATCGGTCTTTCTGGTGTCATCACCGACCAGGACACCAGTTCGGCCAGTTGAGAAATCGCCCTCTGCAAGTGTGAAGCGACGGAGGAGCAGAAGTAGTGCTCGGAGTAAGAATAAGGTATGTTATAGCGCATTTCCATTGCAGCGGCTAGTCCCGTTTTAACGTCCTTTAGCGTCCAGGCCAGGACAGTTTTTGGTGGCCTTTCCATATAGCGTAGTACCGACTAGTGTGTATTTTCCCCCAGTTTTTTCCGGCCCCATAAAATCGTGATTCTATGGCCAGGGACAGCGAAGCTGAGTATGCTAAACTAGAGAGGGAATCGCTAGCAAGGGTGGTACTACATGCATACATATAGTATCTTATATCATCTTCCCATTATACACACATGCATTTCCAAACATTTGGACTACCTATGTTGCAAATGTATTATCTTTTCAATTTACACACGGCATCTATTGCACGTCTGTCCGTCCTGGGAGAGGGATCCCTCCTCTGTTGCTCTCCCTGAGGTTTCTCCCATGTTCCCTTTAAACTGTGGGTTTTCTTCGGAAGTTTTTCCTTGTAAGATGTGAGGGTCTAAGGACAGAGGGTGTCGTATTGTCATACTGATAAAACATCAAAACTTCTTCCTCTGCTGACGAGTCCGAACTCAAATATTCCGCCATGTTTCCGTGTGTTGACAAAGTGAACGCATGGATGACGTCACGACCATCACGTGACTACTAAAAATGGCGGCGGCCAGACGGAATATAAAGGTTTTGATAAAAAAAGAGCTATAAAATCATTATTTACCGGGGAATATCGCTGATTTCTTCAGGGTATGGTTTAAACATAATGTTTCACTAAATACTGAAGTTTTGATTAATTATCTAATGAGTGGACCATTCCTTTAACAAAAACTGTACAGCTTTATCACTTCTGTCAGCCAAGCAAAAAGCCATTGTTGCTGCAGATACAAAACATGTTATAATGAGTTTTCTTACTTTAGCCCGACAGAGTGACACAGTGTCAGTCAATCACTTGACCTCCAATAGTGGCAACATACAGTGGGGGGTTATTTTAAAACATAAGCTATGTGATAACACTGTGTGAAGCCTTATATCACAGTGTGTTTCCTTCCACTTCTTTAATGTGATTTATTAAATTACACATTCAAAAAATCTGAATAAAGACACAAGAAATTAGAAAACAAAAGTCCAACTATCAAAAAAGGTTGGTTTAATAATACAGAAGGGATGTGACGAGGTGTGATAGAATCATTGTATGGAAATTAAATGACGTGAATGCCCATGATTTAAGATACATGAGACCAAAAATGGCCGCAGACAAAAATGTGAGTGCACAAAATTGTGTGGAGTGATAAAGAAACTGTAACATTCCTGAAAGTAATATAAGAAAAACAAATGCAATAGGTTTATTTTCTTAACACAGGCTTCCATTGTTCAATATATGAAGTCATCTTTTCCTGTAATACTGAGCTGGTGCTTGACTGTGGAGTTGGCACCACCGGCTCATACTCTTGACGCACTAAATTATCAACTTTCAAATAACATGGTTGACGGAATATAATTTTATTATTATTTGTTTGGTACTAATGGGAATTGATTTAAAATTGGCACTGCATGAAGTCACTTAACAAACATCTACCAAACCCTACAGAAATATTGGACAGCAGACGTGCTTCACAGATGTCTTATATTCAAATGAAAGCTGAATTTGTTGAGAAAATATTTGCTCACCATCACCTTTTTTTAAATACAATAAGAAAGTATAGCACATATATTTGCATCCCTTGTGAGAAAACCACTTGTGTGACTTTGCTCTCTGTTTGCTGCACTTCCTCAGCAACACTGTGTCGTCCAGTCGCCCACATTTACTGCGTATCACGCTTTAAATCCCCTATTGCTTCCATCCCTCCGTCAGTCTCTCTGTTCATTTATCTCTCTCGAGCACACACACACTCTCATCAGCGCTCAAAGACAGTGCGGTGAGAGGTTAGGGCTGGGGGTCTGACGCGGATATCCTGCAGGATGGCTGGGATTGGGAAGGGAGCGTGAGAGAGACACCGTGAGCACCACTCAATCAATTTCTATTGAATCTCTCTCCAGTGGGAACATGATCAGCGATACAGACCTGAGGGATAAAACAAGCCTGTGCATTTCTTTAGATCTGAGGGGAAAACATCCAACGGGGCTTAAACTAAAATTGCTGTGGCTCAGTGGTTAGCGTGCTTGACTTCAAATCAGGGGGTAACAAGTTTGAGTCCCACTGCAGTCAGCATGTGGTTGTGTCCCTGGGCAAGACACTTCACCCAAAATTGCTCCTGTGGGGATTGTCCACAGTACTGAATGTACTAAGTCGCTTTGGATAAGAGCGTCTAACAAATGTAATGTAATGTAAAGAGTGGTGTAATTATTTTACCAGCCAACAACCAACTGTTCATTTGTTTCAAACACTGGAATTTAAAGTGGACCTATCATGCAAAATGCACTTTTGTACATCTTTTATACATGAATATGTGTCCCCGGTGTTCCAGGGAACTCACCAAGTGTCAGAAAATACAACCCTCTCTCTTTTCCTCCGTACCCAAATCTTTTAAAAACGGGGCTACAACGAGCGGATACAGATTCCATCCGAGCTGACGTCAGCCCGGAATTGTGTTGTTCACACGAGACCACTCGAAAGCGCTGGAGACGCTGTAGTACATATGCCAGGCCTGTAAGTGGAGCTGTAGTCCTGCCACAAAAGCAGCGAAGAAGACTTCCCGCGCATGGTTGCCATGGTTGCCCTTCTGTTTATTCTCCGCTGTGGCTGGCTCTTTTTTTCCCTCCCCGAGGCAAGTGTTTGCTCCTGTTGTAATTCTCTCCGGTAGTCCACCAGCAGATGAAAAACACCCACGAGGGGGGACGAGGGGACCGTGCGGCAGAGTTTCAGTTAGATTTTTATTCGCCAGTCAACATGTCCGTTAAAGTTTAAATCTTCCGGACAAAATTTGAAAAGTGCCGGTCAAAGGTCTTCTTTGTTATTTATTGAGCTTTAAAACAAATGAATAACGACTCTATATAATCATATAAGAATAAAACACGGAGGACAAAGCCTCTCTTTTCCTCTCCCTCTTCTGAGAGCCCAGCAGCTGATCTCCCTCTCCTGCAGGGGGGCGTGGTCAGCTGCAGCTCATTTGCATTAAAGCTACATCACAGAATCAGCCCTTACAAAAACAGGGCTGGAATAGAGCAAATAGAGCGAAATGAGGCATGGCTAAAATGCAGGATCTGTTTGGTATTTTGAAAAAAAAACTTCACAGACATGTTTTATATAGGTATGGCCCTACAATATATTTTTCAAATATAGCATGATAGGTCCACTTTGAATCAAATAAGGGAACGAGGGTGTAGTGCAAAAAACAACCACTGTATCCTTGTTTTTTCTTTGATCACATTTAGACATATATTATGTAAACATTGACCAATTTGGAGCCATTTATACAATTCCTCCTCAAAACAGAATGCTTATTAGAGCAGTCAGAAAGAAGAACAAACACTGAATTAGAGGCTTTGTTGCTACAAAATGAAAAAAATTACACAGTACAAAAAATAGCAAGAAAATCAAGAGAGGCAAAGGCATTTAAACCTTTTCAAATGTGCTAAAAGTTATGTAAATGAAGTGTTAACCGAGGATTCACCCTGCATGTTAAACAGGTACAAATGTAAAACCCACAACAATGCTGGCATGAAATTAGTGAATTAGGTCCCAGGAAGGTTAATCATATTCCAAATGCAGCAAAATTAGAAAATGAAGCAGCTGAAATGGTGCTGCAGTGTTTCTACACTTATCATTATAATCATTTCTGTGAAAATGTTAAAGTGGCAATTATTCTTAGTTTAACGATCACATTTTAAAAGACTGAAATTTATTATGACTGCCACAGCTGTGACCGGTTTATAAATGCAACATGAACTTTTGAGAGTGCAGATAAAGTGTAAAATGCTAAACTGGAAACCTTCAAGTGAATTTTGGGGCTATTGAGATTGAAAGATTTGATCAAATTTGGACTGCAAAAAACTCAACAAAACCAGATTATTGAATATTAGATTTGACCGCGCATTCATAAGGGGGCTGAAATTCAATTGGTTGTCAGTCAGGTGTGCTTCAATCATGAAACATGGCAACATGTCTCCATGTCTCCATGGCTACTTGCCTGATGTGACAGAGAGAGAAATGGTTACATTTTCCATCTTCTTTTGAGTTAACAAAGGAAAGGGAGATCAGAAAAGTACTAATCTATGTCATTATCTCTGTGGGACAGTCAGACTCTAAGAAAGTCTTCTCATGCTGTAGTCTGAATATAGTCTAAAAAGGCTAGAATTAAAACAAGATAACCATAAGTACATAAATAGAATAAGTGATTATATTGTGAAATGTTATTGACATAAATAGAGAAAATAATTGGGAGATGCATCCATCGTCTTGTTTAAAATCGTTCAAATGCATCAAATCCCAACAATTATTCAGTTTCCCTTTGAGAACTTGTTGAATTTTAAATGAATCTCTGAAAATAATGTTGGTTTAAAACCCGGTGCCAGTGTTCACCTTTTATGTTTAATTTGACTGGAGAGGTCAAAAACAATCCTTGTAGAATTAAGGAGAACTTTATTATGAGAACTTCATTAGGGCCACCCTGAAGACCACAAGATTAAACACACTGGTCTGACTTAAACATTAAAACTTGTGAACTTCTGATTCATGTTTGATGTAAAGATCTACAAATTAAAAGTCTTAACTCAATCTCACCCAACCTGGTGTGGTAAAACAACAGGTTGGGTTTTCTAGCTGGTTTTACTTTGGAATTCATCCGGCAACATAGCTTTAAACTTTCATAAATCCCCTCCCTAAGTTGAAGGTAAGGTAATGCATGTTCACAGTATGAGTACTGCACTGCATCCTTTTATTTTGAATAACAAACTTTCCAATGATATCAGAAGATGGCTCTGGCTTCCGATGAGCAATACAACAGCTTGAAGTAAGAGCGGGCTTTGATAAAAGTGTTTCTATTACCACAGCTACTCAAGCAAAACCGGCATATCAACTTTGCATGTTTCACTGAATCCCGGAAACCCTTTCATTCGTCTAAAAGCCTTCTGCTAGAATACTGATTAATATTATCAGTCAAAAAGCCAATAAGGATTTCTATAGGAAATGTTTATAAGAGCTGGCTGAGGAAAGGTTGTTTGCTCTTTCCACTATCATTGTATGTACAAATCGTATAGGTTTAGGTAATAATACTAATACACATGTATAGACAAAGTGGTTTATCATCATACAACCCAAAATCTTCAAAACCATACCATGCCAACATTTATGTTTGATTTGGGCAACATTGCAGTCGTAGAAAGCGGCACATGTTTAAACAAACTTAATATCAAGATTGTTAAGACCGATGTTTGAACTGATATTACCTTAAGCATAAATAAATGACATGATGTGGACCTCAACAATTAACAATGTTGTTTTTAAGTGGGAAATATTATGCTCATTTTCAGGTTCATATTTGTATTGAACATTGCGACGACCTCCTAACCTATCAGGCTCTCCTCTCCTCTTTCTCTTCTTCGATCTCTCAGGCAAAAAGCACTTTCTTTCAAGACAAGATCCAATCTTCCTATTCCAATCCTAAAAAACTATTTTCCATCTTCTCCACCCTCTTGGACCCTCCCAAAGCCCCTCCCCCCTCCTCCCTTCTGTCAAGCGACTTTGTTAACCACTTTGAAAAAAAGGTTGATGATATTCACTCGTCTTTTTCTGACTCACCTTTACTCACCGCTGGATCACCTGACCGACGGTCAACCGGCACACTAACTACTTTTTCCCCTCTCTCGCCAAGTGAGGTTCTTACCCTCGTTACCTCTGCCCGCCCTACCACCTGTCCTCTGGACCCTATCCCTTCAAACCTCCTTCAGACTATCGCTCCTGATATTCTACCGTTTCTCACCCATTTCATCAACACTTCTCTAACTTCTGGTCACTTTCCAAACAGTCTCAAGGAGGCAAGAGTAAACCCTCTCCTGAAGAAACCCACTCTCAACCCGTCTGATGTTATAAACTACAGGCCTGTCTCTCTCCTCCTTCGCACTCTCCAAGAACTTGGAGTATCAGGCTCTGCACTTTCTCTCCTCACCTCATACCTCAAAGACCGCACCTACAGGGTAACTTGGAGAGGGTCCGAGTCCGACCCTTGTCAATTAACTACAGGGGTCCCTCAGGGCTCTGTTCTTGGTCCCCTCCTCTTCTCCCTGTACACAAACTCGCTCGGATCTGTCATTAGCCCGCATGGTTTTTCATACCACTGCTACGCTGACGACACCCAACTAATTCTGTCCTTTCCCCGCTCAGAGACCCAGGTGGTCGCACGCATCTCTGCTTGTTTAGCTGACATCTCTCAGTGGATGTCCGCTCATCATCTCAAGCTCAACCTTGACAAAACTGAAGTGCTTTTCCTTCCGGGAAAAGATTGTCCTCTGTTGTCTCCCCGACCCAGACTGCAAGGAATCTGGGTGTGATCCTGGATAACAACCTGTCCTTCACTGCAAACATCGCTGCTACAACCCGCTGCTGCAGATACACGCTTTTCAACATCAGGAAGATACGTCCCCAGCTGACCCAGAAAGCGACACAGCTTCTGGTCCAGGCACTCGTCATCTCACGCCTAGACTACTGCAACTCCCTCCTGGCTGGTCTACCTGCATGTGCCATCCGACCTCTGCAGCTCATCCAGAATGCAGCGGCTCGTCTGGTCTTCAACCTTCCTAAATTTTCCCACACCACTCCGCTCCTCCGCTCCCTCCACTGGCTTCCGGTAACTGCTAGAATTCACTTCAAGACACTGGTACTTGCATACCATGCTGCGAATGGATTGGGCCCTTCCTACATCCAGGACATGGTTAAACCGTACACCCCAGCGTGTGCACTTCGCTCTGCATCAGCCAAACGACTCGCTGCACCCTCACTGCGAGGGGGACCCAAGTTCCCATCAGCAAAAACACGTGGGTTTGCTATCCTGGCTCCTAAATGGTGGAATGAGCTCCCCATTGACATCAGGACGGCAGAAAGCTTACACACCTTCCGGCGCAGACTGAATACTCATCTCTTTCGACTCCACTTCGAGCGATAGAATGACTAACAAAGAACTGCTAACAGAGCACTTATATACTAATAAAGGACTGGCTTATCTAAAGCCAGTTGAGTAGCACTTGAACTGATTGGCTCTATGAAACCTGATGTACTTATATGATTCTGTTTTCCTCAAGGTTGTGTATTCCTGGTCGAACGTACTTATTTAAGTCGCTTTGGATAAAAGCGTCAGCTAAATGCAATGTAATGTAATGTATTAAAAAAGAGAACCGAGTCTGTTTTCAAAGGTCAGTTGGCCTGCTCTGTTGTGATTGGTTAACAACTTAGAGATGTCCCGCCCCTTAGCCTATCAAGTACAATGTACTAGAAGCAATAGCCAATAGAAGCGCGAGTGTTAAATTGTGATGTGTATATATAACGTAAGAAAACAAAGGAGTACAACTGAGGTGTTTAAGGCAGGGGGGGTGAGAGAATCTCCCTGTGGTATGAACTTTGAGAGCTAAGCCTTTACAGAACCTTTCACATCACATCCCAAAAAAACACAATACAGGAAAGGGAAAAACCCCACAGGTGTAATAGGGACCCTTTAAATGCAGCAACTACCTAATTAGGATATGTGTGTGACTCATGCAACTATCTAGAGTCGTTTCCCTCCTCAGGATGGGATGTCAGGCCTGTTGGCCCAGTTAGAGAGACGCCTCGGTGCATGAAATTGACCTAAAGATTTAGCCTGTCTCGGATTCAAAATACCTAGAATAAAATCCCAGATGAGGAATTTGGACATGCTTTACTTTTGTTTGTTTTTTTCTTTTATCTCTCCCTTGCACAGTCTCCAGAGTTGCCTATTTCTGTGCTGTCATCTTGCTTCAGTGGTATTTGTTGCACAGAGAACAGAGATCAAGAGTGCTACTGCATTGATTCTTTTGCTTTGTTATGACACTAAATTCAGCCTCAGTGCTCCCTCCTAAATTAACAAGCCACACATAGACACATGCACACACACGCATAATGACACATGACAGATAGCTATGAGCACATAACTTGATGGGAGATGATTTGTTATTTTAAGACTATTGATTTGTGAGTTATGCAATGAAACGAGTCTCTTTCAGAAGCATCCCTCCAGCAATCCATTTTAACATGCTTTCACTTTCATTGCATACTAATGACACGATCGATACATCTTCTAGGACGCTGACTGCACAGAAATACAGTAAGAATACAAGAAATACAATCACGCACAAATATGACAAGAACACTAGTGTGAGTTGACAGTGTTTTACATGTTTGGTTCCCAAAACCGAGACTGTGGAAGCATAGTGCTTCCCCAAATCTCATCCATCATCCAAACATCTAGCAAAAAGAGGAATACATTATTCTATTTTTAGAGGGATGTTTCCACAGTATATGCCTCCATTATCTTGCAACAAAAAATGGTGTGGTTACTATGCAAGGCAGCAAGTCATCCTATCAGCAGTGAACATCATCTACGGATGGGGTAACGAGTAATGGAAAGTCATTTTTACCAGAGGCTGTTTTCCATGTAGGGATGCTGCTGCGCTGCCAGCTCATCTAGGACAAATGACTGCCTCTCGCCCAACTCATTACAGTAACCTAAACCAAGTAGCTGAGTAGCCCCAGGTGAGGGCTGTGGATGTCTGAATGTTCCCCTTGACCGTTGCCTCACTGCTGACCGAACAACATGCAGCAGGAATTATAAGGCAAGCAAGTTTTGGGATTCATCGAGCCCTGTTTTTTACAAGTCTACTGATTAAACGTGGGTATATTCAATCAGGGGGTTCACACAAGTTGTATACTGATTAAACATTAATGATATCATGCTGTGTGTATGATTAAAGGATAATGTGTGATAAAGGAACTATGGCATAGTAAAAGAAAAACCGTCCTGGTGTTAGTAATGTAAGTAGAATTAGAAGGGGCAGATATTCACAAGGCAATAAGTAAAAAAAGAGCAATGTGTAAGTGAGGCTGTATAGTTAAAGGAACAATGTAGACATTAAATGTGTTTCATGAAGTTCAAGTTGAAGGAAAGAGCCATCCCTCACAGTCCATATTGTGTTCTCTTTGCAATGCCATATTTTATTAATTTGGGCTTGCTTTTATTTGATTGGCCACTGCAGTGCCATGTCGGATCATATCGCTTTACGTCTATAAAAATAATGAGGAGGCTGCGTATTTGATTTAGTGCTAGAGTCCGTTTAAAAGCTGTTTGAGATACAGCAGCCAGGGGAGGGAGAGAGAGAGAGAGAGAGAGAGAGAGAGAGAGAGAGAGAGAGAGAGAGAGAGAGAGAGAGAGAGAGAGAGAGAGAGGTGTGCTGAAAGCTGGTTTGAAAGAATTATGTGACACAAACAAAAGCTCAAAACTCTGATAGAGGACAGATTAAGAGTAGCTTTGGTAATGGAGTAAGTTTGAAGACTTGAGAAGTGATGCAAGTGTAATAAGTTGTCTTGTACCTAAACATTGATGATGACAGCGGTGACTGGTGATGCATTCATGCTTTACCTGCCATTTTAATTTGACACAATTATTAAATAGCTTACCTTTAGTCGGGGGTGGGTGGTAAATACTTACAAAAGTTAATTTTCTCTTTGGAATAACTTCCTTGTAAGTGCCCAACTCTACATTGTGCATGAAATGACAAATGGGCACACAGTAAACTCTTTCTGGCAGTAATTCATAAAGTTGTCAAAACTTTTAACAATATATTAACTGAACAGTCGCAAACAGAATGTGTACGCAGACTTTTTGTTTATATATATAACATGCCAAAAAAATATCCAGCCTGTCTTCCAGTGCCTTTATTTTATGGAGGAGTAATAAACTGCAACACACAGTTTCAGTAAATAAAGCAAAATAAAGCTTCCTCTGAATTGAAAGCTATGAATGGTTTAACTAGATAATAAGAGTCTCTTAACAGTTAAGCAGTAAAGCAAGTGATTGCTTTTTCATGGACTCAAGATTTTGAATTTCTACCATGCGGGTTGCACTAACCAAATCCAATCACATGGATAGCAATTAAACTCTTCAGTGAACTCCTGACATGGTTCAGTTCCAAGGTAATCACATAAATTACTCTGATCCATACTTAATTTCCTCCCAGGATGTCGATGATGTTCTCTGTATGTAGCGGAGCTAAAGTTTTGTCAAAGTCATGTACAGCTGGCATGTATAGCACCTGCGACTCTATATAACCAATAACAGTTAATAACAAAAGAGTTGGAGTGTGTTGCAGTCAAATACAAATGTGTGCACTAGCCCTAACCCCACAACTCTGACCTAAAGCCAAAAATAAATTGATATATTTTCCGTGGGAACTATACATCGCAGGTTATAGTGTAGAAGAGAACATTGGCGATGTTATTCATAAATGTGTCTGCGTAATGTAATTTGATTTCATGTGAATGTTGTATTTTAATGAATTATTATGTAGCACCACACACGTTCCTAGTTTATGTAGCCTTTCCATGTCTCTCTTTTATTCCTATGTTCTCAAATATTTACAACATTTCAGTGTATTTCAATGAAATTGCTTCACAACTGTTAAATACAATGGTTAAGTACTTGTAGATATTGGAATCTACTTGTCTTGTCAGGCCAAATTTGCATTGTGAAGCATAAAGGTTATTTCAATATGTTTAAGTTGTTAGGGAGTTGAATTAGCTTACAGTAGTAGTTAACACATCAGGTTTGTTGTATTTCATACTTAGACTTTAACATCTGCATTAGGGTATTTGATATCATTGTTGTTTATCAAGGACATACTGTATAAACAAGCATAACGTATGGAGACTAAAACTGTGTCACAAATGCTACAGGTATTATATGATTGCTAAAACATGCAAACTGTTCCACAATAGTCTTACTGGCCCATTGAGAGTTTAAAATATATTTATCTAAAAATAACAAATAATAATAAGCATAATACTGATGTTAAGAAATGTGTTGTTTTGTTGTAAAGCCGACCCCAGAGGCACTGCAGAGAAGGACATGTTTAACAAGGCCCAGGAAATAAAGGGTTTGTTTCCAGTCAGTGACAGAGCTGGGCCAAACACAGGAAGGAGCCAAGCATTGTTTTTGATTTCCAACTGTTTTTATTTTTGATCTGTCTCCGGTTCCATATGGAGGCCTGTCCGACAGCAAGAACAGATTGCATTACTGGACTGGTCACAGAGAATGGCTGCCGCTAACAAGTTGTCGCTCCTCCCTGACCCTTGTTTGTAAGTGAGTGTGTCCCTGCGGTTGCCTGTGTGTGTACATGGATGTGTATTTGTGTGCGTGTGTGTGTGCCTGTGCATGTTCTCGCGGGCGTGACCCCGAGTGACTTGTTTCCAATAAGGAAATGAAATCCATTGCGGGATTTTCTTTCTCCCTCCCAGCAAACCATTTCCTTTTATTACTTCACCTCCACTTCCCTGAGCCACTGGGTGCGCTTCCACGCTGCACACAACTCCAAGACAAGCATCGGCAGCATCTATCTTGTGGACAGAAGTGCTGAGTGGCTATTACTTCTCAGCAGACCACATAAAAACCACAGCAATTAAACGCTATTGGGCCATTCGACTTTGTCCTCTTAGAGGGGGAAAAAGAAAGAGTGAGTGAGTGAGAGAAGAAAGGCGGGGTAGAAAGTGGGGGTGAAAGACAGAAAAAAGATACTTTGACTGATCCTGCTTAACAGAAAGAAATATTTTTATGTCGGTAGTTTGAAATGCGGAAGGATAAATAAAAAAGTGTGAAAGTAGCTGTGAAATTAGAGCGGATGAATTACAGTACCTGCTCTCAAAGGGACATCAGAGAGCTCTTTAACTAAGGTACAATGGAAAGTAAAAGTAGGTGCAGCATGGGAGTTACAGTGAGGTCTCCACTTTTAACTAGATTTATAGTTTAAGTGATTCTGCTGGAGCTGCATTGTTGTTCCGCTCGTCAGAAAGAAGCTTAAATCACATCCAGTGCATTTCAGACTGCTGTACTGAAAAACATCTTTTGAGTTATGTCTTTTTAAATCTATTTTGCAAAGCTGAAGGAAATGGCTAAGATGGAGGAGTGCCAATGCTGTAGTGCAGGATTACAGTCTGTATGGGATGTGTATTTAGTCTTGGTGATGCATTTATAATCTCCAGAGACAAAACAGGAACTGAAAGAAATATCAACTAAAAGTGGACGCAAAGATAAAATCATATCAGATGTCAACATGGATTGAAACTGATGTCAGCCAGCTACTCATGAGGCTCCTGTGGAGAATGAGCTCAATGTGGAAATACAATCAGCCAAGAGCTGCCTGAATATACAGGGGAAGGTTTGTACAGCTTTTCTATGAATACACATTGTTAGTGAACATTAAGTCAGAAATGAATATTTCCTCAAAATGTTGATTAAAAACGTAATGCATGCGGCATAAATGTAATATCAGTACAAACTTGCTGTTGCAAATAACTGAGGTGCTAAATGTAGTGTGGACAGGGTTGGATCACGTACAACAGTAAATATTACATTTCAGTATGTTCATCATCAACATAACCTTGACTAAATTAAATGAGTCTACAAATACATCTCATCAAGAGTGCATTTCATCCTTCACTGAATAAAAAATATCTTTATTAGCTATTGAAATTGAGTACAAAATTAAACGAAGGCTAAACTAACTGGTAGACAACTGGAGCTGGAATATATATTTTCTTAGTAGTTCTCACTGAAACAACATGATGAAAGAATAAAATCATCTCACATTAGGAATAAAATCAGCGAGAGATCTATTAGATGTTGGCTTCCACAATGTAAATGAATCAAACCTGTCTTTATATATTAGAAAGAACAATTTTGCATAAACTCATATGTCACATTTTTTGCCAAGTGACTTAAAGTACTTCTTCAACTCAATTTGACCATCAAATTCAGAATCAGACTTTAATTGTGCTGCTACAGAGACATGTACGGCATTGAAGCAGCAAATGTACAGTGGAGATAAAACACAAAAGGAAAAGACTAGACTATATTAAATAAAAAGGCAAGCACACGTTATTCAAAAATATAAACAATAGGCAAGACGAAGACAAACAAGTACACCATGGTGAAAGATAGCATTGTTTTGAAACATAAGTGAATGTATAAAGTATCAAAAGATCTGATAAGGTTAATAACCTGTAAATAAATGGTTAAATAATAAAAAGCTAATTTCCCATAAGTGTATATTGCATGTAAGCTGGTATTGCACAACAGTTTTCATACTAGATATTATATATATTTATTTACAGAGGTGTTATTGCACAACAGTGGTAGTAGTCTTAACAGACCAAACTTCATCTACCACCATATGGCCGACATAGAAACAGTTGTTTTGTTGTTGTTTTTCGACAGCAAACAAGCTCGGTTTTTCTCTGTGTGATGTAGTGACAGCAGTATTGCAAACTCTCCAGTCAATCCTGTGACTGTTGTTGCTGCCACAGTGGAGGACTGTCCCCATTCATCAGGGTGCGTCTACATACGTTTCAGGCACCTAAAAATAAACGTCTCAAACCTCTCTGCAGGATGAGGATGACAGCGCATAAAAAGTATGTCCAGAAGTGAACCCAACACTGAAAATTACGAATGGCTGCCTGTCTCATCACCTAAACAAATCACAGTATCTTCCAAAACTGATTATAGATGCTGCAGTGTGGCCCTCTCCTCTACAATAAGTCTTTCTATCCATCTTTCTCTGTCTCTTGATACATTTCTCTCTTTCTGCCCTTTTCTCAATAACGTTCTGTCTTCCTCCCCCACTCCCACTTGTTGTCCCTTTGCCTTTCTATACTTCAGTCTCTGTCTCTGGGTGAACCGCTTCGTCTTTGTCATGTTCTGTCTCTCTGCTGACAAGACAGATATATTTAAATGGGAGCTAAGGACAGAGTGTTGCATTATTCAAACCCCTCACAGAAACGAGTGTTGGAAACAATGACAAGGCAAATCCCATTAAAGCAGGCCATTTGCTGAGACAACTAATCCTAAGGCCACATTGCAGCCAAGTGAACAGGCAAAGACAGTTAACGTTCACACAAATCATTTCTTTTGCATCTGTTTTTAATATTTAATCATATCTATTTAACATAGAAATAGTCCAACCTGAGTCATCTGAGAATAGCCACTTGTTCAGCATTACTACAACTCACTACATGTAACAAATGTCCAAACCTGACACCTTCAAGTTGCAACACCCACCACACCGTTAGTGTAGGCTAACATGTGCTTTGAGACCCGGGGGCAAAAACTGAGTAGCCAGTTATTCAGCCTGTTGTGAACCTCAGTGGAAATACCTGTCACATCACAAACTTAATGTGGAAAATCAAGGCCCTGGAACCAATATCCTGGATACAGCCAACTGGCTTACAACACACTGATGGAGCCCTCAGGGTTACATTGAACACTGTGTGGGATTCATCAGGATCATCAGGATCCTGCTAATCTTTCTGAGTAGTGCTGATGTTATACATGGGGGGTAAGCAGCCAGTTGCCTATTTGCAATACTTCTCTTTTTTCAACTTTCCACGACCATTTTTATATTAAAGTTAAGTAAAATAGGGTGTGGCCTGATGATGTACATAGAAGTCCTGAATTAAGAGCTTTTTAGTCTGAGTACAGTTCTTTGACATTTTACCATTAACAAAAAAGCTCAAAGCAGCTTAAAGTTCACAAAGAAATTAATTGGACAAATAATAAAAAAGGGAGTATTTGATAATTTAAAGGTCCCCTATTATAGTGTTTTTCATCAATATATTATAGGTCTCAGATATATACACAACATGTCTCTGGAGTGTTTTGCTTGAAATATCAAACAGATCATTGCAGCATCCCATAATCCCCTCTGTTTCAGCCCTGTTTCAAAAGTGCTGATTCTGTGTCTTTTACTTTAGATGAAAATAAGGAGCCACTCCCCACGCCCCTCTGAGAGATGTTTGGTTAAAAAGAACACAATGGTGCTCTAGGAGGAGATTCAGGTGATAAGGGGGGGGGGGGGGTTACCTTGGTTGGTGATTGGCTAATGGTTACACAAGCCAAAAAATCGTTATGACATCATAAAGTGGCCACAATCTGATCAACTCTATTTCAGACAGGTTTTTATATAAATGGATCAGGACAAAAAATTAGCAAATCTTTTTTCCTGAAACTTTCAGAATCTCTTTACACAGAGGGGACACATGGCTGTTTATGTATAAAAGACATGAGAAAGTGGATGTTGCATAATAGGTGACCTTTAAGAGCTTTTTAGTCTGAGCACAGTTCTTTGACATTTTACCATTATCAAGAAAGCTCACAATTTGCAAGCAGCTTAAAGTTCACAAAACAATTAATTGAACAAATAATTAAAAAAAGGTATTTTGATCATTTAAAGGTGGCTAAGCTAGTGTGGCAACCATGACACAACACACATTGTAAGAACGCAGTTGGTGATTATACTTTCCTTTTTATTTTACACATTCAAAACACATTTCTTCTTGCTCTTTATGTTGAGCTATACAAGAACATGTTGCTTACTTTGCATTTGTTTTGCACTTGATATATCGACATTCTAACGTATGCAATGTGGGCATTATTCCTTCAAGAATAAACCAGGGCTGTATTGAACTGTGGCATCACCTTACATTTTGTTACCAAAAATATTGACGGACACTAGCTGATTAATCGTAGCACTCTTTCTGACCCTCTGACATAGTGATCTGTTAAAACCACAGGGAGGGGAGTCTTGTGATTTTATCCAATGAGAACAAACATGTTGCCAATAGCTTTTGGCTATTTGGATGTGCAAGTAAGCACACTGTTTCCCCGGGCCAGATCGATGTTTCTTGATTAGGGTGCCCGGGCCAAAAGGGATGCAGTAACTTTCCCTATTCGTCAGCTATACCCAGACCTATTTTCATTTAACGCATGCACACATAAGTATGCAGATACACACCCGCACGGGCACGCACAAACATTAAACACAAAAAGACAAACTGATGTGTCGGACATCACCGACACACACACACACGTCATTTGTCTCGTGGCATTTAGTACAAATGTGAGATAGTGTAGAGCCCAGCTAAAAATCAATGGGCATTCGCAACAATCAATGGCTGGTTTCCTATGAGAACTAATTAGAAAGGCAAACACGGGGCGCCGCCTCCTTCCTCCTTACTACCGATCACTGTGAGCTCCAAACTAAGTGCTTCTCCACAGTCAGGGTCAAACTAAAGCGTAATAAAACAGTGATTTTCATTGATCGTCATAGTTGTTTATGCGGTTAAGCTGTAAGACTTTTGAATGACCTTCAGAAGATGAAAATGAGCTCATTTGCTTTCATATATTTTGTCACTATGAGACTTCAAACATTTTAAATAGGTCACTTCAATGAAAGGATGAACTCTGTCTTGCTCCTGTTAATTTACCTTGAATATTTTCACATCCTGTTTTCCCTTTGAATGACTAAGTTTCCCTTTCTGAGTAATTCGTCTATTAGTAATGTTGATCACTGAGTAACAATGATAATGAGTTACATCACTTTTTCTGTTAGACCCTGCAAGTGTGAATCAGGCTTTCATCACTATGATGTTGGTTCATTAGCTAGTTTGTTGTGTTGACAAATGCCTCATTGTGACAGAGAGGAAATGTCTGCAATAGGACAACATGGATTTAAATGTTGTTTTTAAATGTATTTTCTTAGCCTGTACAGGATATGTATTGATTCCCTTTATCGATCTTCATGTCTCTTATGTGCTGTTTACACGAGAACGCAAACGGTTGTATCCGCTACTTTTCTCTTTCGTATAGCCCGTTCGTTCACATGAGGCCGTAACGGAAGCACGGAAACGGACCCCACAAGCGATAACGGGTCCCAAGGTGGATAGATCTGCAAACGCAACGCTCTGGGGGGCCAAACGGCTCCGTGTGCACGTCCTATACGGTCATTTCCTGATAACGATGAAGCCATAGCCCCGCCTCTCCCCACCTCTGCTGCTCACTGCTGTAGCATGGTCAGTAGCTACTGACCATGCTACAGATGTTAGTGCAAAATCTATAGCCCCTCTACCACAACCATCAGCAACAAGTGGACAAGGAGAATTACATGAACTACATGTTGCTAAATCCACCGCGGGGCATAAACAGAAGGGCAACCATGGAAACCATGCTCGGGGGTCTTCTTCGCTGCTTTTGGTGTATTTTGTGGCAAAAGTACAGCGCCACTTACAGGCCCGGCATATGTACTACAGCGTCTCCAGCGCTTTCGAGCGGTCTCGTGAGGAAGTACAGCGCCACATACAGGCCCGGTATATGTACTACAGCGTCTTGAGCGCTCCTGAGCGGTCTCGTGTAAACGGAAGACTTTTTTTATATCGTATTCGGTTCGTTTGCGTTTCGTATGCGTTTCCGTTTGCGTGTAAATGGGGTCTTAGAGTTTCTGAACTGCTTACCTTAATCCCCATTAACTCCATTAACTCCAAATCCAATCCATTTTATTAAAATGATACGCCTATCTACCAATCTACAGGATAAACCTCTGCCCCTTTAGGTATTGCTGTACATTAGACCATGCAGAGACTCACAGATTGACATACTTAATGAATAAACCGAAGACTATGCTGCGAGGCAATTCAAGAAGTGTGGAGTCATCACTTTATACTTTGCTAATTCTTGACAACTCTGAGAAGGATTGTCTGCCCGGGGCCATTTCCGTAGCTAAAGAGAGGGCGGTAAATGTAGCTTCTGTTTGAAGGGCAGAAAAAAGGCATTAAATAGTATCCTTTGGTTTAACTGTTTCTCAACTAAATCAGCCCTGATGAAAAATGAGAGTCTGCTTCATGGCAACAAGTCAGGATATTAACAACACTGTATGGAAATCATTGGCTAAAAAGGACTGAACCTCGTGCCATGCTGAATGGGAGAGTGACTAAGTACGGATGATATACTGCTGCGGAAGTGGCAAGTTAATACATTACCTTATTGGAGTCAGCTACACAGTAAACCTATTGCAAGAAGAGTAATGGTGTCTCTAGATCATTGAGATATGTGGCACAGCGATTGGAACAGCTTCTAAAGTATGTGCTCCAATGCTAATGTGGCTAAAGGGGCTATCCAGGGAAACAGACAGATAGCAAACGGGCTTATCTGAAAAAAGTGTCTAGCCGCACAGAAAACTGAAGCTGTGCTAAAGTGGACGTGTTTCAGAAGACATTTAAAACGACAGGAAGAAGGTATGAAGCAGCAGCAATCAATCAATCATTAGTATCTTGTTTGTTTGTAGGTGACCAAATACTTATTTTACCGAGGAATTTACCAATTAATTCATTAAAAATCCTACAATGTGATTTCCTGGATTCTTTCCCCCCATTCTGTCTCTCATAGTTTAAGTGTACCTAGGATGAAAATTACAGGCCTCTCTCATCTTTTTAAGTGGGAGAACTTGCACAATTGGTGGCTGACTAATTTTTGTTGCCCCACTGTAGGTGTCAAGCTGAGTTGCTTTTCATTGCTGTGTGAATACATTTGCTGTCTGAGTACACTCTGTACATAAAATAGCGGGGAAAGAGCATTTGATATTGAGGACAGAAGTGATCATTATTCACAAACACACACGTCTCCAAGCACATAGGTAAACATGCATCTGAAAGGCAACTCACCTTGAGAGCAGCAGCCGGAGTTGATCCTTTTAGTGTTGGTCTTCTGGGCTGCAGCTGTCAACAAAGAGCAGAGAGGTTGGGGATGTTTAAAACATGTGCTGACTTTTGTACTTGCTTAGGAATCTCCTTTCAAAACATAGCCGTAGGGAACAAGTGTACTAAATAATAAAATGAAACTTTATTTTCTGAAAAAAACAATGATAACATTGATTTAGTAGGAAGAAACAAGAAACTCAAACAGTAAGCAAATACACACCAATTAAAAATGTGGGGTATACAGTGGTATACAGTATCTTCTGTATGCATTTGACTGCTTAATGACATTCTGTATAATTTTGCTTTATAATGAAAACGTTCACAAAAAAAAAAAAAAAAAAATTATAAAAATAATCAGATATAAAAAAAACGGTGTTAAAAATGTAAAGTTATTAATCTCAAGCCCCTACCAAGTAGATAGAAAGCTCACAGATATAATTGTGCATGTTCCATTCAGTAACCTTATGATATGATGCGTTAAAGCTCTATTTCAGGGGTGGGGAACCTCCGGCCCCCGGGCCGTATACGGCCCGCGAGACCATTTGGTACGGCCCTCAAGGTAATTTATAAACACACGCAAAAAAGAAAAAAATTAAAGAAATCTAGACCGCAAACAAATTAAACAAAGCGAGTGCCTGTTTTTCCTGGCCAAGGTCAGGGTCCTTGAACACAATACGAGCCTAATGTGTCATCACGTGGTACATGTCTCGTCTGACTTGGGTGCAGTTCTGACGGAGAGCACCAGAACGTCGCTCCGGCACTTGCAAGCAGTACCCATAAGGAGCCGTACACATGCCGCAGTTTTTGCGTGGCTGTGTCTTTAGTTGAAAGCCCGGTGGCGATCTGCTCATATGTCATACTGATCATACAGTCAATAACTTTTTTGTTATTAGCATCTGGTTAGCTAGCTATGCTAACGAATATAAGAAGCTTTTTCTAAAACCAGTGAGGTAAAGGCACATCTTTATATGATCATTATAGTTATAAAAAAATAAGAGAATAAAGTAAACGGGTATAAAATATATTATATGACAGTAAAAAAAAGTTGTTATTAATAAACAAGAATACAGTTTGAAAGGGTAGTGATTTGTAAAATATCCATAAAGAAAAAGAAAATCTGCTTACAGTTCTGTTTCATATGTGTTGAGAGATGTATCCATAGATCTCCTAATGTTGCTCTCAAAGTGCACCAGATTGATGCTTTTAACCCCCCCCCCCCCCATTTAAATCACGTCCACATGGATAGGAAACTAAATACATTTGCACACATCTTGTGTCCAATATCTTTCTGTTTTGGTGGTCATGCCACAACCGTGAACGTGCATGCATACGCGAGTCATGGTAAAATATCTGGATTAAGAGGTTGAAAGAAAGGCGAAATGAATGGGCTGTGATTTTAGTATTTTTAAGCAGAGGTCAATAATTTGTACGGCCCTCGGAGGATGTTGTAAAAATTGAAATGGCCCTTGAGAGGAAAAAGGTTCCCCACCCCTGCTCTATTTAGTAAAAATGTGTGTTGGTCAAAGGTACAATTATAATGTTGTCCTTAACTGTTCTGGTCAAATGTATTATTTGCAACACAAACATATGTTTCACAGTAATTACAAAAAGAGACAAGTGAGGGAATTATGACCTGATCCGTTGCAACATATTGATCCGTTCTAACCAAAGCCTTGTTTGCTGCATAACTCTGAAGCAATGATCTGCTCTATGACAACACTGCCAGCACGGCCTGTATACAAACACGAGGTGATTAGCATTTCTAATGGTTTTGATGGACACTAGAAATGACTCTCAGTGTACACTTGAGACACGAGCCAGCACTTGATAAAGAGACATGATAGGAGTCAGGGGATGCAGACAGGTGTGTGTGTGTGTGTATGTGTGTGCGTGTGTGTGTGTGCTCTTATTACAGGATTATGACCTTTCCTGTTGCATAAGGCACTCGTCTTATGAGCTCCTCTCATCGTCCTAATAGGCAGCCATATTGTTTAGGCACTTACAATCAGTGTTAGGTCTAGTTCAAGTGTTTATTAAACATGTGTGTAAAAACTCCCATGTCACATACTGTGCATAAGCATAAACCTGCTCAGCTGTGGCTGTTGTCAATCCCTCTGAGTGCTTTCAACTGACCAGGGGTCAGACTGTAAAGCTCCAAACTCTGATTCACTCTGTACCTCCATGTTGAGGAATGAGAGACAAAAACCCATCATCTCCATGTTATATGCATCACATGACTTTGGTGTGATGGTTTATGTGTTAATAAATGTATGCCTTTACCTCAGTGTACTAGGTTACACTTGAGTCGGAATTAAACATGTGTCATCTCTTAACGCATGTAAGACTTGCATACAAAATATGCTGCAACTGAAGAGGATATTTGCAAGGACAGAGACAAAACCGACTATGTAGTGCTTTAAGATTATACATTAATGTAGAAATAAACAAATCCTTCACATCTAGGTCAACAAAAATCAGATCGGTTTAATCTTAGTAGTGTGTCAACATAAAAGGGCATTCAAAGAAAATGACAACAAAATCACAATTTCATGTAACAGGTTCCAAATAGGTTAGCAAATAAAATCAAGTCAGCACCTATTCCGTACCCCAACTGAATAATCTCACAAGATGATGGGTAGGCAAACATGTCACAGATAGTGAAATGAAAAATGCTGAGAAGTATTCAAAGTTGAAGTGACAGGCAGACAGACAGACAGTTCTTTGGGAATCAGGCGGAGTATGGTCTCACATTTTAAGAGTTGAACAAAGTCAAAATCCACTTTCCTGAAAAGGAGAATTTGGAAAACAACCAAGACTGACTCAATCAGAAGGATGAAAGCACAAAATAAATCTGAAGCTAGAAGACAAATAGTGAACACTTAGACAGAGTTTCACTTTAATGGGATTTGGGACTCTATACCTACAGTACAGCCAAAGTCATATGGTACCTGTTTATAAATGTTCTTACTCTTGAATTTGTGTATATATCTTTTCATATGCATAATCTATTGTTGTGTTGGGCTGAAGATGACACTGTCCAAAAAGTACTTAGTCACTTAGTTTAAGTACACAAAAGATAAAGAGCCTCTAAAATGACTCAAAATGGTAGTAATAATAATAATCATATTTTGGCATAAATAAAGGAATATACAGATGGTGATTCTGAATTATAATCAATCAATCAATCAATCAATGTTTATTTATATAGCCCAATATCACAAATGTTACATTTGTCTCAGTGGTCTTCACAGTGTGTACAGACTATCAGTATGACAATACGACACCCTCTGTCCTTAGACCCTCACATCGTACAAGGAAAACTTCCAAAGAAAACCCAGTTTAAAGGGAAAAATGGGAGAAACCTCAGGGAGAGCAACAGAGGAGGGATCCCTCTCCCAGGACAGACAGACGTGCAATAGATGCCGTGTGTAAATTGAAAAGATAATACATTTGCAACATAGGTAGTCCAAATGTTTGGAAATGCATGTGTGTATAATAGGAAGATGAATCCACGAGGATATCCATCCAGGACCTATGATCCAGGACCACAGCCACGACTCAAGATCCAGCGCTCGGGATCCAGGACACAGGACCGCAGGATCATCCATGACTCCGGATCCCAGCGTATATAGACACCAAAAAGAAAGACATTTGGGGAAGCTGGGTTAATCGGAACATGAGAGTACACAGGTATAGACAGAGAGAAGGAAGAAGTAAGATGTCCCCCGACAAACTAAGCCTATATCAGCAAAACTAGGGGCTGAATCTAATCAGCCCTAACTATAAGCTTTATCAAAAAGGAAGGTCTTAAGCGCACTCTTAAAAACGGATAGGGTGTCTGCCGCCCGAACACAAACTGGAAGCTGATTCCACAAACGTGGAGCTTGATAAGAAAAGGCTCTGGCTCCCATTGTACTTTTAGAGATTCTAGGAACAACCAACAACCCTGCATTCTTGGAACGCAATGCCCTAGTAGGACAGTAGGGTATAATGAATTCTTTAAGGTAAGATGGCGCCTGCCCATTAAGGGCTTTGTAGGCGAGAAGAAGAATTTTAAATTCTATCCTGTGTTCTATAGGGAGCCAGTGTAAGGCAGCCAGAACAGGAGTAATGTGGTCCCTTTTCCTAACTCTGGTTAGTACACGAGCCGCAGCATTTTGAATCAGCTGAAGCGATTTGACTGACTTCTTGGTACTCCCTGATAATAAAGAGTTACAATAATCCAGCCTAGAAGTAACAAATGCATGGACTAGTTTCTCTGCATCGTTTTGAGGCAAGATATGCCTGATTTTTGCAATGTTACGTAGATGGAAGTAGGCGGTCCTTGAAATTGATTTTATGTGGGCGTTAAAGGTTAAATCCTGATCAAATATAACACCAACATTTCTTACAGTCTCACTGGAGGCCAAATTAATGCCATCCATAGTTAGTATGTCTTTAGATAATTTGTTTCGTAGATTCTTCGGGCCAAGTACAATAACTTCAGTTTTGGTCGTGTTTAACATCAAAAAGTTTAAGGTCATCCACGTTACACTACTTATAAGTACAAACAAAGAGAGAAAGAGAAGTGACAGCAATGGCATACACCTTGTCACAGAGAGTGAAGTGTGTGTGTGTGTGTGTGTGTGTGTGTGTGTGTGTGTGTGTGTGTGTGTGTGTGTGTGTGTGTGTGCGCGTGCGTGCGTGCGTGCGTGCTATTATTTACACATCATTCACTCCATCACTTATTTATTCTTGGGGACATCTAACAGTTTAGAGGAGAGAGTGACAGAACAAGAGAGCGAGATGAGAAAAGAGTGTAGGCAGTGACCAGAGTTGGGTGTAATAATATTACTTTGTCGGTAACGGAGTAGTGTAACGCGCTACTTTTATAATTCAGTAATCACACTACAGTTACTAACATTGCCCCGACACGCGTTACTTCGTTACTTTCTAAAATCAGTCATAATCAAACCTCAACAAACACCTGCAAAGAACACGTGCTAAGGTGAAGCTAACGCACAGCTATTTGTTGTTTATTTATATCACACACGTAGTCTGTTCTTCTTCTCTGTTTTTCGGTTGTTGCTTGTTTTGAATGACGAATACACACTACCGCCGCCTGCTGGTAAGGAGAGTTATTGCCACTCACGCATGCGTAGTTCGTACGTGCTCGGCTGAAGTCTTTGCGGTGTCTGGTTCCAGTGCAACACATGGCCAACACGCAGGAGAACACGCCGACGCAACAGAGTGAGCAGAGATAGACTGCGCAAAATATTGAGTGGAGTCAATGGAAACTGAACTAAAGAGAACATTTGAAACTTTAGCAGTCTGCGTGATCTGCCTGCAGGGAGGGGCGGGCCGGCCCTGCGAGTAAAGTAACGAGTAAAGTAACGAGTAAAGTAACGAGTAAAGTAACGAGTTACTTTATGTAGAGAGTAACGAAGTAGTGTAATATATTACTTTTTTTTAAAGTAATATGTAATATGTAATATATTACTTTTTTTTAGTAACGACCCCATCTCTGGCGGTGACACAATGACAAAAATCAAAGCTCAAAAGAAGAGAAAATAGTTGGTAGATTTTCACAGCGTCCAAATACAGGAAAATATGGAAACACACAGAGACACACGTGCGTCTGCGCCCACCATCATACGACGGCCCTCCTTTTGGCTTCTCAGGGGCCACCGTTCGAATCTGGCACTGGAAGTAGACAGCAGCTGCTACATGAGCCACACGCTACACATGCACTCTTTGTGTCATGCTCACCCACACAAACACACTGACACATAACTCAAGTCATCGCCCATACTTGTTCCTACAGTATGTGTACAAAGGAGGAGACAGGAAGCTACTGTAATGAATTAAATAATCAGAAAAACACAGGAATCCAATATAATAAAGATTGACAAAAGTCAGCTGCAACATATACACACAGTTATGTTGGGATATGTTGTCACCATCTGCATTTCAATCTTTACAAATACCTAAATGGATGAGGGTATAATGAGAAAATGACAGTGCTAATGTAGAAAAATGGAGCCGAATGCATATACCGTGTAATTGATTTGTTTTTAGAAGAATACAGCACTGTCAAATAATTTTTCATGCTGGATACATTTGTAATCATCTAAATATCCAATTTGCATTCAATTATGTGAAAGTTGCATTCAATTTATTTGTATCATAATTACTGGTTATCTTCAGAGGGTAGACACACGCTCACAATGAACTAGTTTAAATGAGAAAGATAACCAAAGTTGACTTTTCTGGGGGACGGATTGATTCCTGTGGTTACCCTGATCATCCACACAGCCCATTTTGAAAGAGAGCTGATAGTGATTGATATGACTTTTGAATCAGATGGCAAGTAATGAGTGTCTTAATGTTTTTTTGTCAGAAATAATCCTGTCACTGATTGAGAAGGAGTGCGCCCCGAACAGTCAGGTGTTACAGCTTGTGTTCTAATAAAGTGAGACGTATCACTGTAGATGGTGATTATGCTGCATATCAGCCACAGACATTTTGACTTTGAACTGGATTTGTAACTACTGATTTGCACCTATCGCATTTCAAATGAGCAAACTAATCTAACCCCTTAATGTTTATTCAACCTCACCCTGTCGCAGTTCCTTTCACAATAATGACTTGCTCGCTGAACATTATAGCATTTTACACAGCTATCAATTCAAGTAATTAATACTTTAACCCAAAATATCGATTGAAGAAATATTTCATTAATGAAAATTATCGATTTAAAATGTATTGTGTTTCTTCCACAAAAAATAAATACTCTCCTCGCTGTGTTTTAAGACAGAATTGCATCAATAGAAACAATCTGTTATTCATAGCAGCCATCTGTTACAAATACAAATAACAAGATTTGAGTATTCCAACAAAGCGATAAATTAAATTACCAATAAACTCTTATATTTCATAAATGTTTAAACAAATCTGCATAACAGGGATTATAGCATGTGGAGCTGATCGTCCCTGTTTTAAATTGCATACCATTACTAAACATTTCGGTTGCTTTTACTACTTTGATGTAACCTCCCCCCCTCCCTGAGGTGTCATGGTGAAGCTGAAATGTCACGGCGCTGAAAGCATTGCACTCTGCATATCCCCCCGGCCAGCTGCAGACCCCTCTGTCAGACGACAAACTTCCCAGCTATTTGTCCTCATTACAGAACAGCCTCCAACTGCCCACCTTAATTCCCACGCCTGCCTGGCATGAGTCATTTTTACGACGGCCACTTTGGCCCTCGTTGGCCCGGGCTGCCTATGCTTTAAACCCAGCTAGGCGAGTAAATCTGCCAGATTTAATTAAAATAGCTTATTTTGCAGCTCTCTCCCTCTCTCCGTCCTCTTGTACCTGATGACATAATGGTGCTGGGAAGTTCCTTCTGCAGAGCTGGCTCAAAAAGACGAACCCTTTGAAAAAAATGGAGGTGTGTTGGATTATTTTATGATGAGTAAGCAAGAAGTAAGCCCCATCTCATTTTATCTGCTCATCATCTTGCTGTGACCTGGTTTCCTGAGTGGAAAGATAATTATGAAGGTCATGGGCGAAGTGATAAGAAGGAGTCTACATAAAACCTTTAAAAGAAATTGAAATAAAAATCAATGAGCAAAAAACTTCCATCACGGTTTAATTGTCTGTGGAGTGACAAATAACAACCTTGCTGTCTTTCAAGGTCAGGCTTTCTTGGGAGAAGTAACGATTTGTGAGGCTAAATCAATGAAGCTCATTCGAGCCGTTTTCCTACATTATTGTTCAGGGACTGTTTGGTGCCATTGATCAGCTGATTTATAGCTTGCATCTGCTCTGGGCTCTCAATGAATGTGGAGACGCTCACAGCACATAAAGAAAGAAGAGAAGAAGCACATACAGTGCCCTTATATTTATTTTTGTCAATGTTCAAGCTTTAATGCGCTGTTATAATGTATCCAATGCAGTAAATATGCTTGAAAAGCTTATACTTTATGCAGAAACTGAGTGATAACAAAGTCTCACACTTGAAGTCTCAAACAGCCCTGGGTTGGACACAGTTGCAATTGTCACTCAGCAGAGAAAATGACTCTTTGTATTATCAGTATTGTGATACATGGGGTCAAAAACAATACTACATTTCCAAGAGCCATATCAGTCAAATATGTTGATGCCATTTATGAATTCAGGGAGCCATTGTGCATTATGCTCTATTAGCCCAAAGAGAGGAAGGAGGAAAAGAAGACCTACATTGATACGAATAAGGCGTTAACACTGGACACAGTTATTTTCAAACACTGATTGCAAAAACTGAACCATCCCCCTTCTTGACATCTCTGTTCTCTCCTCTCCTAGCTCTACCTTGCTACTAGCCTAATTTCCATCCTTTTCTTTCTCATAAAACAGGCACTAATACCCCGCCCTTCTTTCTCTTCCCCTCTTATTTCCTCTCCTTTCTTATCTGCGCCCCTGACGGGCTTGTCTGTCTCCTAACCAGCTGAAGCAAGGCTTCCGCTGGTCTGCGCCTGGCCCCTATTATCAGAGCATAACAAGGAGCTGCAGTGTCAACTTGTCAACCTAATAAACATCCTTTATGGCAACCGCTTGGGTGTGTTTTAAGGGGATTCAGTCATTGGTTCATTGATTTCATGGATGGCGCACACAGTGCTTACACTTCCACCCGTCTATTATGCAGTGGACAGGCTGCAATTGTTTTGCCATTCACAGCCATACTTATGACACTCGTACTCCTCAAGGCTTTCCGCTTTGGGTCATGGTTGTAGATAGAAAGGCAGAAAGAGAATGAAATAAGAATCCAACACTGGTCAATAAAGCAGCACTCAGGGCAGCACAGCATAATCATAGGCTGTCTGTTCAGACCTTTGCATAATAATGTTTGCATTCGTTTTGCAGTTCAGGTTCAATAGGGCTTCCATATTTTCTTTTGGTCTCCGATAGGTCCTTTCACATTTCAGTGCTGGAAAGGTGAGGAGTCAGGCAGAGGTCAAACAAGCCATTCAATCACTTACAATTCACTCATCATACTTTCTTCTCTATTGCGGCACTTCAGCCATTCCGAGAAGATGGAAACATTGACTTTTCCCCAAACGTTCTGAGAATGACAAAGGAATAAGATGAGCGAAGAAAGAAACATGGAGACAGAGAGGAGAAGAGAGTCTGCCACTCTTGAGAATAAGTGGACCCCTAGTTCAGCACCATGGACAGCAACAGTTGGACTACCAATCAAAACAGCTGAATCTGAGGCAGCAAGCCAAAACCCAAATGTGGCTGTTTAGCCTTTGTCCACTATCATGTTATAAATATTCATAACAGGTTGGCACACAGATATGTCTTCTTAACAAGCAAGCAGCGTAGGCTCCCACTGAAAGTTCATTCATATCAAACACAGGTGTGAACAATTATGAAATATTCATCTAATACTTCACAAAGCTTGAACCAGGCATATGCCGTTGTGTTTATCAAGCTATGGATCAGCGTTTATAGCGTTTAAAGCCTTTTGTTATTTTCACTGTTATTGCTTTTGACGGTAAAAGATCCCTCAGCTAAAAGCATATTGTACTGAGGCCAGTTCCTTAATCCATTGAGGGCTTCTTAATTGATGGATGATCAGTGACAGGTCACCTTGGTTATCTCCGTTATAGCAACCTAAATGACAAAAATAATTGTATATCACGTTTAACTCCAAGACAGTTGGATAAATACACGGGTTGTACTTGAGAGGCTATTAGGAGCAGGGTTAGCTACTTTCTATTTTCAGGAACCAATCAGAAACTACAGGCTTGATGGTGTTTGCTATCTTCGGCCGTCTGTCACAATACAATGTGATCAGCAATGCTTGAAAAACAGTGTTCCAGAGCGATGTGAAGCAACGGCAGTAAGGCAGGTCAACCTGCCAACCCGTAAAACTGTCAGCGCGACCTTCACTTACACTCAGTATTGATGGTCCAATCATATAGAGAATATGAATTAGTACCTTGGGGTATTTCTTAAAATGGGGCATAATTCTTGGACATGTCCAAAGAAAAAGGAATAAATCACGTTGTGACATTATGGCGTCACACATAGAGCTGGAGAAGATGAATTTCAAAAACATGTTTCCTCTTACTCCTCCCAACTGTACGGGATGTTGTGGTCAGAGAAGGGAATACAACATCGACTGGGCCGACTACAGACACTGAACACATAGGAATATATCTGGACTGAACAGGGATGGAACATTTCAGAATATACATTTTGATGTTGAATTGATCGTTCCGATGTCAAGCTTTAATCTTTTTTTACCGAGGGGAAACAGCAACTTCACCGTCATGCAGTGCTAGCCCCCCTAAAGGCATTGTGTAACGCTTTATTCCACATCTGTGTTATTATTCAAAAATCTGCCAAACAGGTAAAATACCATATGCTGAAAATGTGTTTTAATTAAAAGACTGACCACGTTGTATAATGGTTGGCAAAGTGTATTATCACCACCAGCTATTTTTCTCTCTGAGCCCAATACTAATATGTGCATAAGAGAAGTGGAAACCTGTATTGATGTGCGATACATTTGGAAACTCGCCGACAGTTTGGTTTTTTAGTTTTGATTTTTACACAAAAAAAGAAAGAAATCCAAGACCAAATTATATAACACAAAAAGAAAATCAAAACATATTTTTTAGCAGGAAGTAGTTTTGCATTAGATGTTATGTGGTACGCTGTATGAAAGCTTTATAAAACAGTGGCAGTGGCTCCTCTCTCCCGCGCTTTGTTCAGCTTTCTATTCACTGTTCTATTCACCGCCTTTAGCCGTTTCCTCTATAAATAGATGTCAGTGTCCATTACTGTTTCTGGACTCCTAAAAGACCCTGTTGTACTTTCCAAGCTTTCTGTGCCCATCCGTATCTCTGCTTTGAGCCACTGAATGTACCCTGTAAAATATGTGTGGTTCCATTCGAGTAATCATAACAAATTAGTTGAATAATTGCTACATAATTTAAAAATATCTCCAGTGTGTCTGTTTTTTGAATAAGACGACATGTTTCCCTAATATAAGTTATATTCTGAATGCGAAAATATAGAACACGGTAGACTAATTATATTTCAACAATGCCCCAGAGAATAGCTTAACATGTATTTACATTTCATTGTGATAGGAGTACTTTCTAGATCAAATGGAAAAAGAGATATATGTGAAGATGTAAAAAACATTCAATAGGGATTTGAAACCTTCATCTGTTTTAATAATATACATTTTCGGGGGAAGAAAGGACTTCTCTGCTTTTCTTTATAAATACACAGAACCATTACATTCATCTGCTGCCCAAAGGCGATCTCTTATGAGTCACGTAATAGATCTGGATAGAAAAAAAAGATCAGGCCATGACAACAACAGACTTACATTATACTGTAAAAGAAGAAAAGGCTTTTGTAGGCTGCAGTGCATATTCCTGCTGTAATTGAATAATTCTGAATGTGTTGATGTATTATCTATGATTATATGTATTATCCATGGACTGAATATAAATAGGTAAATAAAACATGGAAGTGGGAAACTAGGAACATGCATTACTCGTCACGACACAAATGTTGGAGCAGTGAGAAAACAGCACACCCACAAATAAACATCATGTAAATGTGTACAGTTAATTTGTATTTTGACAGTGTTGTCAGACTTGCCATTTGAGTGTGACAGTTTGGTTAACACAGTGACAGGGACAGGATATTGGATTGAATGGAAATGCATGATAAATGACTTTCATTTATCCAGTTTGCTAGCAACCCTACTGATGTCTTAAACGCATGTGTAACAAAGAGACACACACTAACGTGCACACACAGATGTGCACAGTGACACCTGAGCAGAGGGGTTTGCTGGTGCATAAACCCAGAGGAGGAACGCAGAGTTCCTGTCAAGTACAGTAAAAGCGAAGCATTGCACAAGACCTAAATATTTCACAAGATTATTTTTTACCAGGCAAACAGTATAGCAGCAAATCAAGATATCATTCACGTTAAATACGGGAAAAACCTTGTGCTTTTCTACAGTATGTATTCGATGTTTGAAATATCGAAATATGCTCCGCTCTCTGCCAATAAGAGGTTCTGCACCAGACTGTCCCGCAGGTTTCTGAACTCGTTCCTGATCAAGGTTTCTCTCGCCTGGTTGCCCTCTTTGGTCAAATAACCAACTGAACAATTCAGGGTTTTTTCCTTTCAATGGAGGCCTCCGTGTTCCTGTGAAATACTTTCGCTTCAAAATCTATTTACACTGTGCAGTAAGTTCCCACCTCTCAAAGAGTGTCAAAGAATCTACAAGCTTCTTTCCTTTCGGCTCCTTGGTAAAGGTTAAACTGTGAAATAAACAGATTTTGCACACATGTGTTTTCCTCTATGTATCATCCTGACTTGAACTTGCTTCCTGACTTTCTGTCATCAAAAGGGATTACACGTTTATTTTTATAAACGTGTAAACATTTAGAGATAAATCCCAACTTTGACCGTCAGGGTTACAGAGTATCAACACAGTAACGGCCCGTCCACACAGCAGCGTTAAAAAAAATCTTGAAAATCTTGGAGGTGGGCGTGTCTGAAAGCTTGGGGATTGTTTGCGAGCAACGCGACCAACAACCAATCACATGAATCTCCCGCCCCGACATACAAAGCAATAGCAATGTTAAAACGAAGTAAACTGGATATAAAATCCCCAAACAGGTGAAAACCTACCAATTTCACCCACTGTCTCTGCCACCTCCGTCCATGCCTGGTTCCTCCGGTTTGTATCCCAGTAAGTTAATAGGGACTAGTCATAAAGAACCAGGTGATTTGCTACCGCAATAACTAATTTCTCCTCCATTTTCTCTCTCTAGGTCGTCCTCAGACGAGCCCTCCATCGTCGCTTCCAGTCATCCCGGTTCTCCATACATCTGGCCAGTTCATTGGTACGTTGTGCTCCTGCGTCGTTCTTGAGTACGTCCACGTATGTTTGTGCGGGACGTCCTCGTGACCGATTTTCAGGAATATAGAAAATGAACTGCGGTCTGGCTCTCCCAGCTTGCACACGGTTTGATTGGCTGACGCTTCCACCTCAGCTTCAAAAGTTGAACATTGCTCAACTTTTGAATCCTGAAAATCGTGGAAATCCTGGAAATCTTCGCTTTGCTTCCCCACAATGCAGTTCGGCGAACAGCGAGGCAAAGTGACTTCACCCCATTCAAAGTCAATGGGCAGAAGCGTTGGAAGATTTTTTGAACGCTGCTGTGTTAGTTCCCATCAGCAAAAACACGTGGGTTTGCTATCCTGGCTCCTAAATGGTGGAATGAGCTCCCCATTGACATCAGGACGGCAGAAAGCTTACACACCTTCCGGCGCAGACTGAAAACTCATCTCTTTCGACTCCACCTCGAGCGATAGAATTACTAACAAAGAACTGCTAACAGAGCACTTGTATACTAATAAAGGACTGGCTTATCTATAGCCAGTTGAGTAGCACTTGAAATACTTGGCTCTATGAAACCTGATGTTCTTATATGATTCTGTTTTCTTTAAGGTTGTGTCTTCCTGGTCGAATGTACTTATTGTAAGTCGCTTTGGATAAAAGCATCAGCTAAATGCAATGTAATAATAATATGTGGATGGGCCGTAAGTGAATAAATCATTTGAAATTACAAAATCACAAGCATACAAGTTTAAAATGATTCACAGGGTCATTTAATTCATTGAAAAACGAATGACTAAATTCTGATCATATGTTGCGACTCATTATTTGCATTGGTTACATCGCTTAATGACAGGAAGGTAATCCATTAGAAATGAGTCAGCATATGTCTAGAGCTTTTCGTTCACTTCTAAAAAGGTGGTGTCATCACAGGCCAACAATCTGTCCTCCAGTCAGCCCGTTCAAAAAGAGTCCCAGATGTATATCTGATATAAATTAACAAAGGTTTGATCAATGGCTCTTTTGACATTGTTAAACTAGAGTTGCATTGATCTGAGCGGTTGATTTATTGATTGACAGGATGATAGATGAGCCTTAGGGCGTAATCAGGTTCAATTTTGACCTTTGTTCAGGGCAGAGGTACAAATAACTTTAAGGGTTGACTTATTTCTTGTCACTTTTTCCACCTACGATATTACAACTATGCTAAACTATCCCTGAGTTACTGAAAACCAAACTTGAGATATGCCGTCTACTGATTCTTTGTGACACTGGATACAGTATGTGTTAGTTGAAGCCATACGCTTTATATCCTGTCCGAAAATGATATGACAGCTATTAGGGGCCTTCGTTGACGGCACACTAGTAGCAGGAATGTTTTGGGGCCAATGTAGGCACATATTTGGATGTAGTGGGTGTTAGTTCTCAATAACCAATCAAATAGCAGTTTTTTGTCTAACAATAATTGGCGGTCTTAAAAATCTGAAGGACAAATCGGTCACAAAATTGGACCCCAATGTATCAATTATGACTGCATTGCTCTTATGTGATTGACACGTTGTTTTGAAACAAGCCGCCCAGAGGCTGGAACTTCCTACCACAGAGACAAAAGGAAACTCCGCAGAGCAACGCAGGCTGCGGCCACACGCTTATCCTCTGAGAGCAACCGAAGATCAATGAATGTTTTCCCCTTTTTTCCAAACAGCAGGGTTGTCCTGCAGCATGAGGGAGAGATGATCAATGTAGATCTCATTAGCCCCCTATGATGACAGAAGAACGACCTACTGATGAATGGACAGCTGGAGAAACGGGAGAATTATTGACGTGACCTTTGGGGATGCCTCTGTTCAGGAGGAAACAAAACCACATGTCTTCCACAGAAATGATCGTCTTTGACATATCCATCATTTTCTACCTCGCCTTCTTCTCTCTCTCTCTCTCTCTCTCTCTCTCTCTCTCTCTCTCTCTCTCTCTCTCTATCTCTCTCTCTCTCTCTCTCTCTCTCTCTCTCTCTCTCTCTCCCCCTCCGTCTTGAAAGCAGTCCAGGAAACGTATATCACGTTATTGTCCGTCCTGTTCAGTTTTTTGTAAATTCTAATATGAAGAATAAGCAGTGAATGTGCACAGATGGTTCTGACATCCTGCACAGGAGTAGATAATATTCTGTCCGTGTTACAGTATGTTGTCCGCATTATTCGGTATTCATAATGTCCATAAAAGTGTTAAATTCACCTTTAATGGAACTGCGGTTGAATGGTCATCTGCCAATTGGATTTTATGGATACATCCTTTGTGGCGGGGGAAAAAAGTGAAAGTCAATAACGGAACAGTGTCATCTCAAATGCTGAGGTTTTAATGATGGGGAGCCATCCAGTCACTTTTCCACTAACCCGAGAGATAAAGGACCGCCGACAGTGAGGGGGAACGCTGAAGGAATTAATTCAACATTTAGTGTGTGTGTGCATGTATGAGTGTGTTGGAGGCAGTTAAGTGCGGGCAGGGGATGTAAATGAGAAGCCAAAGAGAAAAAAAATGAGAAGAGGTAAGAAAGAAACAAAGGAAAAGGGAGGACACAAAAAGACAATCTGTGAACTATTTGTTCTGTATATTTCCATTATGTACAAGAATAAAGGTGGGGTGATTAAAGAGACAAGGAGGTGTATGGAGGGCAGGGAGGTGGGGAGAATAGAGAGATGCAGAGGAAAATGTCTTGCAAGGAGGGGAGGAAAGAGACAGATGGCAGATAGAAGGGCCAAAGACCGGCAGAGATGAAGATGAGGAGACGTCAAGGAGCATTAATGGAGGAGGAGTGGAGGGTGGGAAGCTCCACCGATCTGCGCCGTTACAAGGCCTCACAATTAATTGGTTTAAAATAACACAGATGTTTGCATTTTGCCTGAGGCTCATGCTTACCTCCCCACTTTCTTTAGCTCCTCCGGCGGTCTAGATCCTAATCGATCGGGGGGGCTGCTGCCTCATGCCTCTGGCTCAGTCTGAACATCCTGATGTGCCAGAGGAGGGGCTACAGGGGCATTGATTTCACTTGTTCCATAGGGGGTAAATAAAGTCTTTTTGATAAGTTAAAGGGCAAAATGCACATAGATATACAAATAAGTAGCAGGCACTAACTTGTTTTTTTATCAATGCAAAAATATGCATTTTCTATTGATTACTTTTTACCACATTTAAAATACAGTGTGTATAGAGAGACTGTTTTGCATATAAAAAACATGACCGATCTACAGATGCATCTTATTACCCTGACCGAGGAGGTCATGCTGATGACACACAGATTTATTTCCAAACTTCCCCGGATAAACATCTGGCACTTTCACATGTCTCAAGATGCCTGGAACACATACACCATTGGATGAGCAACAACTCCCTCCAACTGAATAGCAGCAAATCAGAGGCCATTCTGATTGGAACACCACATCAAACACAAACAACTGAAATCCCTCATATCAGCATCAATGGCCACTCCATTCCCCTCTCCCCACTTGTAATGAGCCTAGGTGTGAAACTGGACTCATCCCTTTCATTCCAAGCACACATAAAGACGGTCTGCCAAGCCTCATACTACCACCTGAGAAACATCTCCAAAATGCGACACTCCATCACCTCCCGCATTGACTACTGCAATTCTCTGCTTGCAGCCATTCCAGCAAAAACACTCAGAGACTACAATATGTACAAAACTGTGCCGCCCGGATACTCACAAAAACACGCAAATCAGAGCACATCACCCCCACCGTTCATTCACTCCACTGGCTCCCTGTAACATCGGATCAACTACAAAGTCCTCATAATGGTCTTCAACGCCATCAACCACACTGGCCCCACCTACCTACAGGAACTGCTAACCAGAAAACATTCCCATACCTCACTCACACTCAGGTCAGACAGCTCCAATCTCCTGGCTGTTCCGCGGACAAAACTGGTCACCATGGGAAACCGTGCTTTCTCCTCCCTGGGTCCACGTCTGTGGAATCAGCTTCCAGAGAACATACGGACCTCGGCATCACTCTCAGTTTTTAGGAAATGCCTCAAGACCCACCTGTTACACACCGCATTTTACTGACTGTCCTTTACCTTATTTATTTATTTTTAAACCTTTTATGCTCTTAAGCTTTTATTTTTATTTTTTATATTGCCATATTTGATCCAATATGCTCCTTTAGATATATTTTTACTTATTTGTCCTTATAGCTTTGTGAAGCACCTTGAGATGACGTTGTCTTTAAAGTGTGCTACATAAATCAAATGTATTATTATTATTATTATGTTTGGCCCGATTTTCATAAAACATTGTGGAAAAGTGTAGCATTTACCAAGCAAAAACCCATTCAAGTACAAGTACAATATTTATTTTTCACTTATGAAGATAGTCTTTGTGGAGGTCTATGCTCCCTCCTATTCTCGCTGATTTTGATAGGATATTTTCCATCCAACTTCAACCTGTGTGGAGCTTTATCTTCATTAGTATTGAGTCATATCTGCTTAGCAAGCACTCACAGTGAGTCTGTGATCATGTAGCACCTCTTAAGAAGGGAGGAAATGTCAAGGTCGCAGAGAAAAGGTCTTGGACAAGCAGGAACAGGAGGAGCATAACAAGAGTTTGGATTCCATTTGCTCGACCTCTCGGCACAACCATTTAAAAAAATGAATGATACAGAAGAAGGAAAGCATTACATCGAGAACAGTCCCTGCACCTCAACAGGAGCGTTGTCCATAATCCAAACCAGCGTGGGGAAAAATTGAAACAAAATATTGAATCTATGAAACAAATGCAATCTTTTTCTATACTATCACACTTTAAACAAACGTAAAGTAGGAAAGACAATGTGAATGCAGCAACTCTGCAAATATACAAAGCATTATTTAACAAACAGCTCTATTTTATACAGCAAGTTCAAACACTATACAATAAGCAAACAAGTTCATCAATCTATCCCTTAAGGAAACCAAACTAAAGGAACGTCTTAGACCATTAACTTCAAATTAAATATACATTGTAAACTGTGTTATGTTGTTTAAAATTGACTAAAGTTGGAGTTTTTTATGAATTGTGTTCAGAATGTTCTTTTAAACAACTTGCACAGACTGGCTTGAGAAACCCTAATCCATCACAGCAATCATTGAGCTTTGTTACCGTTGTGGAATAAAGGGCTTTTAGAAACTACTAGCAAATGGTTTCTTCAAAACTCAAATCAGAGGAATTCCGAAAGAGGATAGTGTTGAAAAAAAGGATTAATAACAAGCATTTTGAGCGTATGAGCCTCAGTTTATTGGCTTAATGGTCCTAAATATGCAAATCAATGGAATATGTTCAATGAAATATTGGAAAGCTGATTTAAATTATCCATTTGATGAGTATAGATGGAAACAGCTAGATATACTTTATATACCGTAGGATGCTTTGCTGTGAATAATGCATGACATGTCTCATGGCAGTCTTTCAGAATAACAAGTAATAAAGCCAGCGAAGATAGTCATTTATCATACCGTTTTTCTGCCAGGAGATATGTGATTTATTACAAGGCTGTAAACTTTGTTTGAAGTGTATTTTTATGAAGCTTTTCGCATGTCCAGTCTCCGAGCGGCCCTCATCTTTATTGACAAGCGATTCGGGAGTGATATGTCTAACCCTTCAATATAATGGGAGGCCTGGGGCTCGCTGGTGAGGCTCCGCCGCCTCGGACACACACCGTAATATTTCTGGTGTCACGCAATTGAGTGTGGGTCCCAGTTGTGTCATATCAACATCTTTGTCTTTCTATCCATCCTTTCCATATCTTTCCTTCACTATTAAATAGAGATGCCTCTAAACATACAACAACAAAGCATGGAGTGCTTGGTTTCATCTGCTCCGGCCTGAGTGCAGCTTGATGCAGCGAAAGCTTTCATTTTCCAAATGTCGAAAAGAGCCAGTGTTTCTGTAGATACGCTGTCAGGCTCCCAGTAGTCTTTAAAAGCCCTGTTGTATGGCATGGAAGCGTGTGGTGTAGTGGGTTGTGCGTTAGTGTTTGGATCAGGCGGTTACAGGTTCAAACCCCACAGCAGTCAGCATGTCGTTGTGTCCCTGGGCAAGACACTTCACCCCACATTTCTCCTGTGGGGATTGCCACAGTATTGAGTATGTAAGTCGCCTTGGATAAAAGCGTCTAACAAGTGACATGTAATGTAATGCAATGCTTCCTTGAGATTTGTTTTTTCTTAGTTGTTTTTTCTTTTTCTCTCCATTTCTTATGACTCACTAACAGTGCATGTCTCTGGAGGATATGGCCTTTATGAGAGGAGATTTCATCTTTCATCTTTTCAAAGACAGGCGCCCAACCAGAAGTAAAGTTATTTAAAAGGTGAGAAATGTGAGAGAAATATCCCTCCTCCACAAAATCAAATGACCACCAGGGTAGGAAAATGCAAGCCAAACAAGAAAATATCTCAGCTAACACACACATCCACTTTTAAAGAAAATAACTTCACAAAATGGATGCTGAATAAACATGACCATCCATGGAAAGCAACATGAATCAGTCTACAATGTGTCGTCTTAATGTTAAAATAAATAAATAAAAATATGCAAGTTTATATATGAATCACTTCTTTAGCTACATTTCCCACAAATCCACAGGTATTTACTTCCATAGGCTAAGTCTAGTTGCTGTTACACATGACAAGGATGACGACTTTCATTCAGTATGTATAAAAGGAAAACAAGTCATACAGGTGGGATATAAACCCAACATGTCATGAGCACCGACAATTAAATATCATCTTGTCAAATATAAACGCATCATCTGACAAAAAGCATAGCTAATTTTGATATCAAGTTGTTAAGACTAAGTGAACAATAAAGCTGTTGACAATGTATAATTAATATCTGCATTGCATTTCCTGTTGCTTCTTCACAATAAAAGCTTCCCACTTGCTGTGAAAGGGAAGAAACAGCTTGAAAGGATGTCCCTGACAAAACGTGAGCGATAAATAGTATGAAAAATATAATTTGATATCTGAAGAGTTATTGATTTAAATGGGGTTGCTTGTTTCGATTATCTGTATAGCAAGAGGAAAAAAGCGTCCTGCTATATCAAACACGGGATAAGAGTGGACATAGGGTTGATGGGAGTTGATAAATGGCTCATCTGCTCCCCTGAAAGGTCAGAGCTCTTATTATTTACAACATTGGAGCTTTGTCACGGTTCGGTGACACTGACCTTGTCCCTCGGTCCGTCTATAACTGTGAGTGTGTGAGTCTTCATATTCTCTGTACGCTTACATACTTCACAATACACACAAATCACACAAACACAGTGAAAACACTAGTGACCTTGGTCTAGATTAACTATGTTCCTGGAGGAACAGACCTCATTTATAAATCCTCCGAGAGATCCTTGTGTATTTTTGTTGTTCTTCATGAACATACTAGTAGGCTGCACTACATTGACATGTTCTAATCCACATACAAATCAATGGGCATAACACACAAAAGGAGAAGAGGTAGTTAAAAACAAAAAAATTGAAATTGCTTAATTAGCGTTCGAGGCAAATGGCAGCTACCCAGTTTCAATCATCACATGCTCCCCCCCCCATGTAGCCTGAGGATAGGTGGATGTTAATAGTTGTTGAGCTGCATGCCGGTTTAATGGGATGAAAACTGACATTTAAAAAAACTCTTGAGGCAGTAAAAGTATCATATGTTTGAGGTGATACTATCTACAGCTACGTATGAGTGTTGCCTAGCTGTTACTTGACTGGGGTCAACTGCTCCAAATGCCTCAAGTATTACATTTTATATTCGTTTTTGAAGAATATATTCTCGTTAGGATTCATTGTAAGCATTTCTTTATTTAAGAGTCTTGTAGATGTACCGTATTGTGTGAAGCACGGTACAAGAAGCTGTTGGCAATACAACATACATTTATTTTGTAAAGCCCATGAAGGTTTTATATTTCGTCTTCATCCTATGGCACCAGTATCAAGTTGGGTGGCCAAATGGAGGATGAATAAAACGGTATTTACGCTGAGTATTCCCAGGATGTCAGTTACCTCTCATAAACACTGGCATTTGTTACAATAAAGTGCATCACACTTGTGTGCACTTTTCAATAAAGTCACCAAATGACATTGAAGAACAGGATTACTGAAAATATGCATCTCTACTTAAAGGATCAAATCAAAGCTCAGCCCACTTTAAAACATATGTTTAGTGAAGTTAAATGGCACAAGTTGTTTGCTTTAATCCCCTCACCCTTATATTTCTCTCTGTTTAAGTCAATTCAGCACCAATAATATACAGAACAAAGCCAGATTGCTTTATGAATGCAGGATATCAATCATCCCCGTTTAATATCAAACGTTTGCTGGTGATTCATTATTATAATGTGAGGATTTGTCTAATGATACTGCTGAGACAAGCGATCTCTGCAGGCTGATGCCGCACCCTGCCATTTCCTACAAGGCCCGCAGAGTTTAGATCGGCTGCATCCTCAATGTCAAAACCCTAGGTGTTGTTTTGATTTGGGACAAAACATGTCGTTGATGAGTTATGTCCTGCGGTGGCAGCCTTTGGATGTATGGGTTGTGTCGCGGTGCCTGGAACCCTGGAGAAAAATGCGAATCAGCATATAAATGATTGCGTTATTGAGAGTGCTAAGAAAAACATCATCCCACAAGTCCATTATATTAATTGGAATCGCCCTCGCCATGGCAGGGATGGCTCCGGTCACACGAGGGTCGAGATGTGATAAATTAAAGGCCGGAGCATGAATGTAGCCCCGGCCAATGATATTGCAGAACATGTGAACAACTGGTCCCTTTTGTTTATCCTGACCTTGTAATTAATCAGAGGGAGAAAAAGGATGGAGGGGAAGTTTAGGAGTCAGGAGGGAGAAGTGGAGGAGAGGGATTTAAGCCCCCTAAGAAAAGACTACACCGGGAAATCCTGAGCAAACACTAACGCAGTCCTCGGTGCTTCCAAATGATCTTAATAAAGAGATGCAATATCACAGGGATCAAGGGTTTAACACTTCAAAGTGGGATGCTAAGAGACATGGGGATTTAGCTAGTGTTTGTTTGTTCCCATTTCTCAAGCTTAGTGCTACAGAGTGTGGTGTCAGGATACAGGATGTTGCTGACAAATAGCAGAAACATGTAAGCCAGTTTTGAGCATTATTTTTAGCCAAGGTTAATTGTCAGAAAATTAGTTGGAGACTATTTTGAGTCATCATTTGAGTCTGTTTTCAAGCTTCTCAAAAGGTAGAGAGACAGCTGATAAACTGCAGTTATTGCTATAAATTCAATTCAACATGAAATATCCATAACATCAGCAAGGCAGAGGTGGTTAGTTTACTCAAAGGGGTCATTTAAGGAAAGGCTAGGTATCCACTGCTGTAGATGACTCATATCTACAGAGACATACACACTGTGCAGAAGATGATATTCCTTTCTCATTTATTTTACTGACTTTTTATACAACCTACCTTGACTGTTTTGAAAGATTTCTCCTTTGTATTTTTGAAATAATTGTTCTTTAGGGGAAGCACATCTGTATTCTTTAGTTTTTACTTTTCACACTTTTGCACCCGCTGCCTAAACATATAAAGAGAGCGTCTTCTGTTCTGTGATTAAATCCGCTTCAGTCTGCCCGCTATCTCAATGAAGGGAAAATATCGTGAGAAAGCTCCAAAGCAAACTATGTGGTAATGCAAGACCCCCAGTTAGACTGTTTATGTGATTCAGAAACATATGAATGCATAACTGTATATAGCTCTGTGTCCTGTAAGCCTAAACACTACGGATTGTGAATAAACAAAAAAATAAGCTCATGTTATGCAACACAAACCCTAAGGCATCAAGGCTCCAAAATGCATTAACTAACAAGGTTAAACATTTAAAGATAGCTGGCGATCATTTGCATATAAAATAATGAGATTTACTTTTGCAATTAAAAACATGAATGGGATTTTATATTGTGACTTTCAGAATCATGATCGACGGCAAAGAAAACAACAAAAAACGGAATAAAACAACAACCTTAATTCTGCTTTTCTATGACTATAGTTGTATTGCTGCTTTTAGCCGATGCCACTCATTATTCAAGAGGCCATGGTACAGAAGGGGAGATACAGGTTTATTTAGCAAACACAGGAGATTTATTCCAGCTCCACAAAAAACTGAAATATGGCACAGCTTTATAGCAGAGCCATAATTCAGCCGTGAGAAAAACAGATTCATGCACAATCTGAGGCATTACAGGAATTTATAATCAGTTTCGCAGCTGTGGTCATTGACAAATATGCAGCTCTGAGACTGGCTGCCGCAGTGTGTATTTCAACTCAGAGGCTTGATAAACTGTATAAAGGTGAGTTATTGTGCTAGGCAGTAAAGAGAAATGTAATCCACTGATAACTCTACAAAGGGCATTTCATAAGGAAAACGCACAGCTACAGTATGTGACATGAAGTAGCAGCCGTGCTACAATTAACTCTACATTTTTTGAATCCATTCACAGTTCAGTCGTGCACAATCAAGTGTTGAGATCTATCAGGAAATGTTTCTTTAGAAAAATCATCCAGTCTTGTCTTTACAAAACCCTTTTCGGCCTTACAGCGAATCTATAATAGAACTTGTATTCAAATTGTATTGTTTGTAAAGACTTCTATCTTGATGTTTCTAAAGAATAATGGACAACATTCAGAAACCACTTCTTTTTAAATACATATAAATCAAAGTATTATCGCAAATATTCTATCTAGTCTCATCCAAAGTCCTTAAATCATAAATATATCTTGAAAACTAGTAAGACAAGCATTGTTTTTGCAGCACAGCACTTCTAAAAATGACATGAGTGCTTTACAGTTTGACAGTAAAAAAGCAGGCGCTGTTCATTTCCTAGACTGTTTTTATGAAACAAACCACCGTAATAACAAACCACTCTTATCCTGAGGGTGAAAAGTTTTCTAATATTCTGAACTGTTTACAATAAAAAACTTCACATATTGACAAACTGTCAAGGTTCTCGCTGCGATCAGCCAATTTACAATTCACTGGCTCGGTGAGAAGAAGTGCTATTTCTACAACAGTGAAGCGCGGTATGAGAGAGTTTGCTCCAGATACTTCGACTGCTCTGCCTTCCAAAGAACTACATCTGAATAATATTATTCTCAATTAATGAGAGAATACTTTTATTTAGCATATGTGGCCCCTAAAGAGTTTGAAACCCCTAACCACTTGAATATGCAGTTGTATATCCACATTAATTAAACTACCGCTTGCCTTGAATAAGCAGAGTGCGTCCTGAGAGATTCACACAGGTTTACTCGTCCACATGTTCCTATCTCTATTTGTTTTGATTCTCTCTTGTGTGTGTGTGCTTGTGTGTGTCCATCACTACAGCTAGCCAGAGTAATGGAGTGGCCCCACCTGGACCTACCTAGCACATGGGTCCGACTTTCAGGGGATTAATGTGCTCCTGAAACCGTGTGTGTGTGTGTGTGTGTGTGTGTGTGTGTGTGTGTGTGTGTGTGTGTGTGTGTGTGTGTGTGTGTGTGTGTGGCTGAACTACAGGCAGAGGCTCCTAGTGGTCAGCCAGAAAGAGAGACTGAAAACCTGCATGTGCGTCCAAGATAGTCCAGGAAGAGATCGTAGAAGAGAAAGAGAGATACAGTTGAGAGCGAAGAGGTGGTGGAGATTAAAAAGATGGAGGGAGAAAAAGGAGGAGATGTGTGAGCCGGGTTTGTCCCCCTGTCTGTGTACTTGCCTCTATGTCTCTGTTGTGTGTTTTGTGGATCACAACAACATGATCAAGGCCTAACTTTATTATGGTGGCAGCTTTTGGCTACCGTTGAAAAGACTGATCAATTTGGCTTCTCTGTGCGACGTAGCCCTGCCATGCTGCCCATGACTCCGCAAAACATTCAGCTGCTTGGCAGTTCAGACGGGGCTGGCGGGCACCAAAAGAAATGTAGCTTTGCAAAATGAGGACTCCAGCCCAATGAATGAGCTCATTTTTGCCCCCTCGCACTGTCTCATCTGAACTGCCACAATGCGCTGCTGTGATGTATTCTCAAAAACACTCTCCAACTTTTCATCAGAAATTATAACCAATTCCACTTTATAGTATTCATCAATTCTTAGAAGAGAGCCTATAAAAACGTTTTTTTCTTTCATTATGATTTCAATGCGAGGGTATTTCTCACAAAAGTTATTTGTTTGCACTCACTTGAGGATACGGAGCTCATAAAACGTTGATGGATAGAGAATATTCAGTTAATTTCTCATATCGGCAGAACAGCAGCTGACAAAAATAGCCAGGTGGCACCACTAGTTTAATATACTAGACAGCCAGTAAAATAGAGCCTCTGTTAAATGTTGCTTGTGCATGAGAGTGATTCAGTCTGCAAATATATACACTATATCACCTGCAACAATTCCCAACTCCAGACTCCGAGGCTTGCTCTCCTCTCCCTATGCTAAAAGGTAATGAAACCTCCACAAATTGGCTCCTCACAAACACTGAAGGCTGCACACTCACAGACACACATACACATACTTAAACTGATACAGCTACTTACACACACACACACACACACACACACACACACACACACACACACACACACACACACACACACACACACACACACACACACACACACACACACACACACACACACACACACACACACACACACACACACACACACACACACACACACACACACACACACACACACACACACACACACACACACACACACACACACACACTGTCCCTTCCTCACATCAAACACCCCCCTCAGGCGCACTGACAACATGGAGCAGCTGAGGTGGAATGATTTACCTGTTGAACAGGAGGATACGGTTTTGAGAGCCACCATTTTTCACCGGGGCCTGACACCATCTCCCAAAAAGTCATAAAGAGACAGGGCACCATCCAGAGAGAAGCATAGCTCATGTCCATAACTGCTGCACTTTACGATGTTTTTCTAACATTGTTGGAACAAAATGTCTGTCATAAATACATGTGGATGCAGGCTGAACACTAACACCAAGCAGGTGGGGACACACACACTTATCTTATCTACCATATTCAGTGAAGCTTTTCTCTAAATATCTTAAATCCTAACGGTGCAGTCTTGGGTGATGTAACTCTCGTAAGGCCATAAACATTCTGAACCGTTTCATATTAGATGCCGAGATAAAGACTCTTACCTTAAAATATAACTGACCTGAGGTCTGTCATCATATTTTTGACAATGCAAACTGCGATTTGTAACATGAGATAATATCCCTTTCCTGGTTTCGACTAATCGAAACAAACATTTACAACATGGTACAAATGTATACACATGCAAGAGCCAAGTAAGAGTCACAAATATGGCTGGAAATTAGTCAAATGTGACGACGCCCTTTATGCTATCTGCAATCCTTTTTTACGGGTCCCAAAATGAATAAGAAATAAGAAAGAACCATGCAGTTTGGTGTTGATTACAGTGATGACAGAGACACTGTTTAATTGATGCATTTCCAATTAACGGATTTCAATGAATTGCCTGCATAACCTAGAACAGTGCTTCTCAAAGTGTGGTCCGCGGACCACTGGTGGTCCGTGAGCGCCCCCTAGTGGTCCGTGAGTATATTGGTAACATTTCACATTTGAAATAAATAAATACATTTAAGTTTTCCGCACTCTCGCGGGAATATCTCCGCAATGGAACGAGCTTAAGTTTCACTTTCTATTGCATGATAAAGCCCAGTGCAACACCCTCGTCACACATGTTGCCACTTGTTTGTACCATTTCCAGGCGATTTATAATCTGTTCTAGAAAAACGATGTGTTTTGGGATATTTGTGGTCCTTGGTATGAAAAAGTTTGAGAAACACTGACCTAGAAGATCCTCTTGTTAAAATTAAACATTTTAATTTATTCTGCAGGCAACTTTAATATAATAACATGTTACTATTTTCCATTTACTTACTACATGTAACTGCCACAGAACTAATTCTCCAGTTAGTACATCATTACATTTGTTGTCAAGGATATTCCAATTTTTGGTTTGAAACACATGTTTACTTTTGTTTTAATTACATTTGAAGTATAAATGAAGGCATTCAATCACTTACATATGGTTAGTATTTCATCTAAAAAAAAGCAATAAATCCTACTCCAATTACATAACAAAATTACACAAGTGGAAACCACAGAGCCAAAGCACTTTGGGTACATTATGCTTAAATCCTGAATACTTTGCAACAGCGTTTGTAGTTGATCTACAGCACAAGTTGTATTGATATCTGCCTACTAACTTAAAAGCTCATTTAAATATCATGTAAATTCAACCAACTTTATATTTAAAACCTGAAGTGTGGCTTCACTTGACTTTGTTCATCAGCTTCAGGATTATTCCTAACTTCGGTCTTGGCCACTGAACTGTTTTCAGACAGACAGACAGACAGACAGAGAGACAGAGACAGAGAGAAGGCGGTCTGGGCACACTGTGGGTGTCACAGAGCTGAGCTTTAGGAAAGGGCCAGTTGGACTTGCCGGGATGACTTGGCAGCGTCTGATTTGTTACATGATTTGGATGCCATAGCTGCAAAATTAACTCATTTAAATGCAAGTGATTTTTTAGATCCTCTTCCCCGTCTGGAGTCAAGTTCAGACGGGGTTTTTAGTAAGTTCATGGAGGCTCCTGGGGATGATCAGACTACTTTTTTCCCTCAATGCAACTGCTGTGAGTTACTAGTTGAATCCCATTGATGGGTGAAGAAATTACATTTAAAAAATGCTTTTTAGCAAAATGATATTCAATTAATTATTGCAGAAGCCTCAGACATCTGATTTATTTGCTCAATAGCTGACGTTTGAACCACAGTGCTACTAAATTCACACTGTTCAGCAGATGTTAGTGCTCTCCATAAACACAACCATGTTGAACAAAGTATCTGCCATAAAGAAACAGCCTCTCATTGTTATTTCCTTCCCTTGACTTTGAAACTAATTAATATTTTGGACCAGATCTATAAAATATGGAAACAAACTAATCAAATCCTATATCCAGCCCAGTGAGAAATGTCTTTGATAAGTGGTACCTCTGGAAATTACACATGCAACTGTCGAAGAGCTAGGTGATATGAGTTATTTCTCTATGGGTGTAAACGTGGTAAGCTTTGTAGCCAATACAAAACACAGGTGCAAATAAACAGAAACTTGCCTCAGACACACAAGCTGAAATTACCTGAGTGAAATATTTTCACTTCTCCTGAGACTAAGTGAATCTCCAATAACAGCCAGACAGGCAATGGGACGATGAAAAAGGCTTCACACACACACACACACACACACACACACACACACACACACACACACACACACACACACACACACACACACACACACACACACACACACACACACACACACACACACACACACACACACACACACACACACACACACACACACACACACACACACACACACACACACACACACTGAATGCATTGCTTGCTTACAGCTGATGTCTGCACACTCAGAACATTGGCTTTTTGTGGTCAATAAAACCAAACTACACAAAAAGTCCAGTGGTCAAATTTCTGCAAGTGATACAAGAAGAAAGAGAAGAAAAAACACAGCTGAGAGCAACACAGATCAATATTATATCGATAATGCATAATGAGACTAGATATCATCTTAGATTTTAGATATGGCATCAGTGCTGTCCATTTCTGCTTTTAAAGGCTACATTATAGTCAAAAATAAATGTCTTAACTTACCACACTGTTGTAGCTCTGTTCTATGAGTTGCTTTTAACCACATGGTCAATATATCCACAAAACTACATGATACAATGTTGTTGCATCAGTATTTAGCTATTTGACCAAAAAGAGCGATGATATGTTTTTTCTGTATCGCCCAGCCCTACTTGAAGTTGTTTGTGTAGATTAAAGATGTCTCCTCCAAAGGTTTCCACCTTCATCAGACAAAGTTAACAGATTGCCACATTAACGTTATCAGGTTGGCCATCGTCTTGTCGGACATCTCTCCTTACTGTTTCCACGTGATGAGTGAAAGCTGGCCCCTACGCGAGCTGCTGTATTGAAGAGACACTTTTAGTTCTAAATTGTAGAGGCCGTCACAGCCAATGACAGATAGCCGATATCTTTCTCTAAACACCAGACACTAGTGTGATTCTATTGCAGGAGAGTCTATAGTTTAGAAATGTGAGTTTTTATGAATGTTGAGGTCTAAAGCATAATGTTTTTTTATCTTGACGGTGAGTACTGTAATCTGACTTTGCCCAAAACAACATAGACGTTGCAGTCACTCACTCTCTCACACTCACTTGCAATTTTCAACCTCCAGCGCCCTTCATTTAGGATCCAACACATGTTCCCATGACAACACTATCAATAGGGGACCAGCCAGGGTCAGAAAGTCGCCCTCTCTTTTTTTGTGCACTGACCCTGACATTTGGAGCTCTTTTCTCACTGTGCATTTCTCAACCTTTTTCCTGGTTGTACTTTCTCATTTTATTGAATCCTCTTCTTGTATCTCGTCTGAGCAGGTCTATTTCAAGCGCGCGCACACACACACACACACACACACACACACACACACACACACACACACACACACACACACACACACACACACACACACACACACACACACACACACACACACACACACACACACACACAGAAATAATCTTAATAAAACTGGACTTTCTATGTTATTTAGTGTACAGAAAAACTACATTTTAATTATACTTCTCGCGTAGGAACTGTAGTATTTACATTTTGCACAAAAGCTTCACCTTGTTCAACCCTGCTTTGTATCGCCACAATCACAATAAATTAGAATTAGCAATTCCATATTGGAATTAATCTTTACTTATATACCATGAATCTAGTAAATGTAAACGAAGCCATGAGTAATGAATTAGGAGAAACATTCAGGGATTTATTCAACTGGAACTCCAGTTAGTGGATTAGCGGAGATGGGCATAATTATGAAATGAATGCAACTGCATGAATCTGATTTCCTCTCCGCTTCCACTCGGTTATACTTTTGAAGGAACAAAAGGAGGAGGGATCTTTGGTTACAACGGGGAAGCAAATGAGAACATCTCCAGTCGTTCCTCTTTTCCTCCCCTGACTAAATGTGTTTCTTCACCAGGCCTCCTGAAAAGTTCATTATGAAAAGAGGTCTGGGTTGACTGTATGTATTCCTGAATAGCCACCAGAGACAAAATACATCAATCACAGGGACACAGCTGCTTCAAATGTCACTACTTGAAATTACTTTTCTCAATGTCACAATACATTTTTGACAACGGTGATAAATTCCTCTCTTATAATAATCCCCAGTTCAAGGCTTTGTTTTTAATCAAATAATGATGACAAAAGAATCATTAAAATATCCGTGTCCGTATTGTTGCTGGGTAATTATAAACCCTTGTTTTATAGTCATTTGCAGTGTGGTATAATCTCATTTCTTCTAATAAAGAAAGCAGGGAAGTCTGCCTTATTTCAGACGGGTTTTTTTGTTGTGGTGCAGCCTTGATGTTTAAAATATCATAGCTACATTTAGACCAAATGTATGTTTAGCGCTGAATCAATTAGTGGATGAATGAATAAGTCCATCCACAATTGTGATAATCAATAAATAATGGAACATTTTCAAGCAATCACACAAATCAAACATATTCCAGTTGGTTCCAACCATGAGGTGAAACTCCCTTAAAGGATCTTTGTATGAGTAATGAGTAAAAAAGGCGTATGTTATACTTACTGACATATAAAACATGACAATTTGTCAAAATCAAAATGTGTTTAACCTTTATAAAAAAATCTGAATCTAAAGAGTACATGACTCACATAAATGTGAAACGTACTAAATGTCCATCTGAATATAGTGAAGATAAGGTCAAATGTTGTATCTTAATGATCTTAATGACCCACAAATATACACACACACTGAAAAGAATGGTCACATCATAATTGTTACTTTATTAAAATATTATCTTGCATTTCCATACAAAAATATTTTGAATTGGTTTGTGAAGCTTAAAGGTGGGGTAGGTAAGTTTGAGAAACCGGCTCGAGATCGCTAGAATTTGAAAATACACAACCGGAGAAAATCTGCCACTTCCTTATAGAGCCCCTCCTCCAACACACACGAACGAGCACATGACCAATGAGGGCACGAGATAAGTTTGTGCCCCGATGGAAGGCTGACAGGCAGGTAGGCCATCCAATCCGTTTTGATTGGTTGTACTTTTTACAGTATTACGGCTTCTACAGATGAAATTTTGTTATGGATTTTTTGTCAAAGCACTTAAGATATTCATTGCTATCGGGATGTTAAGAGCATTCCATGGAATATAACAAAAAGTGTATCTCGAGCCGGTTTCTGAAACTTACCTACCCCACCTTTAATGAACCTCTTTTTCGTTCAGTAACTCTTACACCACTGATACGATACGATACGATATACTTTATTGTCCCCGTAAGGAAATTTGTTCTGGGCTCCGTCCAGCAGTTCCGCATACATGTACATAATATACAAACATAGTGGACATTGATACACATATCATCAATCATATACCGTTTGAACAAACACAATACACACAGACGCACATACTGACAATGGCGACCTATTGCACAACCCTTATGGCCAACATTTAAAAAGTACATTTCATTACATTTGACTTTTGACTACATTTCATTTCCTGTGAATGTTAAGAAGCTTAACGGACATTGGTAGGAATGAGTGCTTATAGCGGTTCAGCCTGCTCTTGGGAACCCTGAATCTTCTACCAGAAGGTAGGAGCTGGAATTCTGGGTGGAGTATGTGGGTGGGATCAGACACTATTTTGTTTGCCTGTCTGATAATGGACTGCTCGTATATGTTTTGGAGAGATGGGTGTTTTTTAACCCCCATAATTTTCATAGCCGTCTGTACCAGACGAGCGATCTGTGACTTTGACTGCACTGTCAAGTTACCATACCAGGCAGTGATACCATACCTAATGATGCTCTCCAACACTGCATGATAGAACAGTAACATGAACTTCTGGTCGACTCCGAAAGCCCGGAGTCGACGCAGAAAGTACAATCGCTGTTGAAGTCTAGAGCACAGACCTTGAACATGCGCCTTCCAGCTGAGTGTATTATCCAGATGGACACCAAGGTACTTATAGGAGCTGACCTGAGTTATGGGTTCATTGTGGATAACCACCGGGCTAAGGTCACCCACTGCCTTTGGGTCCCACACCATCTCCTCAGTCTTCTTCACATTCAGCACTAGATGGTTAAGATCACACCACTGCACAAACCTCTCTATTTCAGAGTGATAAGCCGATGAACTGCTGCCCTTGTGCATTAAGCCAAGGATAGCTGTATCATCTGAGAATTTGATTATATAATTCTCCGGGTGGGCTCTTGTACAGTCGTTTGTGTACAGTGTGAAGAGGACCGGGGAGCTCACACAACCCTGGGGGGCTCCTGTACTGATGGTCCGAGGCTCTGAGAGGGCATTGTTGACCCTGACTTGCTGAGTGCGATTGGTTAAAAACGAGAAATACCATTTCAAGATAAAAGGATTTATACTGATCTTTATCAGTTTTTGAAGCAAGATGTGAGGCTGCAGTGTGTTAAAAGCCGAGCTGAAATCCACAAACAGTAGGCGTATATATGCCTTAGGGTCTTCCAGGTGTTTAGTGACCAGGTGTGTGATGCTATTTAGAGCATCGTCTGTGCCACGCCCTTGCTTGTAGGCAAACTGAAAAGGGTCTAAATGTACATCAACCTCCATCTTTAGCAGCGGCACCATGATCCTCTCAAAACATTTCATGACAATGGATGTCAATGCAACAGGCCTAAAATCATTGTTTACCTTTGGACAAGGTTTTTTGGGGACAGGTTTTATTATTGATTTGTTCCAGAGGGTGGGGATGGTGTGAAGATCAACAGATTTTTGAAATATGGGACACCATGCTGGTGTCAGTTCTTCTGCAAATGTCTTGAGGAGGAATGCAGAGATGCCATCTGGCCCTGTGGCCTTCTTAGTACAGGTGTGTTTGAAAAGTGATTGGACCTTTAAAGGGTCAATCACCACCCTTTCATCCTGGTCACTAGCAGGGATTGTCTCTACGATGTCTGTACTTTCAGAGGAGAAGTCCTGGGTTTCAAATCTCATGTAAAAGTCATTCAGTTCATTTGCTTTTTGCAGGTCATCAGAAGTACAGAGATACTGCAGTGTATACTATGAGTTTTTAACCTGCATAATTACCCTAAATGAAATGCTTAGGTGTCTTTATTTGATCTATTTTCTCTTGATGACCATCATGTCACTTGATAAAAACATATATTATTTTCAGTGTTTAGGCTGCAAACAGGACCTCATCAGTGCCTGTCCTCTGATTCCTACCTTACCTTTTTGAACAACAATCAAACAGAATACACTACTATTTAAAACACGGTAAAAAGTCATGAGGGGGGTTAGAATTTGTGGAATGATCAACTTTGATTAGCTTACATCCTGTGGCAAACACACACACATACACACACACACACACACACGAACATACACAGACAGCAGCGTATTGATCGCTGTCAGATCCGTCTATAGACTGGAAACAAGCCTCGAAGCAACACAAAAATTAGGACACTGATGATTTGTTAGTTAACACAGTCAGGGCTGACACCCACACACACACTCATTCACCACACTGTCCCTCATTTTGGCACACTTACACACATTCAGATAGAACTGCCAATACACTCCCCCCCTCCCCCGACACACACACATCCACACCAAAGTAGACACAGTAGTTGACTGATATGGAACAATGAACAAGGAGTTTTTGTCTGTTTTTGAATTATGTCTGGCGCTGGACAATTCTGGATGAGTCTGACAGAAAAGAGAGTGTGGGTGTCTGAGAGAGAAAGACAGAGAACAAGAGAAAGAATCAAGCATGGCGACCAGAAAACATTCAGGCGGAGAGGAGCGAACCGTGTGAACCTTACAACTCCCGCCCCAGGTCTCCATTGTGCGGCACCACAGCCATTGGTCGAACAAAGCCATAAAATATGAACACAAGCGGTAAATGAAGCAATTGGGCTCAGCCAAAGTGGAACCAAACAACTTCAGTTGTCTGGACGAGGCATCTCGATTTTTGGATGGTAGTTGGATGAGCCCGCCTGCCTGTCTGGGCAACGGACTAACTGTGACACTCAGTGAGAAAGAAGGCACCAGAGAAGTGGAAAGAGAGACAGGGGAGGCAAGAAGTTAAAGACTCAATGATAGAAAGAGGGTGTGAGAGAGAGAAAGAGGACAGATGCTGTCTCGGTGACTAATACCGGTACTAAATAACAGCCAAATAGCACAAAAGAACAAGGGGAATAGTCTCTACAGTCACCAGAATGAACAGATTGACTCAGGTACGTGTATGAGCAGAGAGTGTGATTAAAAGACATGAAGCAATTATCTAAATCAGTTCGACAGGAATGAGCTGCAAATTATTCAATTTTTTCAAAGGAGTTCGCAGCATCTTTATTTTGACTCTTTGACAACTGTGTGCAATTTCAGTTCCCTGCGTTTGCAGTTTACAGTCATCTCTTTGCACTGTTGTTGAACCCTTCCAGAGCCAGGGTTGTTTATTATTATCATTCTGAATTATGTTACCTCAACCTTGTCGTTTGACATAACCGTAGAAAATACATTTCAGGTTTTTTCAAGAAATGACGATGCTCTTTTGCATCTTGGTGTCAAAGCAAGTATAAATCAAATACCTCCAAGTACTGTGCAAACAATGAAGCCACACCGACATCCAACCTGTGCCACTATAGCCCTAACAGATGAGTTTAATCTCTCTTTCATGTAAAACGCCTAGCATGTTTTTTAGATATACTTTAAACAGAATGTTATTTAGCATAATACAGTGTATAAAAGGTGGTACATGTGCTATTACAGTATCAGCTGGAGGTCAGAAGCTGAACATTTTTGAATCATTTATTCATTACTTTGAGAAGTACTTTGATTTCATGTAGTGGCTTCTAGCTGGTAAATATATAAATGTATGTGTGCGTAAATCAAAATGATCTGTGATGATGTAATTGAAAAGTGAAGACTTTATTTCGCCTGTATGTGTGACATCACTTCAGAAGATTAAAGGTGAAGCCTTTGTGTGAGGGAAGCAAGGAGTAAAACATATCGTGATAAAAAGACGGATCTAAAGCTGTGAGTCATGGCTCTGAACAGAGAGGATGAGGCAGCACAAACATGCCAGTTTAAAAAGATACAACATTGAGGAAAGAAGAAGAGCCTATTTCTACACAGAGACAAAAACAAACTAAAACCATTTACACCCTTACTTTGAAATGCCTTTTATTTTGCTTAACTACCCAAGTTATATTGAAGCTTGAAACTATCCAACCTCTTATTGTGATGTCGAACTAAATGGTTTTCTTCATTCCCATCAGGAAAAATGAAGGTTTAACTTGTTCTTAAGGTGAAGAAGAACATTTGAATGGGTGATGTGTTTTTGAGTGCCCTCCTTGGCTCCGTTTCATGAGCAAGAGCAAATCTAGTGCACCTTAAGTGTCCCTAAAGAACAAGTCAAACACAATTTTCCCTGAGAGGTGATTTGCAGCAGGAGAGAGGTTGTCCAATCTGAAAACACACGGGGTACACACATACACACCTCCTAACACATTGTGTCTCCTACATTTCATTTCATTGTCTCCATACAGCCATGGCCTTTACACCTCAGTGGGTTTCACTACTTCCTGATTGCACCTTTGTGTGCTAATATTAAGAATTACCGTCAGCCCGGGCAGAGTCAGTGACCTTTGAAGTAAAGTGAAGTAGAGTGGAAGGTGAAATATGGAGGGGGGGAAATGCAAATGCTTGTGAACACACTTACACATTCACTATTATTTCATATGTGTGCTAGTGTACACAACCTGTGCATATTAGGCATGATCTTAGCCCCATACAAATAGGTATTACTGTATATTTAGAGAACTCTATGGGACACAGTGACAGGAGCACCAGAGTCAACAAAAGGTGAATGCAAAACCTCCCATGTTACGTTAATGTGTGATTTCACCCAATTTCAAGCATGGCCGCCTCAATAGGATTCCTGCATCCCATTTAAACGTTCCTCCAGAAATAACATTTATCCAATTTGTTTCATGGCGTCCCGCTTCATGCTCTCGTCTCACACATGCCTGTGGCAGCCAACTCTAGTAGAGTAGTCTGGTGTGTTGTAAGTAAAGCAAGGCTGGGAAGAAAGGGAATAGTTGGTCCACTTTGGGAAACATTCCTCTGATAATCCAGCATGACATAGCTTGATAACAGGAAATGCGATATTTGTGGAATGTACAGACTTATATTTAAATGTTCTAAACAATATGTGATACTCAGTTTGTATTGTGTATATCTTAGGAAAGTGAGAGTCTGCTTCAGGTGATATGTTCAGCATCTCTCTTGAGGAGGAGCACTTTACTCTGCTATACGCCTATTTACTCTGCATTTTTCCTGGCAATACTTCCCTGTGAGTCACCGCGGATGGTGCTGCTGGATGCACATCCACCACTGTTTCCAGGCACAGGGCCTATCACAGAGGTAACACACGGCAAAACACAAAATCCATCCAGCTTACAACGACAATGACTCACTCGTCTGCTACATCCCCTGCACCCCTCGTCTCGCTAATTAGAAATGAACTGGGTAATTAACCACCTTAACTCATTGTTCGAGATGGAATATTTCACTCTCCCATCATGCAATGCTTTTATTGTCAACTTACAATGACAGCTTTTTTGGCTATTGTGTGGATCCCTCACTCCAATTTGAATAACTAACAACTCTAAAGGGTCTATAGTAAAAACTTGCCTGGAACAGAAAGGGGGGAAATGTGGCAAAGCTCTTCCTCTGTGATGGTTCTCCGCCTTATCGCAAAAAAGCAGCTCTCGCTTTTGACACAACAACTTATCTCTGTTTACTGCAGCATTTTCACTTAAAGCAAGTAAACACGCAGGAATCCAGGGTATTGTTGTGCAGACACGACAAATCAGTTGTTTTCTATTATTAGGTGTATTTCGCATTTGTGGGATGAGTATGGATGATTATTTAGTCACACTGAGACATTGCATAAAGTTTCTAAAGAACTCAACCAATTCAGCTCTTTTTTTGTTTTAAACCTGCAAAGAATTTATTTGGGACACAGAAATGTCAGTTATTACACATATATAGTCATTCAGTTGTATTGAGAGTCTGCAGCACATACTTATCAACACACGTACATTGTGAATGGGTGAAATGATTTATAGTTGTTCACATAAGCACACAGAAGCCATGCTCTGCTCATACTTTAGGGATTCTGAAAATATCCTAAATCAGAATTATCTTATGGTTAACAGGAAAAAGAGAAAAATAACAGTGATTTGATTTATGAGAAATTATAGTTATCTTCCATTATTAAAGGTGGAGTAGGTAAGTTTGAGAAACCTGCTCGAGATACACTTTTTGTTATATTCCATGGAATGCTCTTAACATCCCGATAGCAATGAATATCTTCAGTGCTTTGACAAAAAATCCATTAAAAAATGTCATCTGTCGAAGCCGTAGTACTGTAAAAATTACAACCAATCCGTTTAGCCGGGCCGCCCTGTCTGTCAGCCTTCCATCTCGTGCACGCACAAATGTATCTTGTGCCCTCATTGGGCGTGCCGTCATTGGGCGTTCATGTGTGTTGGAGGAGGTGCTCTGTAAGGAAGTCTGAAGGAAGGGGCGGATTCTTTTCGGCTGTGTACTTTCAAATGTTAGTACACTCGAGCCGGTTTCTGAAACTTACCTACCCCACCTTTAACTGTGCAAACATCCAGTGCTGCAAAAGAGTTTTTGTTTTTTCACCTCTAACAACTCAAGGCCAAATATTGTTACTGAAAAAGCAACAGAGAAGTGGATACAAACGTGTTATCTTGCAGAAAGCAGTGATCACAGTACTTTGCCTGCATTTAAGGTTAGAGACGAAGCCTGCAGTGCTACGGATAGTTTTAATGAGGAAGGTCTCTGCATTTCAGTTGTGAGAGTTCAGCTTTGAATTCCCAGCATTTTCTTTACGCCTCAGGATAATTTGGCCTCACTAAAACTCTGAAAGACTTTGACACGATTGAGCCCTGTGATTTGGAGGAAGTAAAAGTACATATAATAGCACCAAAAATCATTTTGAAGCAAAAGTAAAAGTATGTAATTTTAACATCACAAAGACCTATAATGTAGGTTTAGCATTTAACATTTATCATACAGAACATCCAGTATGAGAGTCACCATCACACAGAGCAGTGCTAAGTTGTACTACAACTAAGCAATTCATCACATTTAAATTAAGACAACGTTTTTTTTAATAGAACAAGTTTTTTTGTTATTGCAAAAGCAGCAATATATAAAGGTTGGATTTTTCAAAGAAAACAGCCTTTGATATGCCTCATTAACGGCCCGTCCACACGGCAGCATGCGTTGCTTCAACGGAGACGCCTCCCATTCACTTTGAATGGGGTGACGTCACGCTTTGCCGAACTGCATTGTGGTTCCGTTGCTTTGCCTCCGTTGCCCGCTTCGAAAGTTGAGTAAGTTCAACTTTTTGTCACGATCTGTCTTTATGGTGTTTTGTCTTGTCTTTTTCTGTCTTTGGTTTCCTGTTTTATTTTGTAAAGTGTTCACCCCCCGTTCCTGCCTGTTTACTTTCTGTCTGTTTTCCCTCCCTGATTACCCGATTGTGTTCACCTGGTGCCCCTGTGTTTTCTCCTCCCTCCTCACCTGTCTCTTGTTTGTTTGATTAGTCTTGTGTGTATTTAAGTTCTGGTTTTTCTGCCTGCCTTTGTCGGTTCGTCTTGTGTCATGACTAGTTTGTCGGTGAGTGTTCTGTTTTGTCTTTGTTTATATATCCTAGCCTTGAAATAAGTTTTTCAGTTTATATCTGCATTTGGGTCCTGCTTCCAACATACACCGTAACATTACGAACCGACCAGAGAAATGGACTCAGCAGATGGTCCTTTTGAAAGGGAGCTGCTTTCATTCACCTACTTGCTGGCTTGCAGCTATGGTGAATGGAGGGGAGCGTCCGGAGTTCAGCAGCGAGAGAATGTTTTGGCAGAGGCGCGCCAGATGGCAGCCGAGAAACTATGTTTCGTTGAGTTCTTACCTGACTGGATTTTGGACTTCCTTCAAGCATGTGATTCCCGGCCTGCTAGCCCCAGGCATGCTAGCTCCATGTCTCCCAATTCCCAACCTGGCACCATACGTCTTGGTGGGTTCCGCCTGAAGTCAACCCGTGCTTCTGCCCCAGTTCCTGCTCCTATCCAGGAGTTGTATTCCGGAACTCGTCTGGCTTATGGAGGTCCACGGAGTATTCAGGCGGCTGCTAAGAGGAGTCGTCGCAAGGCCAGGCTAGCAGCCCGAGCCCCAGCAGCCATGGTTCCGGCTACAGAACCGTCCCACACAGCCATGGTTCCGGCCCCAGTTCTGGCTCCAGCAGCCATGGTTCCAGCACCAGTTCTGGCCCCAGCAGCCATGGTTCCAGCCCCAGTTCTGGCCCCAGCAGTCATGGTTCCAGCCCCAGTACAGGCCCCAGCAGCCATGGCTGCATGCTCCAGTACCGGCCCACGCAGCTTTGCTTCCATACTCCATTACCTGACTTACACAGCCAGGGTCCAGGCTTCTGCTCCGCGCCCAGCAGCCATGATTCCATACCCAGTTCTGGCCCCAGCAGCCATGGTTCCAGACCCAGTTCTGGCCCCAGCAGCCATGGTCCCAGACCCAGTTTTGGCCCCAGCAGCCATGGTCCCGGCCCCAGCAACCATGGTCCCGGCCCCAGCAGCCATGGTTCCGGCACCAGTTCTGGCCCCAGCAGCCATGGTTCCGGCTTCAGTACCGGCCCCAGAAGCCATGGGCTCGACTCCAGTTTCGGCTACAGGGCTGGCTCCCTAGCCGACGCCAGCTCCCCGAGTCTTGTCGGCGTACCGGCCGACTCCAGCACCTTGTCTCCTGCTGGCTCCCCAGCCGACGCCAGCTCCCCGAGTCTTGTCGGCGTACCGGCCGACTCCAGCACCTCGTCTCCTGCTGGCTCCCCAGCCGACGCCAGCTCCCCGAGTCTTGTCGGCGTACCGGCCGACTCCAGCACCTCGTCTCCTGCTGGCTCTCCAGCCGACGCCAGCTCCCCGAGTCCTGTCAGCATACCGGTCGACTCCAGCCCCCCGTGTTCTGTTGGCGAACCAACTCTCTCAAGTCTCCTCTCCAGTTCCCTCTCGAGTCCCCTTTCAAGACACTTCTCAAGTTCCCTCTCGAGTCACCCCTCCAGTTCCCTCTCGAGTCATCTCTCAAGTCTCCTCTCGAGTTCCCTCTCAAGTATCCTCTCGAGTCACCTCTCGAGTCTCCTCTCGAGTCTCCTCTCGAGTTCCTTCTCAAGTCTCCTCTCCTGGGCCTTCTCAGGTCTCCTCTCGAGTCACCTCTCAAGTCACCTCTCAAGCCTCCTCTCGAGTCCACTCTCAAGTCTTCTCTCCAGTTCCCTCTCGAGTTCCCTCTCGAGTTCCCTTCCAAGTCATCTCTCAAATCTCCTCTCGAGTCCCTGTTCAAGACACTTCTCAAATCTCCTCTCGAGTTCCCTCTCGAGTCCCCTCTCCAGTCACCTCTCGAGTCCCCTCTCAAATCACCTCTCGAGTTTCCTCTCGAGTTCCCTCTCAAGCCCTCTCTCGAGTTCCCACTCAAGTCCCTACTCAAGTACCGTTGGAGGTTCCGCTGGGGGTCCTGCCAACCCTTTGTCCTGTCCCGTTGGAGGTCCCGCCGTCTACTCTCCAGCCGGGGGTCCTGCCAGCTCCTTGTCCTGTCTCGTTGGAGGCCCCGCCGACTACTCATGCCGGGGGTCCTGACAACCCTATGTCCTGTCCCGTTGGAGGTCCCGCCGTCTACTCTCCTGCCGGGGGTCCTGCCAACCCTTTGTCCTGTCTCGTTGGAGGTCCCGCCGTCTACTCTCCTGCCGGGGGTCCTGCCAATCCTATGTCCTGTACCGTTGGAGGCCCCGCCGACTACTCTCCTGCCGGGGGTCCTGCCAACCCTGTGTCCTGTCCCATTGGAGGTTCCGCTGGGGATCCTGCCAGCTCCTTGTCCTGTCCCGTTGGGGGTCCCGCCGACTACTCTCCTGCCGGGGGTCCTGCCAACCCTATATCCTGTCCCGCCGACTACTCTCCTGCCGGGGGTCCTGCCAACCCTTTGTCCTGTGCCGTTGGAAGCCCCGCCGACAACTCTCCTGCCGGGGGTCCTGCCAATCCTATGTCCTGTGCCGTTGGAGGCCCCGCCGACTACTCTCCTGCCGGGGGTCCTGCCAACCCTGTGTCCTGCCAACCCTGTGTCCTGTGCCGTTGGAGGCCCCGCCGACTACTCTCCTGCCGGGGGTCCTGCCAACCCTTTGTCCTGTCTCGTTGGAGGTCCCGCCGTCTACTCTCCTGCCGGGGGTCCTGCCAACCCTGTGTCCTGTGCCGTTGGAGGCCCCGCCGACTACTCTTCTACCGGATGTCCTGCCAACCCCATGTCCTGTTTCGTTGGAGGCCTCAACATCACATGTCTCGCCGGGGGTCCTGCCAACTCCTTGTCCTCTTCCGTGGGGAATCTTGCCGACACCTGTTCCACCGGCTCTGGTTACTGTCCGGTCAACACCGGCTCCTGCCCGGTCCCCTGAGAGCTGTGGTCTTCGTCCCTCCCCGAACTCTGCCTTGCCCCCGGGCCATCCGCCCGAATACCCCTTTTTGAACTCTGCCTTGCCGCCGGGCCATCCGCCCGAGAACCCCTTTTTGAACTCTGCCTTGCCCCCGGTCCATCCGCCCGAGAACCCCTCCTTGAACTCTGCCTTGCCCCCGGGCCGTCCGCCCGAATACCCCTTTTTGAACTCTGCCTTGCCCCCGGGCCGTCCGCCCGAGAACCCTTCCTTGAACTCTGCCTTGCCCCCGGGCCGTCTGCCCGAGTCCCCCTTTTTGAACTTTGTCTTGCCCCCGGGCCGTCCGCCCGAGATCCCTTCCTGGTCCTCTGCTGTGCTCCTGGACGGTCAGCTCAGTCCCGTCCTCCTGACCCCCTCCACCCACCCTGGTGGCCTAGTGATACAATTTGTTGCAATACTTTTAGTAACTGAAGATCAGCAAGGTTCATATGTTGCTTTGTTTAAATTACATGATTTCAAAAACTCAGAATCTCAAAAATCGAAATTAGACTATTTCCCCATACCGCTCAGCAGGTTGTACAGACACACATTATATTAGAGAAATAGCAACATTTGTAGTAAGATTTGTCATTAATATACCAACCTCTGGCCTCCATTTAAAATGGAGTGTTTTCTCTGAGAAGTAAAGTAGCATCATGTTTTTAAAGCTCTGCAAAAGGAGGTTGCACTGGATGATTATTTGTTCAAAGTATCTTCAACCCAAGCTTTACGATTTACCTTTGAACTAAAAACGTGATCCTTTCCTAGCCTTATTCTCTAAACTGACAGTTTTAGTATATATATTAAGTATTTATACTCCATTGAACCACTGAAAATATCTGTTTTGTGAACTGAATGCACTTGCTGTACCAATGCCAGGGTTCACACAATGTGTTTTCTGCAAAGTAACATTGAATATAATCATAACTTTGGATTGTTTACAAGAAAACTCTACTGGGCACCTTTTTAAAGATGAAAATAATTGTTAGTCAGTGGTCGTTTTAGCATTTATATTAAATGGTCTCAAACTGTCTCAAAGAAGAAATAACAGACACAAATAATTGTAATTCATGAAATTATCCAGACACAATAAGGGGTATAATTAGTAAAGAAATATATATTTTAGGCTTGCTTTTCATTCAGACTGTAACAAGCCAGTGGAAGATTGTTCAATGAGCTTTTCTGATCTGTGTCCAACAAGCTTGATTGCAGCAATGTTATTTGCCAATTTTGTGCTGCAGAATAAAAGCCTTGAAAACCGAGTGTAAAGTGTGACAACATGAAAGAGAAATCGGGGGAAATGTACGGGACAGACGGACAGACAGAAAAGGGAAAGAATAGTTCTTTGTGTGTGATCTCTCTGGGTGGGCAATCTTGTGTAATGAGTAATTATTATTAAACTGTGAATAATGTATTCACTCAAATAAATACAAAATATAATAAAATCCCCGCCGGTGCAGCATTTTGATGAACTGAAATAATCTGTATTTGAACTGTACTGTACTGTACTGTACTAGTACCTAAGGAGCCAGTTTGACATTATGAATTGCTTGTCATTGTATTTTCATGTTTTTTTTTTAAAGAAAAATGAACTTTTCCACATTGCTTGCCGAAAGGGCAGATCTGCTGGCACTAACAATGTCTCCTGCTGTGGAGAACACCCTCTCGCTAGGGACAGAGGTATCAAATACAGCCAGGTAGCGCTTTGCTAACATGGCAACATAAGGATTGTTGGCGTTTGTAATAGCTTTGGCTCGGTCTAAACTTTTTGCGAGTGGTGGAGGCTTAAATGCTAGTGGGAGTTGGGTTTTGCACTTCAGTCTTTTTTATTTTGGTAGCGGTGATATTCACGTTCGGGTGATACCTTTTCAAATGAGTGTGCAAGTTTGATGTATTGTCAGCCGCGTAACCAATTTTAGTTGAACAATGCCGACAAACAGCTTTGGTTCGGTCCACCTGTCTTTGTCCGTCATCCTTGTACGTAACTGCGAAACCAAAATGTTCCCAAACCGGAGACTTCAATGATGCTGGAGGATTTTCGAGCTCAACTTTATCTGCCTTGGCCATTTCGATAGTTCCTCAAATGACTGACTAAATATGAACGCATCCCTGTGACCAGCTCTCATAGTATGCCTCTCGTCCAATGAAATGACTTGCTCGCTCTGACGCGTTGAACCCAATGTGAGCAAATTACTCTGAATGCTGCGACGCAGCACCTGAGATTACTTCCAAAAAGTTGTTCACGTTCTCAATTTTTTACGTTTAACGTTATATTCATTCGGTACACTTCGGTACACACGTGGACCGAATAATTTCGGTACGGGTACGTGTACCGTTACACCCTAGTAATGAGAAATATTAACCTTGCCAGACTTTTAGTCTTGTTTAAAAAAGAAAATCATCATGCTCACATAAAAGAGTGCACCTAAAATCCATCCAACCAATGAATGGCCTTTACAGGGAAGGCAGTGCAAGGAGAGAATATTGTTCCCATTCAGTTAAGCTGATCCTGAAAATGAATCATTTCACCTGAAACATGCATTAGTAGCACAAAGCATCATCTCCTAAGAGGTGTGTAGTTCAAACAAGATTACAAAAGGCACAGAAAAGGCCCCTTTTGTACCTGTCAAAAGGGCAAAAGTGTATGCTGCAGGGCTCGACAGTAACGGTTGCCATTGGCAACCATTCAGAAAAAATGTCAACCATTTCTTGGCCTTTGGTTGCCATCAGTGGCAACCAGTTTTTAACATCAATCAATCAATCAATCAATCAATGTTTATTTATACAGCCCAATATCACAAATGTTACATTTGTCTCAGTGGTCTTCACAGTGTGTACAGAATATCAGTATGACAATACGACACCCTCTGTCCTTAGACCCTCACATCGTACAAGGAAAAACTTCCAAAGAAAACCCAGTTTAAAGGGAAAAATGGGAGAAACCTCAGGGAGAGCAACAGAGGAGGGATCCCTCTCCCAGGACGGACAGACGTGCAATAGATGCCGTGTGTAAATTGAAAAGAGAATACATTTGCAACATAGGTTGTCCAAATGTTTGGAAATGCATGTGTGTATAATAGGAAGATGAATCCACGAGGATATCCATCCAGGACCTATGATCCAGGACCACAGCCACGACTCAAGATCCAGCGCTCGCGATCCAGGACACAGGACCGCAGGATCATCCATGACTCCGGATCCCAGCGTATATAGACACCAAAAAGAAAGACATTTGGGGAAGCTGGGTTAATCGGAACATGAGTGTACACGGGTATAGACAGAGAGAAGGAAGAAGTAAGATGTCCCCCGACAAACTAAGCCTATATCAGCAAAACTAGGGGCTGAATCTAATCAGCCCTAACTATAAGCTTTATCAAAAAGGAAGGTCTTAAGCGCACTCTTAAAAACGGATAGGGTGTCTGCCGCCCGAACACAAACTGGAAGCTGATTCCACAAATGTGGAGCTTGATAAGAAAAGGCTCTGGCTCCCATTGTACTTTTAAAGATTCTAGGAACAACCAACAACCCTGCATTCTTGGAACGCAATGCCCTAGTAGGACAGTAGGGTATAATGAGTTATTTAAGGTAAGATGGCGCCTGCCCATTAAGGGCTTTGTAGGCGAGAAGAAGAATTTTAAATTCTATCCTGTGTTCTATAGGGAGCCAGTGTAAGGCAGCCAGAACAGGAGTAATGTGGTCCCTTTTCCTAACTCTGGTTAGTACACGAGCCGCAGCATTTTGAATCAGCTGAAGCGACTTGATTGACTTCTTAGTACTCCCTGATAATAAAGAGTTACAATAATCCAGCCTAGAAGTAACAAATGCATGGACTAGTTTCTCTGCATCGTTTTGAGACAAGATATGCCTGATTTTTGCAATGTTACGTAGATGGAAGTAGGCGGTCCTTGAAATTGATTTTATGTGGGCGTTAAAGGATAAATCCTGATCAAATATAACACCAAGATTCCTTACAGTCTCACTGGAGGCCAAATTAATGCCATCCATAGTTAGTATGTTTTTAGATAATTTGTTTCGTAGATTCTTCGGGCCAAGTACAATAACTTCAGTTTTGGTCGTGTTTAACATCAAAAAGTTTAAGGTCATCCACGTTTTTAAGTCCTTAAGGCAGTCTTGAATTTTATTTAGATGATTAATTTCATCAGGCTTGATTGATAAATATAGTTGAGTATCATCCGCATAACAATGAAAGTTTACAGAATGATTCCTTATAATATTGCCTAACGGAAGCATATATAATGTGAACAAAATAGGTCCGAGCACTGAGCCCTGTGGCACTCCATGGCTAACTTTGGTTTGCGTGGAAGATTCATCGTTAACACGTACAAACTGAGAGCGTTCAGATAGATAGGACCTAAACCAGCCTAAAGCAGTTCCCTGTATGCCAACTAAGTGCTCTAGTCTTTGCAATAGGATATCATGGTCGATAGTATCAAATGCAGCACTAAGATCGAGCAAAACAAGAATAGAGACAAGTCCCTTGTCTGAGGCTATTAGAATATCATTTGTGACTTTAACCAGAGCTGTCTCTGTGCTATGATGTGTTCTAAAGCCAGACTGAAAATCTTCAAATAAATCATTGTTTTTTAAGTAATCACACAACTGTTTTGCGACCGCTTTCTCAAGAATTTTTGAGAGGAACGGAAGATTAGAAATAGGTCTATAGTTGGCTAAAACCTCTGGATCGAGGTTGTGCTTTTTAAGAAGCGGTTTTATCACTGCTACTTTGAATGATTGTGGAACATAGCCTGATAATAAAGACATATTCATAATATTTAATAAATAAGTGCTAATTAATGGAAAAACTTCCTTCAACAGCTTAGTTGGAATTGGGTCTAACATGCACGTTGATGGTTTAGAAGAGAGAATCATTGAATGTAATTGTTCAAGGTTAATGGCTGAAAAGCATTCTAGTTTACTATCTAGTGTAATATTAGAACTTACGATTCCGGGAGCTGTTGATAACACTATACTGGTCGAAGGCAAGAGGTCATTAATTTTGTTTCTAAGAGTAACAATTTTATCGTTAAAAAAGCACATAAAATAAGAAATAACAAAGAAATAAGGACAACAAACAGCAAAATGTGCACCCCAAAATAGATAAATGTTAATTATTTGTTGTATTAAGAGTGATATTTAATTATTGTTGTGACCAGTCGGAACCTGATACTTAAGTTGCACGTGCATTGGTGTGATTATGGAGCGAGAAAGCGATGCACGTTTACTCGCGTGCGCGGTGCGCCGTGTTTGTTTTACAAAAAATGGCGAAGCAAATTAAGTTGTACGACTGTGCGGTAAAAAGTTCGGCCATCACCTCAACATCTCAAACGAATGATCAAAGTGATTCAACTAAGGCCCCGGCCACACGAGGACGAAAACAGTCATTTGCGTTACTGTTTAGTGTCATATAGACCGTTCGGCCACACAAGGACGACCGAATACGGCACTAAACGACTGCGGAAACGATAACGGGTCCCAAGGTGGATAGAACGGCATACGCAATGCTCTGGGGGGTCCAACGGCTCCGTGTGTACGCCCTATACAATCATTTTCTGATAATGATGAGGCAATAGGCCTGCCTCTCCCCACCTCTGCTGCTCACCCCCGCGTCAAAGTAAACTGCACTCTGAATTCAGATTATTTATCTTTCTCTCGATATGGACATAAACGCGAGTGAAGTCTAATCTGACAGGACGGAGACACCTCTCAAACTACCTAAACTAGTTATAAATATGTTTATTTTTACTGTCGGCCGGGTCACTCATTACTGGATCAGCTGCTGCATGAAACAGACACTAGGCTTGTTTGAGACAAGCGAGACCTGCGCAGTTGCGATCAACGTCTTACTAGTGCGTTGCATGATGGTTAGTCATTTTGTCCGACTTGCTCTGGAGGCTCGCCTACATGAGATGTTGAAATCTCGCGGGACAAAGACGCCCGCAGCCTTGAGAGCGAGGCACGGCGAGGCGGCGCAGTTCCTCTCCACAGGCTGTGGAAGCGAAATGCTTGATGGGAAACGACTCGCTGGTATCTCGAGCGCTCATTGGTGGTTTTTACCCCGTGCTGCTGATGAAACTCTCCAATTGGCTCGGCAAAAGTTTGTTGTTTTGTGTCAGTTTTACGTCGCCACATCCAGCACTATATAGATAGAAAAAAAGCAGTCTATATGGCGCTGGCCACATCCATTCCCATTTTTCATCATTGTTCCACAATGTTTATCATCATGAAATTAATATCTATATATTTTATACTATACTTGCACTGCTTACCGTTTTCATACTTTATATATCTTAGCATATTCATACACACTGTTCATACTGCTCACAGGCTGATATCTAGTGTATTCATACCCCTCACTGTTTATTCATCATTCAATTCATTCTATATTTTATTCTGTAGATTGTGTACATTACTTTTCACTTTACTGCTTGTTGCACTCCTGGTTAGAATCTAAACTGCATTTCATTGTCTCAGTACCTGTAATATGTGCAATAACAATAAAGTTGAATCTAATCTTGAGCAGGAATAAAATGTATTTACTTAGTACATATCTGACATTAACGATTAAACGTGTGCATTCTTTATAAATGCAAACCGAGTCAAGCCGACTCCGGAGGTGGCGGTATGCACCTTAAAGTTGTTTGCAATCCGCCAAAAAACCAAGAAGAAGAAGAAGAAGAAGAAGAAGAAGACGAGCTGTCCGACTTCATGCGAGCTTTTTGAGACCTCCCCCGGCTGCGATCGGCTATTCTCGTCTACTTTCGAGGCGAGCCGCAACCATAGACTAGGCTTGTTTGAGACAAGCAAGACCTGCGCAGTTGCGATCAACGTCTTGCTAGTGCGTTGCATGATGGTTAGTCATTTTGTCCGACTTGCTCTGGAGGCTCGCCCACATGAGACTTTGAAATCTCGCGGGACAAAGACGCCCGCAGCCTTGAGAGCGAGGCGAGGCGAATTGGCGCAGTTGCTCTCCACGAGCTGCGGAAGCGAAATGCTTAATGGGAAACGGCTCGCTGGTATCTCGAGCTGAGCGCTCATTGGTGGTTTTTACCACGTGCTGCTGATGAAACTCTCCAATTGGCTGGCAAAAGTTTGTTGTTGTTTTGTGTCAGTTTTACTTCGCCACATCCATTCCCATTTTTCATCATTGTTCCACAATGTTTATCATCATGAAATTAATATCTATATATTTTATACTATACTGCTTACCGTTTTCATACTTTATATATCTTAGCATATTCATACACACTGTTCATACTGCTCACAGGCTGATATCTAGTGCAGTGGTTCCCAAACGGTGTGCCGCGGCACACTGGTGTGCCGTGAGGCAAGTCCGGGTGTGCCGTGGGATTTTGTGACAACCATACCTTATTATTGCAATATACAACTACACAAAAATAAAAATTTATTAATTTACTATATCAGTACTTTGTAGGTTTATATGTACGTAATCTGCGCGACTTGCGCGTCCACATCTCCACGTGCAGTGCTGCATACACATGGCTGAGTCAGTGATAACTCTCGAGGGGTGGAGGTATGCCCATTATTTTGAGTTCATCCGAAGAATAGACAGGAATGTGACGGTGAGGTGCAAACTGTGTCCAGGCCAGAAGCTGTTATCCACTGCTGTAAACACCACGTCAAACCTCAACAAGCACCTGCAAAGAACATGCTAAGGTGGAGCTACCGCACACGCTATTTGTTGTTTGTTTATATCACAGTCTGTTCTTCTTCTCTGTCTTCCGGTTGTTGCCTGTTTTGAATGACGAATACACACTACCGCAGCCTGCTGGTAAGGAGAGTTATTGCCACTCACGCATGCGCAGTTCGTACGTGCTCGGCTGAAGTCTTTGCGGTGTCTGGTTCCAGTGCAACACATGGCCAACACGCAGGAGAACACGCCGACGCAACAGAGTGAGCAGAGATATACTGTGCAATATACAGATAGCAGGAGACAGAGGACAGCCATGGTCAGATAGGAAAACATTCAGGATCTGGATCAGTCTTATGCGACAATGGAAACTGAACTAAAGAGAACATTTTTAAACTTTAGCAGTCTGCGTGATCTGCTTGCAGGGAGGGGCGGGCCGGCCCTGCGAGTAAAGCAACGAGTAAAGTAACGAGTTACTTTATGTAGAGAGTAACGAAGTAGTGTTTTACTTTTTTAAAGTAATATGTAATATGTAATATATTACTTTTTTTTAGTAACGACCCCATCTCTGCTGAAATGTTACATTTATAATTTGTAGTTCAGGACCATGGACAATGCAGCTTCCTTGCATTGACAGTTATCTGTGCTGAATTTCCTTTGTCTCATTTTTAATGTTGTGACCTGTCTGGTTTAAATGAGTGTGTTGCTGCTTTGACGAAGCCTAATTTGATAACGTTTCAAATTAATTTCTGAAATATTTCGTTAATAAATATTTCATGAGTAATATAGTTGTCTTTGTCACATTTTATTTGGCATTAGTAAATAATTATGCACATTTACAGATATTTTACATGATATCAGTGATAACACGTGTTATAAGGGCTAATTTGCACAATAGGTGTGCCTTGAGATTTTTACTTGTCCTTTGGTGTGCCTTTGGCACAAAAAGTTTGGGAACCACTGATCTAGTGTATTCATTCCCCACTGTTTATTCATCATTCAATTCATTCTATATGTTATTCTGTAGATTGTGTACATTACTTTCCACTTCACTGCTTGTTGCACCTGGTTAGAAGCTAAACTGCATTTCGTTGTCTCAGTACCTGTAATAACAATAAAGTTTCTCTTTAAGTTAAACCAAATCATTAAAATAAAATCTATTGTAATGTAATGATTTGGTTTAACCTTATTTATTGAATACATCATTTAAAATGGCAAGATTAAATCAAATTACATTCTCCATACAATACATGTGGGATTTCTATTGCATCCACTTCATCTGCAACGAAAAACGCCAACGCAATTTCCGCCATTGCAAACCCAGCCAGTCAAGCCGACTCCGAGTCCGAGCTGTCCGACTTAAAACGAGCTTTTTGACACCTCCCCCGGCTGCGATCGGCTACTCTCGTCTACTTTCGAGGCGAGCCGCAATGTCTCTCAAACAAGCCTAGTCTGAAGTCGAATAGTCCATTTAGCTTAGGAACCTTCCTAAAGGAGTGAAATGACCCGGAAGTCCCTCAGTGGCAGCCATGATAAGTGCCGTTCGAATTCTCTAGAATGATGAGAATGATAGGAAAGGAGGTTTCAAACTTCCTTTATAACCTCCTTTAGCTTAGGAACCACTGGACCTCCCTAACCGACAGGAGAAGCGAAAATGCTGCCCCACAATGCCTTGCAGCCGCAGCATTTGCCGTCACTCAACAGTCGGCCGTTCACGGAAACAACCGATTATGACCGAGAAATGATATCATGAGAGTTACGGTGCTTATTAAGCTTTTTAAAACATAGGTGGTAAGTTGCCAAAGTGCTTTGTTTTGAACGTTCATCAGTATTATACTCAAAAAGAGAAATATGAACGTTAGTTTTCACTGAAATTATCAAATAAAGTCAACATTTCAGTCTTTACTGAGCTGTGTGGGGTTTGTTCAACTTTTAAAAGATGCTTGAATGGTGATATACACAGTGATAGATGTTAAGGACTAACGTTTATAATAAATACATCTGTATTGATTTTTAGATCTTTAGTTCATACAATCATACGTCGTATTGGGATCATTTGTATTAATGTGGACCGGAGGGAGAGGGTGACGAGCATAAGTTTCACTTTCCTTTTTTATTTCAATTCCAACTTTGGTCATGAAGAATATGTTTCTCTGTTGTCCACGTTCATAAAGCAAAGCAGCAGCATCAGAGCACGGTGCAGAGTCTCTAGATGAGTTTACATCAGTCCCTCGTTCTTATTAAACATCCATGTTGTAGTCCGCTGTATAGAAAACTGTGGTTTCCATAGTTCCCCCACAGCAGCAGACGCAGAAAATGACGTCCGCTGGCGCATCATAAACACGTCGGATAGTGAAAGTGCATTCGGATTCTCTAAAGTACCGCAGTCTCTTCTCCTAAATCCTTTTGAATTCTCCTATCCACTATCCCTTAACCCCGTGACGTTTCACTCAGAGGTCAAGGAATAGACGATAGGGTTAGAATTTAGGAGCTGATTTTTAAACTATCCGACTGCAGCCCTACTGTATCAATAAAGGCCGCAACGCGTCTCAGACAAGTCTACTACATTCTGCTTCGCTGTGCATTCACTTCCGGTAAAAGTTCCTTCAAAATAAGAGTCCCGATCTTATTACTACCAAAATAAAAGTGCAAAACGAAACTTTACCATAGGAAAATATTTGCATACAAATATAATCTCTTCTAAAAAAAGGTAACACATTTTAAATATAGTTAGACATATTAAAGGTAATTTACAGCATTCATAATTAATATCCAATTCTTAACTGTGAATGATTTTCATTAGAAATGTATTAGTCTGGCCAATCCAAGACTTCAATGCTGAAGGGCCAATGGATCTATGGTGGGGGTCCGCACAAAGGTCAAGAAAACCCAAATTTGAAAGGGAGACAACGGATGACCAATAAACTAGTGACTTGCTCAATTCATTTGTAAGGGATCTGTGAAGAACATGACAACAGCTGCACTACTGGGATTTAGTATACCAGCAATTGAGGGTGAACCCACTTAAGTTTCAAATAATTGCATTAATTACTTGTTGTAAAGCATTTGAACATTCTTTAATGTCACATTTTCATTATTAAGTTGATGTATAACTGTATAGTTAAAGGAAGTGTTTCCATTAATTAGCACTTCTTTATTAAATATTATGAATATGTCTTTATTATCAGGCTATGTTCCACAATCATTCAAAGTAGCAGTGATAAAACCGCTTCTTAAAAAGCACAACCTCGATCCAGAGGTTTTAGCCAAATATAGACCTATTTCTAATCTTCCGTTCCTCTCAAAAATTCTTGAGAAAGCGGTCGCAAAACAGCTGTGTGATTACTTAAAAAACAATGATTTATTTGAAGATTTTCAGTCTGGCTTTAGAACACATCATAGCACAGAGACAGCTCTGGTTAAAGTCACAAATGACATTCTAATAGCCTCAGACAAGGGACTTGTCTCTATTCTTGTTTTGCTCGATCTCAGTGCTGCATTTGATACTATCGACCATGATATTCTATTGCAAAGACTAGAGCACTTAGTTGGCATACAGGGAACTGCTTTAGGCTGGTTTAGGTCCTATCTATCTGAACGCTCTCAGTTTGTACGTGTTAACGATGAATCTTCCACGCAAACCAAAGTTAGCCATGGAGTGCCACCGGGCTCAGTGCTCGGACCTATTTTGTTCACATTATATATGCTTCCGTTAGGCAATATTATAAGGAATCATTCTGTAAACTTTCATTGTTATGCGGATGATACTCAACTATATTTATCAATCAAGCCTGATGAAATTAATCATCTAAATAAAATTCAAGACTGCCTTAAGGACTTAAAAACGTGGATGCACCTAAACTTTTTGATGTTAAACACGACCAAAACTGAAGTTATTGTACTTGGCCCGAAGAATCTACGAAACAAATTATATAAAGATATACTAACTATGGATGGCATTAATTTGGCCTCCAGTGAGACTGTAAGGAATCTTGGTGTTATATTTGATCAGGATTTATCCTTTAACGCCCACATAAAATCCATTTCAAGGACCGCCTACTTCCATCTACGTAACATTGCAAAAATCAGGCATATCTTGCCTCAAAACGATGCAGAGAAACTAGTCCATGCATTTGTTACTTCTAGGCTGGATTATTGTAACTCTTTATTATCAGGGAGTACCAAGAAGTCAGTCAAGTCGCTTCAGCTGATTCAAAATTCTGCAGCTCGTGTACTAACCAGAGTTAGGAAAAGGGACCACATTACTCCTGTTCTGGCTGCCTTACACTGGCTCCCTATAGAACACAGGATATAATTTAAAATTCTTCTTCTCGCCTACAAAGCCCTTAATGGGCAGGCGACATCTTACCTTAAAGAATTCATTATACCCTACTGTCCTACTAGGGCATTGCGTTCCAAGAATGCAGGGTTGTTGGTTGTTCCTGGAGTCTCTAAAAGTACAATGGGAGCCAGAGCCTTTTCTTATCAAGCTCCACATTTGTGGAATCAGCTTCCAGTTTGTGTTCGGGCGGCAGACACCCTATCCGTTTTTAAGAGTGCGCTTAAGACCTTCCTTTTTGATAAAGCTTATAGTTAGGGCTGATTAGATTCAGCCCCTAGTTTTGCTGATATAGGCTTAGTTTGTCGGGGGACATCTTACTTCTTCCTTCTCTCTGTCTATACCTGTGTACACTCATGTTCCGATTAACCCAGCTTCCCCACATTTCTTCTTTTTGGTGTCTATATACGCTGGGATCCGGAGTCATGGATGATCCTGCGGTCCTGTGTCCTGGATCGCGAGCCCTGGATCGCGAGTTGTGGCTGTGGTCCTGGATCATCGGTCCTGGATGGATATCCTCGTGGATTCATCTTCCTATTATACACACATGCATTTCCAAACATTTGGACTACCTATGTTGCAAATGTATTATCTTTCAATTTACACACGGCATCTATTGCATGTCTGTCCGTCCTGGGAGAGGAATCCCTCCTCTGTTGCTCTCCCTGAGGTTTCTCCCATTTTTCCCTTTAAACTGTGGGTTTTCTTCGGAAGTTTTTCCTTGTACGATGTGAGGGTCTAAGGACAGAGGGTGTCGTATTGTCATACTGATATTCTGTGAAGACCACTGAGATAAATGTAACATTTGTGATATTGGGCTATATAAATAAACATTGATTGATTGATTGATATAGTATCTTAATTATTTAAAATATAAGGTGACTAAAAATGGCAACCGTATTTTCAGTTTTGGCAACCAAAAGCTGATGCCTGGTTGCCAGCCTGGCAACCACTTTTAAAAGTTAGCGTTGAGCCCTGATGCTGTTTAAAATAATAAGGACAACAATGTCAGCGAGTAGAATAATCTCAGCAAGATGATTAAATCCTCCATGACATGAAAGCACAACCCTTTCTTAAATTATGAAAAAGTCAATTAGATTAGCTAACCATAAATATAAAGCTGCTGAGGAGAACACAAGGAAGGCAACACTATCATGAAAGCATAATACAGAACTCTGAGGAGAGCTGGATGGCTGTTTGTCACATGTGGTTAATTCATCTTCAAGCTTTGTTGGGTAAACTCCCGTATTACATCTGTTCACTGATAACACAGAGAGTTGCAAGCAGCTATTGTCTGAGATCGCATGATGTAGTATTGTTAGATATGCCAAGAGCAAGGACTGTCTTAGGTAAGACAGCTTTTACTGTATGTGCGCAGCTCCTGCTTGGAACAATCTTCAGGGACCAATCTGGTTAAATAAAGGTTTGAAATGAAATGAAATCTGCTGTCAGCGAGTGTTTAGTAACCTTGAACGTCGTCACTACAGACGGAAATATGCAATTTACCATTTTGAAACCACAAAAGCTTTAACATCTTATGTCTTTTGGACTGACCCACTAACATTGAGCCTCCTGATCATTTATCATTTATTGATAAACATTGATAAACACAAGGCAATTTACAGGGCTTCACTTACTTAACGCTCATTATTAGGCGATGATCCATGACAGTGTACAAAGCATTAATGACAACTTTCATAGAAACACTGCTGTTAGATTGCTCCGGTTCAGATGGGGGTTTTCCTGATGGGACATTTCACGTACAATTTTGCATTTGCAATCACAGTGGGAAAAGAGTCTAATTCAGGGTATTGGCGGAAATACAATAACCTTTAAAAAGGATTCTCCTAAACAGTGGGAACAGAGAGCCATGAGGATTGTCTCCATCTCTGTAATATCCCATTTCAAAGTTTGAATTGAAAGAAATACTTAATGAAACATGGAATGACACTATAGGTTTATGTTATTGCCATTAGTTTTAAGTATCTGAAATGTAACTCCAAAGCGGTGTTCTTCACTGTGATTGTGGTATGATGTTTGGTTGTGAATACTACCATGAGCCTCAGCTGCTGCTGCTTTAAAGAAGAAGCCAATCAGGGGAGTGAATTAGAGCTGTAGCTAATTCAAAACGCAACGCAACCGGGACAAAACACATTTGCCAAATGTATCTAAAGTTAACCCAGTAATTGGACTGATTTATAGAGCTGAATGTTTAATCAGGTTTCTTTTGTATTCTTGGACTTTAGCTCACCATGGTGGTGTTTGGAAGAGAAATGTAAGCTAGTGATTGTATGTTTCTTATCAATATGTGTCTTTCTCACAGTTTACCTTTCTCCATACATCGATTTTGAAAATGTACTCGAATCAAAGATCCAAAATATTTTATTCCCTTTTTCTCTCTAGTGTGTGTTCCTGTAATATCTGCTGTGTACTCCACTTGTCCATCGGGATTTGGAAAAACAACACCCACACTAGCATTTATTTGTTTTCCCTACCACACCAACTGATTTCAACAATACATTAATTATCTAACCGATCACCATGGGCATATTCAGTATAAATGGATTCTTACTGATACTATGAAATAAACCTTAATTTACAGTTCCCTACTTATGAAGCAGCTGATTCATTTATTCACATCCTAGTGTCCTAAATTGTTCAAGCAGTAGGTGATTGTTTAGATTTACACACCACATTACACCGACACACACAATCATAATCTAGGACACACATTCTCATTCCCTTCGATCACTTTGTCAATTACACAGAGGAAGTCAGGGAGGATGAAAATGAAGGGAGTCAACAATGCATGGAACATCGATGTGTCCAACCACCACTGTCGGTTTAAGTGGAATTGACTTCTGCTCATTTCCCAAATTACGCATATCTGACTGGCCCACCGCTGCAGGGGCTACAGGAAGCACGGGACATACAGGGAGTCTCTCTCATACGCTCGCTCTCCATTTCTCTGCAGGGAATCAATGATGTCTGCTAAATTATTGGGTGAATTTAATCAGCGGCACAGCAGTACTTACTGCCTTGTGACCCAGTAGCTGTCAGGAAGTCAATCGGTTTCCAACAGTTAGTGTTCGAATATCACGGCGATAATTAAGAGAACAACTGTAATTGTTCCAGAGGTGTAAATGTAACAGAGGAACTACCTCTGCATTCGGTGCTCAGCTGTTCACCTACAGGTATCTGACAGCTGCTCAAAGTATTATTATTTGTTGTGCTACAAGTGTTACAAATCCCCGTGACCCAGACGACAGTGTACTGATAAATGATAGATAATGTCTGGATTAGTGTCTCAAACAGTTAATTACAATTCTAGCCTGCTGAACTTTGGTCTTTTGTATAGTAGTGTATAATTACGAATAAACTGCTTCTTCTCATGCATTATATTCCTCCTTGCTAGATTTGTTATCATTTTAAATGTATTTACCTTTCACTATGTAAAGACAAGACTAAGAATATTATTAGTTTATCGATGTGTTGAAGGTAATAGGGAATCGTACTGTAGTTACCCTTAAAAAGTGTTATCTTGAAACCCCACAAATGTTTGAAAAGCAATTTCCTATTTGTCTCCACTGTAACTGCGTTTATCTTTATTACACTAATTAATTTAAGCCACATGCAGACATTTGTGGGTGATAATTGCATTACAGATACAAAGTCAAAGCAGATAAATAATAAAAAGTGCCTCACAAAGCTACTGTCTTCTTATTTCATCCCAACTTACGCCAGCGGGAAGCGTTCAATTCTTTTTTTATGATGATTTTGTATCCATTTTGTGAACGGAAAATTATCAACACTCAGTCAAATCTGAAGAGGGACATTTATCCACGGACAATTGCTCTAAGCTGAGAGCTTAAGACCAACCCGATTTCAAGCCTTGCTTTTTATCATTAGATATACCCTAAAGAAAGAGTTTAACGTTTTGGAAAACACAACAACATGTAGGCTATAGCTACTGTTATAGTGTAGCATGAAGCCTGCAGCCAAGGTAACGCAGCTAGCCTTGCTCTTTTCGAAGTTAAAAAATCCACCTCTAAGCACTTCTAAAGGCTCACAAATTCATAAATAACATGTATTATTAATGCATGTTTTTATTCCATCTGTAAACTTGACAATACTCCGGCAATTGATCACGAAACTAGAATGAGCTGGATGCTAAAATGGGGTTTGCTGAAATGCATTTAAGTAAAGCTCCCCATTCAAATTGCAACATTAAAAATGTCCAGATAAATATAGATCAATCAATGATAAATAATTGAAGCAACAGAAGCATCAAAGCCTTGCAAAGAATGTAATACTGCATCCAAATCATGTATCATGCTTACAATGTTCCATAACCCTCAGGCTACCTTAATGGATTTCAGACGGTTACTCTGCCCCTGTCACATGAAAGTAGGTTGAAAAATGTGTCATCACTCTCCAATGGGATGGATATTGATTGGGGGGGATCAATGAAAAGTTTGCAGAGTGTGGGTAATATCATCTGGGTTTGGCGCTATAACCAAACAACAAACAGAGACTGTTTGTGTGTACTGAGATGCTGCATTGATGTATGCATGTCACTGCAGATTAAACGTTGTAGAATGAGAAATGATCTGATCTAAAAAAGAAAATACAGCCTAGTATTTGTAGAAGCCTTCACTGAAGCATAAGCAGCTCTAGAATCAGAAACATGGTCAATCTTTTTGTGTCTGTAATTCACTTGCCATGGCTGTGTCAACTAGGGTGGAGTCTCTTACCATTTAAAAAACAATAAACTACACAGTTGACAGCATTCATGAGAAAAGGGATACAAGTTTATAATAGCTAATGACATTCCTAGTTTTCTATCTATTTCAACTCACAACAAAACAATTACATAGGAAATAAATGCCATATTAAAGTAAAGCAGTTTTGAGTAAAAGGAAATATGTTAGTTACTTGAACAGTAGTCACTGAACATACAACCTCCATTATAACAGGACAAAGCACACGGTTTAAAAGTCAACCCCCAGCCAGTGCTGCATAATCTGACAGTTGTTCCCTCAGCTGGCCTTTCCATGGCATGAGTATGAGGTTCTTTTAGAAATGCCTGCTTCATGTCCGTTGGTTTTAAGGTCATTTCTGATGTTAACAGTGCAGCCACTAATGACGAAAAAGGTGGGTTTGTAACATTTCTACAACCTTTTGGAAAAGGTGAAATTGACATTGAGTTGTTTAATTGTAACAAGGCTGATATATTCATTGAATTATATGCATCTATGACCTATAGCCTTAATCCACATTCAGTGTTGCTCAGTCAAGCCTATTGTTATCTCATGCAAAACTTCCCGTAACACCTAGGTCATGCATATTAAGGGGAAAATCGAATCCATCAGAAATGCATATTCTATGGAATTATGCAAATGAGACAACTGGAGCAGTTATAATTGCTCAGCGTGTGCTACGAATGAGAATGGCTTTTCGTATGAGCTAAGGACAAATTAACTTAACGACACCATTCTGGTAAATGGCAGACAGATGGAAAGTTCACGGAGACAAAACGCTTTCTTAGTTCTTAATCACATGTGCAATTAACTGGCGTATGAAGGTGCTGGTTTGATTGGCTTGTTGTAGCCGTTATTCATATAAAGTGATTTTTTAAAGTGAAATGAGTCTATATCCTGGAGCGAGCGACAGGTACAGAGAGATAGTCCTCTTTTAACAGCAAAATGAGCCCAGAAACAGTTGACAGCCGGGGGGGAAATGACCCAACGTGCACTGTGACACTACATTAAAGTTGGAAACAGGACAGTATACCAGATGAGGTTATAAAATCCACAGAATGTGTTTATAAAGCTGCCTGTAGCTTTTAATATTCATAGTTTGACACAAGGTCAATGGTGGAATTACGATGTAGTGCAGAAAGGGTGAAACAATGTCTGTAATCTGTCAGCTTCCACATATCACAGTCAGGTAGGCTGGAAACTGTAAAAACGCAGCTATAGTATTAATCATTTACATACAATGTCATTTTTATTTTGTCATTGCCAGACAAGGACTATACTTTGGCAGGCTGCCCAGATATGTTATTATCAGCAAAAGCAAATTTGCCTTGTAGATTTTTTATTTATTTATCATTTAAATCCATAAGAGAATGCCGTCATCTGGGATCGATTAACTATAGCGGCCTGTGGCGACTGGAGAAGGTTCATTCTTGTTTTTAAGAGATCTTGTAAGCCATTGTTTTTCTGGCTAATTTTTCAAATGCATTAAAAGTTAAAGCTAAATAGACAACTAGCTGAACACCAAGGCAAGGCAAGTTTATTTATATAGCACTTTTCAACGCAAGGCAATTCAAAGTGCTTTACAAAAAATGAAAGACATTAAGCATTAAAAAAGAAAAGCTAATAAAATAAACATTAAAAGGAAAAATACATGGATAAAAGTTACAGTGCAGTCTAAAATATGAATAGTTCAATTAAAAGCAGCGACAAAAAGAAAAGTCTTCTTGCTGGATTTAAAAGTAGTCAGAGTTGCAGCGGACCTGCAGGTTTCTGGGAGTTTATTCCAGATGTTTGGAGCATAATAACTGAACGCTGCTTTACCATGTTTAGTTCTGACTCTGGGGACAGAAAGCTGACCAGTCCCTGAAGACCTGAGAGATCTGGACGGTTCATAATTTAGCAGGAGGTCAGAAATGTATTTTGGGCCTAAACCATTCAGTGCTTTATAAACCAGCAGCAGTATTTTGAAATCTATTCTTTGACACACAGGAAGCCAGTGTAAAGACTTCAGAACAGGAGTGATGTGATCCACTTTCTTAGTGTTAGTGAGGACTCGAGCAACGGCGTTCTGAATCAGCTGCAGCTTTCTAATAGATTTTTTAGTAAGACCTGTGAAGACACCATTGCAGTAGTCGAGTCTACTGAAGATAAAGGCATGGACAAGTTTTTCCAAATCCTGCTGTGACATTAGTCTTTTAATCCTAGATATATTCTTTAGGTGATAGTAGGCTGATTTAGTAACTGTTTTAATGTGACTGTTGAAACTCAGGTCAGAGTCCATGACTACACCTAGATTTCTGGCTTTATCTGTTGTTTTGAACATTGCAGACTGAAGCTCAGCGCTAACTTTTAAACGTTCTGCCTTGGCTCCAAAAACCATTACCTCAGTTTTATCTTTGTTTAATTGGAGAATGTTCTGACACATCCAGTCATTGATTTGTTCAATGCACTTACTCAGTGTTTGAATTGGAGCATAGTCTCCTGGTGAAATTGTTACGTAAATGTGTGTGTCATATGCATAGCTATGGTAACTTATTTTGTTGTTCATTATCTGAGCCAGTGGTAGCATGTAGATGTTAAAGAGAAGAGGCCCCAAGATGGAGCCTTGAAGAACCCCACATGTCATATTTGTCAACTCAGATGTGTATTTACCTATAGAAACAAAGTTGTTTCTATCCTTTAAGTAGGATTCGAACCAATTTAGAACTGTTTCCGAAAGTCCCACCCAGTTTTCCAGTCGGTCTAGTAATATGCTGTGGTCAACAGTGTCAAACACAGCACTGAGATCTAATAATACTAACACTGAAGTTCTGCCACTGTCTGTGTTTAAGTGGATGTCATTAAAGACCTTTATAAGAGCAGTCTCAGTGCTGTGGTTTGGACGAAAGTCTGACTGGAACACATCGAAACAGTTATTTAAATGCAAGAAATTACTCAACAACTTTTTCAATGATTTTACCTAGAAATGGCAGGTTTGATATGGGCCTGTAATTGTTCATTACTGAAACATCTAGATTATTCTTTTTTAAGAGCGGTTTAATGACTGCAGTTTTCAGGGCCTGTGGAAAAATACCTGAGTGAAGAGATTTGTTTACTATATGAAGTAGTTCTGAGGCCATGCAAGGCAAAACATCTTTGAAAAATCCTGTTGGAATAATATCAAGGCAGCAGGAGGAGGATTTCAGAAGTGATGATTAAGTTGTACTCCTGTCCTGACAATTTCTTAATGCACCAACAGCCCCATCTCTGAATAACCCCCTCGATCAGCTACCCCCTCAAATAAAATCTAATTGTGGGAGATACTACATTTCCTTAAACCACACCTCATCCGGCCGATGCACTGAACCGATGTGAAGGACACATGTTTGACTTCATTTTAAGTTGTCACAACAAACTACTGTAGCGATCCAAAAGAACAGGGGTCAAACTCTAGCTAATGTTATTTCCTTTCACCTGGTAACTTCCGACACAAGAGTTACTGTGTGTTTGTACATTTAAGTTGAGACTTCAAAGCCAAGAAATTCAAGTCTCAACCTCCGTGTCTGGTAAAATCCCAGAAAAGCTTTTAATTTGTTCGCTTACTTTGGGTCTTGAGATGGACTTTAATAAATTAAAAACAGCTTTGACCACAAGGCTTACTGCACTTCAATGTTCTCCTCTTTTTAACTCCATGCTTACTTTGGATGAAGCTGCATCATTCAAACTTCAACAAGACATCTTTGCTCTCAATTAGTTTAGATCACATATACGATACGATATACTTTATTGTCCCCGTAAGGACATTTGTTCTGGACTCCGTCCTGCAGTTCCGCATACATGTACATATACAAACATAGTGGACATTAAGAGACATACACATATCATCAGTCATACACCGTTTGAACAAACACAATACACAGACGCACATACTGACAATGGCGACCTATTGCACAACCCCTCATGGCTAACATTTAAAAAGTACATTTCATTACATTTGACTACATTTCATTTCATGTGAATGTTAAGAAGCTTAATCGACATAGGTAGGAATGAGTGCTTATAGCGGTTCAGCCTGCTCTTGGGAACCCTAAATCTTCTACCAGAAGGTAGAAGCTGGAATTCTGGGTGGAGTATGTGGGTGGAATCAGACACTATTTTGTTTGCCTGTCTGATAATGGACTGCTCGTATATGTTTTGGAGAGATGGGTGTTTTTTAACCCCCATAATTTTCATAGCCGTCTGTACCAGGCGAGCGATCTGTGACTTTGAGTGCACTGTCAAGTTACCATACCAGGCAGTAATACCATGACCGGGGGAGCTCACACAACCCTGGGGGGCTCCTGTACTGATGGTCCGGGGCTCTGAGAGGGCACAAGATGTGAGGCTGCAGTGTGTTAAAAGCCGAGCTGATGGTCCAATTAGAGTAGTAAGTACTCAACTACTATTTTAGCTTGGTGCCATTTGTCTTTGACTGAGTGAAAAGATGAAAGAGAGGACTTGTTTAAATGAATGGAATTGATCTTCTAAGGTTATTTGCAGATACTTCATCAGTTGAGTGTTTTTGTTAAAGGTTTAAACTACATGTGTTCCAAAAAGCTCAAATATCATGTTTTAAGAGCTTCACAAGCCACACACATAACATTACTCCAAAAAATACCAACTGCAGGATTATAATTATTTCACCTTTACCTCCATCAATGAGAGTTTGCAATTGGAAACACAAATGCAAATAAGAAACATTATCAGAACAGAAAACTTCTTCTTCTTCTTCTGTATAATTCATGTATTCAAGGCAATTTTTGGAGGTTTGACTTCTTAAATAATGTTGAGATAAAGTTAATATTTAGATGAGCATCGATATGATGCAGGGCAGTACAGCTGTAGATAATCCTCGCTCAGCAGGTATCACGCAGCGTCTGCCTCTGACTGCAGCACAGTTGTTGTTGTTGTTGTTGTATAAACAGAGACAGCTCATATTTACCCTTCACCTAAAAGGAGTCTCTTGAGCCGACACGTTTGTATATCTGAACATCCTTCACAGGCTGCCTGGGGGGGGCTCACGCCTGAACTTTAAGCTTTTTATTTCACAGTAGGGGCGAAAAACTAGTATCAAAAGGTCACTTCCTTTTCTGGCAGGAAATACACACAGCACTGTGCACCTATATGATCACACACGTGCATCCATTCAAACCCAGGTACACGCAGGGACCTGCACTGTGCAGTAAATATATTTTAAAGATGTTTCTGCAGAGGAGGTTGAAAGAGATGGAAGACCTTTACAGAATATTTCCCAGCGTGGAAGATGAGAAACATTTTGAGGGGTTGCTGAAGGAGGGCGGTGTGCAGAGAGAGATTGAGAGCGACAGGCAGAGAAGGGGGAAGAACACCAAATGTTAAGTAGCGGTTGAAGTGGAAGAATTCCAGTTTGGATTCAAGCTCCTTGGCTAATGAGGATCATTAACATGGCCTGCCCAGATCCTCTAAACGCTGGGGAGGACTGGAAGATAAGGGATAAAAATAAAAGCTCTCAAGCACATCCCCACAAGATTCATAAGGCGGCCACTTTTAAAAAAAAAGATAGAGTACACGCTGGCTGCGGAAAGGCTACATTTGGAAATTTGCCTTACAGGTACAGGGTGGAAATCAGAAGAAAATGACAGTAAAGTTGTCCTTCCCTTCACATATCCTCCATTATCAAGAGGGCTGTTCACATATTTGATCCTTTGAGCTTTATCATTTCTGCTCTCTCCACTGGCTGTTCACCACACAGTAAAACAAAGCTCCCAAGAGGCTTAAAATAAGCTCCTTTCCTGCTTCTATAATTTCATGATATACAGTAGACATCTGTTTAGAGAACATGCAACCACTTCTACAGCGTGATCAATTGTTTAGATAAAACCGACAGTATCAAAACAGTTTGGAAAAACAAATGTCCTTCGTCAGTGGTCCAGAATCGAGACCTGCTTTATGGACATCCTGCCATCGATTCTTGTTTTTTCCTGCTCTCAGCACTGTCACTCTACACCGTTGCGTATGTGAAATTTACAACATCTTGCCCGATCAGGCCTTCCCAACAAGCAAATACTGCAAACTTAGTGTTACATCAGCCCTTCAGTCACAGTGCAACTGCTTTTCTCTTCATCTTTTATTTTTTATTAGAGCGCAGAGACACACACTCCGCTGTGTTAGACCCAAGGCTGTCAGACAGACACATGTCTTGATAGGATCCGCATAATTGGACACATTCATCCGTCTTTTGTTAACAAAGTACTTTGTGGTGCAGAGATCAACAGTGAAGAGCTGTGATGGTACTGTTGTCTGGGTTTACCAAAAGAGCCTCAACTTAGATAGTGTTGAATACAAAAAACCTTTTAACAAGAAAACTAAACCCCAATTAGGCTTTAGGAAAATGCTGTTTGTAAAATGCTGTTGCAGTTTTTAGTATTTCTACATTGCAGTTTTTATACCATTGCGAAATATACTTAAAATAAAAACTAGTGATTTTCCAAACTGATCCGGACTGATCTCATTTTTGTTAGCTTAAAAAATACAGGCAGAAACGTTTTGGCCCGATGGTTGGCAGAATATTCATCACAACTGCAATGAAGCCATTATCTCTCCTTGTTTATTAGCAAGGAGCAGTGGACTGTACTTTCTTTAATCCCAAACAATTCACCAGCTCTTCTCTCTAGCTGATCCCCTCAGTTTTCAGGATGGCTTTCTCCGAATTAAACGTTCATTAAGTTTACATCAATAATTGATGGGTTGTAGTTTTGAATCAAAGCCTTCAATATTCGGATTGATACGCTTGTGGAAAAAAAAGGAGGATAAAGCAAATTTAAAAGGAAAAGTATTTAGGGAAATATTGAAATGTTGAAAAGGTATACCATTTTTTTTTTAAATGCAATTCATCGGGACATTGCTCGTAACAAGGCTGCCAAAAAACACTGTGATTAGGGTCATTTAGCATTGCTTTTAAATATATTTCAGTACATTTTATCCAATATTTTGCTGAGTTCAACAAAGTTGTAATACCTGGATGTGGTAATGCCTTTACATTGTTGGCCACAATGATTCTAGAATGTACATTTGGTACATACACACTTTCCTATATACTATATGGCTGAAAATGTGAATATAAATTATCCAGAGAGTAATCCCAGGAGAAGAATTGAAAGAGAAGGAGAGAAGAAAGCATACTTACAAAAAGAGAGCTTTAACATAAAGCAGGAAAGAAAGAAGGGTAACAGTTCACACAGTCGGACAGATGCCTGCGTCTGGCTCCTCTGCCTTGCAAACATAAATCAGAGCAGTCTAGTTAGGATTTATCACACAGACTGAGATGATCGCACAGGAGGCCGCTGAGGAGGAGCTGCTTGAAAGATGAACCATGATGGAAGTACAGGAAAATGCTCCGTTCATTGAACTCTCTCAAACTTTAAAAAATGTGCAAAGCATGTGTAATGTATTAATAGCACAAGTAAATTATGACTTTCCCACGAAACAATGATTCGAATTGTTCCATGGTAAGATAACTAAAACGACATCCCTAACCATACAAGTACTCATCTAAGATGTTAGTCCTTTTACTGCAGTCCCTTATATGCGACTGTTTTTAAATCCGTGCAGTAACTGATGGATGACGCGGCCGCTAATGAGAGCTGGATATGTCCAAATGTAACTGTCTTCCTAACGATAAGTAATGACGGTAGCTTAGCTAACACAATTAACACAGGCGCAGAGCAAAATAAAATTCCCCCAGTATGAGGTATTATGTAAATTATTAATTACCACATAAACTATTGCGATCTTGTTCAAATGCACATTGGCAAAAAAATAAATGTAAGTGATTTGGAAAATGTAGCAAGGAAAATATAGTGAGAATGTGAGGCTGACTCGCAATAAATGAAACTACAAACAATGAGAGTAAACATTAAAATAATTTTGCATTTGTTCTTGTCAGTGAAATGTCACCACTATTTAATTTCCATAAATCTTGCATACGCAGTAAGATTGTAATACACGTTTCAATTCAGATGCAATTTTATAAAAAGGACAGGATCTCTCTCTCACAATTCCATACATTAAAAATATAATATCAGAACCACTGTATAGCAATCTGTATTTAATTTGAATTTCAATCACATGAGTTCCGCACAATCTCATTCCACATTCAATGAGGGATGCATGTTTTATGAGCGGCAGTTTTCACAAATGCAGTTACACTTGTGTGAGTTTGGGTGATTCTGCATATAAATGTGTGTGAGAAGGAGAGGCAGAGAGTGAGTAATGAACAGATAAAGAGCCGGCAAGGGCTAAAGACAAAAGACAGAGAGTGTGATGGGTGTCTGATGTATCCAGGAAGAAAGGTAGATCGGAGAGAGAAAGTGATCGGCTTGATGACACAGGATCCACATGGCAGAGAGATGTGTGTGATATGATGAACCAAAACACTGAAAAACTCAAGCCTCTCCACTCACAGCCGACACACACAAACACTCATAAAAGAACTCTGAGATTAACTGCTCAGATTCTCTGTTTACAAGGTAACTGAATTGGTGGGTTTCTCTCTGCCCGTATTCCACTACTTCTCTGCCTTTTTCCGTCAGTCTGTGGCTCTCAGGATATAATCACCACAGCTTCCAATACGCTGTCGATACGCAGCACTGAAACCCCCCCAACCTGTTCCCCTGCTGCGACCATGAACAATACGTCTGGCTGACTTTGACAAATTAAACCAACTCGATATATGGAAATAACCTTCACGGGATGAAATGGAGGGGGAAAAAGGGAAGCGGGGGGGGGGAGTATGGGGAGGGGGGAGGAATAGAAACTGAGAGAGGGATGGAGACACTCACAGATGGATGATGGGATATATCGAGCTTCTGAATTCTAATGGTACAGCATGGGAATACATGGAAATGGCGCACATATAGACCGCTTTCTAAATGTCACCATAGATAATAATTAGTCTATAAAGCAACCAAAACACACATAGTCTGAGATGGAAAAGCAGGTAATGGGATTTAATAATTGTCCACATGCATTTTGGGTTGTTTTTTGAACTGGGCAACAATGCAAAAAAAAGGTAGAGTCCTGTATTCATTTAGAAGATAGTAACTGATGGGAGAACACACTTTATAATTTCCCATGCGTATGTTGATCCATTAGATTGCGAAAACCTATACAATAATATTAACGGTCAACTCAGACTTACTGTATGTGTTAGGGATTAATTTTGTCTTTACTTAAGATATTTGACCTTTCAGCCTGTTATCTGTCTTAAGGAATGGGAAGTCTCAGCTATTGCTGACATTATCAGTTTTATGACCGGTCAACTCTCGGTCACAAGAGCCATAGAGTCAGATAAAGTGATTCAGTGTCTCCAGGTGTTCACGTATACCTTCCCCCAATATGCTGATTAGCTCTCGGTAAACTAGTTAAAGGGTCTACCAAGATGCGAGGCTGATCAGAATTGACATGACAACCCACCCGTGCAGTCAGAACTTTTTGCTGCTGTGACTTGTGATATGAATTCTCCGGCCGATGCTTGTAATAAACTACCAGTGTTTGACATCAGAACTCCTGCTCGTCCTGTGTCTCTTTCATGAGTCGGTGACTCCCACTGCATTGCTACACAGAAGTTTCCTTTACAGTATGAAAGTACAACCCTGTCATCGTACATGAGTTTGAATGTACAATATTTTTTACCAAATAGTAAAAAATGACACAATTACAATTTTCTTTACCTTTCACAATCAAACTATATTCTTTTGAAATAAGTTGAACGGTCCTGCTTCTCGAAGGATGCCAAGTGTTTATCCCAAACTTAACAGTAACATTCCCAGAAGAAGGAAAAAGTGTATGTAGATGAATAGCCTTTCATGATAATTTGTCATGCAACTACTTCCAACTAATCAGTTTTAAAGCACGCTTTTGTCACGACTATTAATTGCCCAAGTAATTAGAATTCAGACACATTTCACCCGTGACAATCAGAAAATCCTCACTCACACGCACTTTAACTACAAAAGCATCCACACATGGTGCAAATAAACACACAACCCAGCGGGAAGAGGTCGTTAAGCAGCTATTGTTGTGTTGCTCTCTGCTCAGCATGATAACAGTTTGATTGATACTGAGGTTCCCCAGCTAATCACCTGGCTACCACTTTAAATGTGCACCGTCTTGCAACTGATGCCACAACTGAAACAGCAAAAAAGACACTCAGCACTAACACAAAGGCAAATAAACATACAACAGTGAAGATACAGGACTACGCACATACATACAATCTCGTCAGAAGCTGAAAGCAACTGCCCAACATTCGTCTCCGTTCCTCACAAGAACAAGTTAACTCACCTGCTCCGAGTGACCAGCTGAAAGCTTTCAAATTGGCCTTGGGTAATCTTCCTCCCTCTCGGTCTCTTCACTCTCTCGGTCCCTTTGGCACCTCTCTCTCTCACTGTGTGGCAGTACACGGACGTCCTACGGGCCACTCACCCTTCCTGTGTGGCTTGGCGTGAGTGCATCGATCTCTCAGCCAAGTGGTACGTTGTCCGGCTGTTTCCACAAGACTCAGATGTGCTCTCTCCTCTCCGCTCACTCTGCCTCGCACAGCTGCAGAGGGAAATATGAGGACGGGCAACGTGGTTGGGTGCTGCTCCACTCTCCCTCTCTCTCCTCTCTCTCTTTAGTGAGCTGGGATGCTCTCTCTCTCTCTCTGTGAGGTTGTCAGCTGGTACGATGCTCACTCCTACTATCTCTTCACTGCCACTCTGTCTTGCTGTACTCAACTGCATGCTATCTCACCATCTCTTTTTTGCGGTTCCTCCATTGATTGTTCTGTCTTTTCTCTCTCTCTCTCTCCTTATTGATCTATGTATTTGTGTATTTGCTTGTGCAGCCTCTAGTGGCTGCTTTCTCTTCATGCTGCTCACAGAGTCTATAACACATTTTACTCACAGAGAACATGAAGCTGGGATGACAATTTGCTAGATTAACATAAGGTGACGTCTTAAAGTAGCTTGTTTTGTCAAACTAACAAGGTTAAGCCAAAATCACAAAATATTTTGCATTTTTCCCTGATGAGTTGCAAAGTGTTCTTATTGTTTATCAAATCAATGTTTGTTTTATGTATTGATAAGTCAATGAACAGGAAATTATTCAGAAAATAACTTTGAGTTTTAAAAATTGTTCCAAGCTAAAATGAAAAACATTGTCTTCATAATTATCTTAATATATTTTTTGTTTAACTGTTGGCTAGATAAAAGAAGACATTGAAGATGTAAACGTCGACTGTATGTGAAAACCACATGTTCGGACATTTTATAGACAAACAAATTGTTTATTTGAGAAAGTATGCAGCCCTATAAGTGAATGGTTTAATTTGCATTTGACTTATTGCAATTTTGAATAATTTGTAATCTTGCTTGACACTCAGCTATTGAAAACTTTATTTGAAAAGTAAGCATGTAAATCTAATTTTTTTTTAAAAATTGATTATATTAAGATGATGGATGAAGAAGACTAAATAAATACAAAACAAAAACAGTTAGTCTAACTTGGATAAGTATGAATCAAGCAGTAGTCACTGTCAGATAGCCATGTGCTTATGTTGACATGTAGCAAGCAGGTAGCGAGCTACAATACCATTAGCTTTCTAAAGTTAGGTTAGAGTGGCTAGGTTTTTGTATATTTCGGGGGAATTTCACATTTTTTAACACGGCTTTAAAATTAACGTGGTCTCAACAGGATCAAATAATGAAAGTAGACACATATAAGGTATTCAAGTTCGCACAGTTGACCAAATATAACGCTAGCTAGTTGTAATTAGAAGTAACGAAGCAACTCTTCCAAGTCTTCAACGCTATTTAATACTTAGAGTGATAATGTTATGGAAACTCACCATAGATAAAGTAGACACATTGCTAATCTTACCGGAAGACATTTCTTATGAAAAAAACACAGTTATCCCAATAAAGTGCGAGTTATGGGAATAAGGTTAATCACAGTCTAATGTCTGCAGGTGTGCTCATCATACAGTAATGGCGCTCAGTGCTGCCGCCGGTGTCTAGAAGTTGTACTGCAACAAAATGGTGGAAACAGTATTTGGGCCATTTCTCTACTCCAGAGCATAGAATGTAACATTATATTTTAAGATTAGCAAAACATGAAACGTTCTTTTTTGTTTATTTGATATACATAGTATTACTTATTACAGTTTCTTACATGTAAAATGGTGTATGAAAGGAAACGTGAAATCGTGTCTTACCAAGCAAGTGTAGAAAAAAAGTGGTTATAAAAGCTTTCCACTCATTTGATCATATTCTATTCAAATAATAATATCATTGATTATTTTATTTTTTTATTTGAGTTTAATGTACATTGTTTAGTCAGCAGACAATGGCATGTGTTTTGGGTTCATGTGTTTAAATGTTCACTACATCTAAAGACGTGTTGGCATTTTGCCCGTATTCATATTATGCTGACAATATTGAGGCAGACATTAAATGAGTAAAGATGAAGGCTGAAATGCAACACAGGCCCCAGAGTATTTTTCAACACATGCTTATGTTAATACACTACTGCACAATGTATTGTGAGTCTTCACATTTGCCACATGAAAGGCCATGCTTGCTGTGCAACTGAAAAACAACATAACCTTCAATCACTTGTCTTACCGTGATAAAGCCTTTTGTGCCAACTCTGACTGAGGAAGTGTTTCTCCTCGTGGGTGAAGTGTTTTCTGACGATGTTCTGCACTGAATAAAAACCACAGAGTTGTGTTATTCTGAGGGAGAATCTTCAAACACAGCAGCTCAGGAGTAAAAGGTGAAACGAACAGGAGCTGATCAACTGCTGATCAACTGCCGGACGGCAAAAGATACTTTGCATCAGTCAAGAAAAATTGTGGCTGTGGAAGAAATGATCTTGAATGCAATAGTGCAGGAAATGTGTTTTTCTATGTTGCATGTTTGTCAGGTTACGATTAAGAAGGGACCCGGGAGGAATACTGTTATTTTATTTTTAGAGTGTCACACAGATGTGTTCATAGCCACACACTTCAACTTGTGCTTACCTTACCGTCATCAAAACAAAACAGGAGTCAAAGCGTATTCACACCACAGGAGATTAACCAAAAATACACTTGGCTTTCCATCAAACAGGACGGATAATAAGTGTGAGTTTGTGTGGGAAAGAATCATCTGTGGGCAGAATGGTAAGATGCCGGCCTACATAGGGTGCCATTAGCTTGGTTTCGAGGTGAACCTGATGCTGGATGTCACAGCTGATAAACAGACTTCAGGGTAGATCACTCGCCAGCTTACACAGGGATCATCATGTTGAGCTTATTAGGGCTAATTAGAAATGCTCAGAAAGAAAATCCCTGGAAAAAATAAACACAGTAAAAAAAGTGTGTTTTCCTCTGATGGGGACACATGCTGATGCACCACCTGGCTGTGGGCTCTTCTCCTACTGTTAAATACTCTGGATTACATACTCCACAAATACTTTATATAGTCAACCCTATTTTACATTAAATCACATTCATTTTGCCCCAATTCAATGCTTCTTACTTTTTTTCCAATCAACATAAATCACAAGTGATTTAGGGTAAACTATCTTGTTTACATAAGACTTTCATTTACGCAGGTTTTAGGATTTCATATATCTCTGTAAAAACCTTAGATAGATTATAGATAGGAATGAAACTGGAACGTTTGGTGTTTGTACGTGTTGCTGTAATTGAGATTCCTGGTTGCGATTATGAAAAACAAAAACATTTTGTCAGAAAATGATCTTTATGTATTCCATACATATTGTTGGAAGAAACTACAAAAGAAAATGCTGAAAATAAAAAGGGTTATAGTAAATGTGAACCCGCCTCAGTTGATTGTTGATTGATTAGATATTTGTATTTTTAAATCATATGTTTAATTTAAAATGAGGCAATGATGCTTACTTTTGTAAATAGACACATTTAGCAAAATGTAACATCTAAATGTGTTATTTGGATGTTTTTTTTAATTGAGACTGAAAGAAAACACGTTGCAAAACAGCCAAAACTCCATATTTGACAAACAAAAGTGGTGAGCAGAACTTTATTTTATAGAACATTATCTGATCATAAGAGACAAAGTGTTTATGAACGTAATAACCCTCCACCATCCACTGCTCACATTTCCATTGTGATTAAATAACAAAACGCAGGCGTGAGCTTTCACACATTTCACACATATACAGGCTTATATTTTCCAAAATGGTTGTTTATCTTTAGACAAATGCTAATATTCCAATTACACAAAGCTTTCAATTGTGTGTAAATACCTGTGAAATAACACACTGTTTGTGTAAGACCTTTATGATCAAGCACACCAACATCAAAGCAGATTCACCCAATCTGAAAAACTTGATCAGAACAGGAGGCATACATATTTAATGTAAATTAAATTGACATTGTAACATATTGTTTCTTATTCCAGAGCTGAAAAACAACAGCCATTATTCCCAAACAGCAACTGCAATGTTGATTATTTGAAACAGCTGTTTCAATGAGAAATGCAATAAAACATGCTGTGCTTTGCAGCACTCAGCACTTGCTGTTGCTCCACTGAGCATCCGATTTATTTACCTCTTGCAGGAGAAACATTCATGAATGAATAAATGCAATGCCAATGACATTTCCAATATTGCACAGCCATTCATTGCAATATTGTCCTTTATGGAACTGAGAAAGTGGGCTATTTCATGAAAATGTAATGGTAAGGAATTATTTCAATCACATGCAGATAACCCTTAGTGTGTTTCTGCTGCTCCCAATATTCTTCTTCCCAGATTGTCAAACAAGGCTAAACAGGTCTTATTCTTTATTTATGCTGCTGCATATCTTTAAGAGCAAAGCCCCAGGCAATGCTGTCTGTATTTACTTGAGATTGAATGTGATGCTAAACTAAATAAGGCTTTTAATCCCTTTTGTATCAACAGCTTGGTTATCCTTAGCTCTGTAAACCCTTTTTGCTTTGCTGTGGAAAAGTCGCTGTTGAGTTAAAAGTCAGCATGCAGCCTATATGGTGAATGAAAAATAACACAAATCTGTTGCCTGAGAAGCTAATTCCATTTCAGAGCCGCATTATGATTCAAAACAGTCTTTCTTCTTGGGAAACGTAAAAGCAGCGAGCCTGTTCTGAAGTAAGACCTTGGCTTATCATAAAACAGAGACAAGGGCATCACAAAATAAATGCTATTCAGTACACCGTTCCTCAGAGTCCCCCAGATGATCGGAGGTGCTGAGTGGCCATAAAGCCTCCCACAATTTAATCAATAAGGCTTTCCCATTGTTTAACATTAGTACTTGAGTGTGCCAATAATCCAATTAATTGCACAGATCATAACAGTGAAAAGCTGGTTTGGTTTTATTCTGCTATAAAAACACCCTTCACATAACACACATATTCACATATTAAACAAAAGAAATGTTAAAAAAATCCAACATTGAAAACTTGAGGGAAAAAACTAAAAATAGCATATCACACAAACAAGGCTTTATTCCAGAAATTGAAGTATGTGGTCTTCACACACTCAATGAAAATACTAACATGGTATCATTTGTTACCATGTTCAGCTGAGGTATTTGATTATAAACCAAAATCAATGGACACAAATGGGACTTAACCTGTTAAACCCCAAGGTCCCCGTCGGCGGGGACCCTGTTTTTTTATTCACGACACTGTGTCTCAGGGGATTTTAATATTTAAGAACCTATTAATGTGTTATACCAGATTAACGGGAATAATCTCAGCTAACTGACGATACAAACCATTTTTACCAAAACAAAACACAAGTCTCATAAGAAGCATCTAAATGACCCCTTAGCGAGAAATGCTAACGGACATTGGCACAGAACTCAAGATAAAAGTACCCTTATTACTTATCGTAGCTGCACATACAAGATATCCGATTAAAACTGAGGTTCCACAGATTATTTAGGTATATAGTATCATCACTGAGTGATCCGGGTCGTCTCACCGTAGCTGTCAATCTGATCAAAAGACGTGTTCAATGGCATTAAAACCAGAAAAAACGCGGCTGAATCGGTTAATCCATAGGGTTTTAACGTCTCTGTTTAAAAAAATGATTTAATTTATAATCCATAATTCCATTTTTATGTAAAAATCGGAGAGCAAATGTTAGCTGCTAATGGTAGCCACCAGAGTGGCTGCTGCTTCTGGTCTAGGCGGCAGTCTCACACACACATTACCAAATAAGGACTATGTGGGAGTTCCCCTCGATCCCATTGGCTCTGACGGTCAGAAAGAGATGTCACATGTCAAAATCCAGCAAGGGGGGCCAGAGATATGGAAAATCCACCCAAATGGTCCCAGAAGAAGTTTTTTTTGCTAAATCTGTCTAAAAAGGTCAAATATCACTTGTTTTGCATCAATCTTGATACAGGGTACTTATTATATGTTGTACTTTGGATTCCTAAAGCTTTTAGTCTACTAACCCATCATCCAAGGTTAGTTTTCACTATAAGTACAACATATTTGTTGGACGGACACTATAATGTACAGTTTTTTACCATGTTCAATCTGAATTTTCTTAAAAATAAAAAACATCTATATTGAATCTGACTTTTCTACATCCAACTCACAGGTTTATCATTACTTTGAGAAAAAAGATTATTAATTTAACCCTTTTAGAAGGGAAGATATGGTAATTTGTTCTGGGAATGTCATTTTCGAGCCTGAAACCTGAAAAACAGGCTCAGGTTTAAATTAATTCGACATGGCGGCTTTCATAAAAGACAGTAGATGACCAAAGTTATTTTAACTCATAGTGAAAGGCAAATAAATGTCTGCAACAAATTCCATGCCAAACAATAGACAATAGAGAATGTTGGAGAATTACTAAAGGAAAAAGAAGAATATCAAAAGTGAGATTGCTAATTTCTTTATATTTTTGAGGATTGGAAATACTCTGTACTGCAAAAAGATTATTGTATTGTCTTTCAATCCAAGGTGTAACACATTGTCTGGGTGGTGGATGCACGCCCACTTGAAGACTTCATTGAAGATGAATGGGTCATTTTTCAAAAAGACCCCCGCAGTTTGGACAACCACTAATTGCAGAACAGACTAATGTAGGAATGAAAGATTGGTGGGCCTCTATTTATGTTAAAAGTGCTGAGGATTAGAGCATTTTCTCAAGACATTTTTAGAAATGGGAACAGCGCTTGGACATCTGTCACAGGAGTTTAATTGCAGAGGGAAAACATTGAGCCTTTTTTCTAAATGAAAGCGGATATATCATTTTCTTTACTCAATTGAACATGAACTGTTCTTTCTTCTAATTAAAGATCCACTGAGCTGGCCAACTGAAGTAATCTCAGATGTCTCCACATTTAATTTCACTTCGTTTTAACACCCCGCCAGCACCAGGAGAGGGGTCTGTCACTGACTATTTGTCAGCGCGAAACAAAGAGGGGACAACTTCCTGAGGCACTTTTGAAGTTTGGGCTGTGTATTTTTTGTTGAGAAAACACAGAAGGATACAACAACGAAGGGCAGATGGGCAGGTGTTGAAAGATAACAGTAAATGTTACAGAAGCTATTTGGGGCAACTAAGTTGGAAGCATGTTGACAACATTAAGAATACTTTTTATGATTTAAAGTGACAACATGGGAACTAACAAATTATTAAATCATTTAAAAACATCTAATTTGCTCTATATTTACAGCAAGTATATACAGTTGCAAGAAAAAGATTCTCCACACATAGCGTTGTGTGTTCCTTCCAAACAACTCAACTTTGGTTTCATCTGTCCACAGAATATTTTGCCAGTAGTGCTGTGGAACATCCAGGTGCTCTTTTGCAAACTTCAAACGTGCAGCAATGTTTTTTCTGGACAGCAGTGGCTTCCTCCATGGTGTCCTCCCATGAACTCCATTCTTGTTCAGTGTTTTACGTATCGTAGATTCGTCAACAGAGATGTTAGCATGTGCCAGAGATTTCTTTAAGTCTCTAGCTTACACTCTAGGATTCTTCTTCACCTCATTGTGCATTCTGCGCTGTGCTCTTGCAGTCATCTTTACAGGACGGCCACTCCTAGGGAGAGTAGCAACAGTGCTGAACTTTCTCCATTTATAGACAACTTGTCTTACCGTGGACTGATGAACATCAAGGCTTTCAGAGATACTTTTGGAACCCTTTCCAGCTTTATGCAAGTCAACAATTCTTAATGGTAGGTCTTCTGAGAGCTCTTTTGTGCGAGGCATGGTTCACATCTGGCAATGCTTCTTAAGAATAGCAAATTCAAAACTGGTGTGTATTTTTTATAGGGCAGGGCAGCTTTAACCAACACCTCCAATCTCGTCTCATTGATGGACTCCAGGTTGGCTGACTCCTGACTCCAATTAGCTCTTGAAGAAGTCTTTAGCCTAGGGGTTCACATACTTTTTCCACCCTGCACTGTGAATGTTTACATGGTGTGTTCAATAAAAACATGAAAACATATAATTGTTTGTGTGGTATTAGTTTAAGCAGACTGTGTTTGTCTATTATTGTGACTTAGATGAAGATCAGAACACATTTTATGACCAATTTATGCAGAAATCCAGGTAATTCCAAAGGGTTCACATACTTTTTCTTGCAACTGTACATATTCTTTCAACATTGCTTAAGCATGTATAACGGCAATTTGTTATAAATTACAATAAGTAACTAAACAATTATTCCAGACACACAACACAATTATATTTATTGTTTTGTGATTACATAAACAAACCTTTATAGTGTGTTCACAGCATTTACTAGTTATACACATGTCCTAATTATTCTCAGGTTCAGTTCAACCTATCTAGTTTGTATTTGTATAAATACAAAGATTCACATTCACAAAGGAATGATAGATTATTATGTTTAATAATAACCCATTTAAAACCTACTTAAAGCATGAAACCAGCATGCTGAACCTGGATGCAAAGAATAAATGTGTATCGTTATCAAGAAGAAATCATTGTTAGCGAGAAATCATTTGCTATTTGCCGTCTTTTGTTGGATAAAAAAACCAGAAGGAGGTATAAATATTTGATTGCACAGTAATTCTATTGTTGGTGTGACTTTACTGTTGCATCATTAATTATATACCTGTTGTTGAAGGAAAAGTAGTGTGTTAGTAGGGTCACATTTCTTAAAGAGGAATGAAGACACCAGATTGATACTTAAAGTATAATTGTTGTGTAAATTGAGTTCGAGCTGGCTGCATCCGTGTGCTTGTTACAGAGTCATTGCTCAAACAGACTCTTCCTCAGCTCTTCAAGCGGTGGCCTTCGTGGCAAGTCTACACATCTATTTTTAACCAAGATTTATTCTTCTGCTCACTGCAACAAAAAGCTGGTAAGGGATTCTTGTGCTTTAATAGTGGATACAATTGTGGATATAAAAGGATTATCCTAAAATGTTAATACCTAAAGGAGTATAAACTTTACAAGGTGCAAGTCAACAATTATCAATATGACAGTGAATGGGTTGTTCTGGGTTAAACTAACTACAGTAACCCCCATGTTTTTTTATGACATCATTTGAATCATATTGATTACATTTGTATCCGAGCTCATAGCCATTTTGTATGGGGTGATAATACAGAATCACCAACAAGATCTACTTGAGTAGCATTCTGCTATGCTAAAAACAAGTCTTACTAATCTGTTGTAGGCCACATTTTGGCCTGTGTTAAATGTTATTCCATTTTATGTAAATACTGCTATATTTTACTATATTTATTATTTTGTTATGTTATTATGGTTTTCTTAAAATAGTTCTCTATCTGTGTTTTTTTTATTTTTGTTTTACTTTTTTAATGTATGCACCATGACATCAAGTCAAATTCCTCATATGGGTCAACTTACCTGGTACTAAACCTGTTTCTGATTCTAATTCTAATTCTGATTCTTGTTCTGATTCTTCTGATTTGGCCCAGAATATTGAATCAACAGTAGGTCATTCATTAATTTTAGTTCATTCATTAATTCCATACCAAATTTGTAATGATCCATCAATGATACGAGGTGAATAAATCATTTTTTCCACCACCATGTTGACTGTAAGGAAGCCTTGTTTGTCTGGGAGGGGGAGAGAGACACACTTGGCAAAGGTCCACAGTGAGTGCACTTTCTTGTTGTTTTCTTTTTACTGTTTTCTTACTACCCTAAAAACGTTATAAAAAAAGTAATTGCCTAAACTATTATTTATTATTCAACTGGTCAGGCAGGTAGCACTAATGATAGGATAAGCAGAAGGGGGGAAGGGCCGATAAACAAACTGAGGACCCCTAGTGGACAGGTGAGGATTATCTGGGTCAGAGTGGAGTCTTTGTTTTATACATACATAGCAGCATGAAGCTATATTTGTTTTCGTCATGGTTCCGTTTCTCTATCAAAGGTCACCTGCTTTTGTAAAACTTCACAGCGGGTCTGATTTTTCATTCTGGTGTGTTAATTTAAATCACTTTTGGAAAAGGTCAGAAGGGTTATATTCAAACAGTGAAAAAGAAAATCCTAATAACTGTGCGTCCACATTATCCTCTATTACATTATCTAATTCATTTCTAAGGAAAGTTAGGGTCAAGATTAGCAGCATCAGCAATATCATTAAGGGAAGGTCCAATTAGTGTGTTTGAGAAAAATACAATTATAAAAAATGTAAAAAAAAGTCATGACCGAAAGAATGAGATCGCGGATACAAGCGGCCAAGATGAGTTTTCTCCGCAGGGTGGCTGGTGTCTCCCTTAGGGATAAGGTGAGAAGTTCGGTCATCCGGGAGGGACTCAGAGTTGAGCCGCTCCTCCTTCGCGTTGAAAGGAGCCAGTTGAGGTGGTTCGGGCACCTAGTTAGGATGCCACCTGGACGCCTCCCTAGGGAGGTGTTCCAGGCACGTCCAGCTGGGAAGAGACCAAGGGGTAGACCTAGGACCAGGCGAAGGGATTATATCTCTTCGCTGGCCTGGGAGCGCCTTGGGATCCCCCAGTCAGAGCTGGTTGATGTCGCCAGGTAAAAGGAAGTTTGGGGCTCTCTGCTGGAACTGCTACCCCCGCGACCCGACCACGGATAAGCGGGAGAAGATGGATGGATGGATGGTAAAAAAAAAGCTCAGGAGATGGGTTGTGTTAAAGAGTGTGTGTGGTATCAATGCAGTTTTTTATTTGAAGTAGTCTGCATTGGACAGGTCCCACTTCGGGGAAAATAATATAGGACAAATCAAATCTTCACTTAGTTCGTATAACAAAACCAACCCGATATCTTGACCTGACCATCAACATCGGCACCTCTGCTGTCTCCCCGACCCAGACTGCAAGGAATCTGGGTGTGATCCTGGATAACAACCTGTCCTTCACTGCAAATATCGCTGCTACAACCCGTTGCTGCAGATACACGCTCTACAACATCAGGAAGATACGCCCCCAGCTGACCCAGAAAGCGACGCAGGTTCTGGTCCAGGCTCTCGTCATCTCACGCCTAGACTACTGCAACTCCCTCCTGGCTGGTCTACCTGCATGTGCCATCCGACCTCTACAGCTCATCCAGAATGCAGCGGCTCGTCTGGTCTTCAACCTTCCTAAATGTTCCCACACCACGCCGCTCCTCCGCTCCCTCCACTGGCTTCCGGTAACTGCTAGAATTCACTTCAAGACACTGGTACTTGCGTACCATGCTGCAAATGGATCTGGCCCTTCCTACATCCAGGACATGGTTAAACCGTACACCCCAGCGCGTGCACTTCGCTCTGCATCAGCCAAACGACTCGCTGCACCCTCACTGCGAGGGGGACCCAAGTTCCCATCAGCAAAAACACGTGGGTTTGCTATCCTGGCTCCTAAATGGTGGAATGAGCTCCCCATTGACATCAGGACGGCAGAAAGCTTACACACCTTCCGGCGCAGACTGAAAACTCATCTCTTCCGACTCCACTTCGAGCGATAGAATGACTAACAAAGAACTGCTAACAGAGCACTTATATACTAATAAAGGACTGGCTTATCTAAAGCCAGTTGAGTAGCACTTGAACTGATTGGCTCTATGAAACCTGATGTACTTATATGATTCTGTTTTCCTCAAGGTTGTGTCTTCCTGGTCGAATGTACTTATTGTAAGTCGCTTTGGATAAAAGCGTCAGCTAAATGCAATGTAATGTAATGTAATATCACGGCAAGACATGTGACGATTTACCATGCTGGGAGACGTGAAGATGTCACGATTTCGTCCCTTCAAACCGCTTCAAACGTGACAGTTTCACGGTATTGTTAACCCATGTTAACCAGTGGAGAAATAACCGGAAATGCCAAGCAAATGCTACCCCGATGGTCGGTTGTTATTGTCAATATTAATATAATAATGATTTATTTTTTAATAGTCACACTCGATTACGCCAATTTTCTTGTTGCCCCAGCTGGTCGACACCTCTTTTAGCAGAAACAAAGGCTACATTAATGTATTAAATCGATGTTAATCCATGCGTGTAGATCTGGTGTGGATCTAGTTGCACAAGATGGCGTCTATCAACTTCCGGCGGCTGGGTGTGCGGTTGTAAACTTCCGGTCTACAGTAGAGCGGTAGAGGGAAGAGCGATAGATAGCGTATAGATATTATATAGGCACTATTTTACACTCGATGTCTCTAAGACCTACCGAAGGTTAACATCAGTGATGTACATCGGCTGGTACAAGCGGCAGGCTCAGCCCCGAGGAGCAAAAGAGAAAAGGGGTTCAAGATGTAGCTACATATCCAGCTACGTCGACAATTATGAAGGTAAGTGACAAACAAAGCTGTAGTTACTGGCTAACTTTCACAAATTGACAGTCTTGATACAGTGTAAAGCGTTTTAATGATGTACTATTACGTTTTTTTGGATAACATGAATGATATCCAATTCCCCACAGTTTCAAACAAAGATCTACCTTCAGGGAGAGTGAGCGTCAGGGCTAGCTGTTACAGGTCCATGAGAAAGCATGAAAAGCCTCACGATCTCAGAGTAGGGAGGAAAATAAAAAGTGTTAATCGGTTCAAAGCCTCAATCAGGTTCATGTTCTGGGGTTTTGATGTGGCTAGAGTAGGTAACCTGTGATTTAGGATTCAAATAAGCCCAGCTTGCTGACGTGTTGCAACAGATTACATAGTGACAATACATTTTCTCACATCAACTGGTAGCTAGCTATGTGTGTGTAGCATGAAGGGGCTACAGATTTATTTTTCGTTTTGTAACCCTCTCGTGTAAAATGATAAATACATTAGCTAAACCCAAACTTAGCTTTCATCAAAGATTCTTAATGAGAGGTTGAAAACCGTCTCTGCTTTCATGGAAACCCCAGAAACTGGTTGTGACGGCTCCTGTTCTTTACTGAATGTTTAGTATAATCCATGTAGGGTCCAATTATTTGTATTGGCCAGTGTTAGGTAAGTGCTGGTTTTGTACCCTACATCTATGTTAAGCTGTTCAACATTCTACTAACACTATTTTATGTAGTTATAATATAAGATAATACATTGAGAGAGCTGAGACAGGCTATACAAGCGTATCTGTTTGAATGTCCTTAAATTACAGTATTCCAAACAGCAGAACTTCTGTGTATGTGATGTGACTGACAACCTGACATGATTTAGCCTTTCCCACACCTATTACTTGCCTGATCAGCCTGCTCTCAGCTTTCTCATTTGTCTGTGTTGTATTGAAGCAGTGTCCTAAATGTAAAATGACTGACATTTTGTTTTAAGAACTGTTCACCTGTGGAGATTGCAGTGACAAAGTGTTCCTGTGTAGCTGGAACAGCACTCTGCAACCACAATGTTGCACTGCTGTTCCAGACCGCACACTACTCCACACTCAACCTGGCTGCTGTACCCCCTGTCCTCAGCTGCACTGAAACAGACCAGCGATGGCACAAGCCAAGAACCATGGTAAGTACAGTATGTGTTCACAACCAATCCACGGTTTAATGAGTATTTCCTTTGTGCCAAGAGCTGATTTAGTATGTTGCATCAACGACCTTTTCAATTAATTTGACAATTATTTTGTGTAATTAATAGGGTGTGAAACCAGGCAGAGTGAGTGACATGGTGTTCATTTCCACTAAGCCAAATGGGTTTACAGTTGCTGACGGTGTAAGCTAATATATATTGTCCTAAGTAATTGTATGTAGCCTGCTCCAACTTTGTGATTGTTGTCTGAGTGTACAATTGTTCTTAAAGTCCTAATTATCATATAAACATGTTCAAAGGAGTACACGTTACAAGGCCGTGCGGGGGGAGCTGCCAGACCCAGATGTCCTCAAAGTCAGCGAGGCATACAAGGACTTCTCAGCAGACATCGCACCACGAAAAAAAAAAAACGAATGGCTCACTACTCAACTCAACGACTAACACTCTTTCAGAGGATTTGTTGGAAATGCACACATTATATATATTTTTTGCATCTACTTTCTGGATATTGTACATCTGTTCATCTGTTATATAAACTAGCATTACTTAAATATGCAGAGACTATGAATTGAAATGTTTAAATATGTATTTTTCCCCCCGATATAACATTAACCTATGTTTTGTAAAAGTTTATTAAATTAATCTGTAAAATGTTATCATATTGTGGATTTATTAAATTATGTATTTTCCTTTGTTATTTATGTGTGCGTTTGTTTTGAGGATATAATTCATTAGTACCTAAACATAGTATGGTATAACTGCTTTTTGTAATGAAATACACAATTGGTTTGGGAGCAAGAAATCTTTTAATCGTTGTTGCCCAGGCTTGCCGAAATGAATGGAAACTTATCTCCCGATTATAACATTAAATTGTGTAACTTGCTGCTGTTAAATACCGTCAAACTATGTGCAATATATACTTTATATACATATGATATGCCATCTTTAATAACTAATATATATACCGGGCTGCTAAATCCTAAGAACTGCTACAGGATTTGATTTGTAGATTTGATTTGTTTTTTATCTTTTTTTTAGCATATTGTTTATTATATTATAACTTAGTACTTTTTAACGCAAGATATTCAACACTAAGCTGTCTGTGGCTCTTTCCTGCTTCAACGCTGCAAATGTCCCCTCTGTGGGACTAATAAAGGTATTCTGATTCTGATAACGGGACGAATTTGTGCAAAGGGGCACACAGCAATGTGGTGCCAACTTTCTTACACGCTGGAAGGCCAATCGCTTATCTTTACCCAGAAATCCGCTCATTCTTGCTCTCGGTGTGACATAACAAGCTGTCAAAACTCTGTACTCAAACTGGAAGTACTCAGCCGCACACCCAGCCGCCGGAAGTTGATAGACGCCATCTTGTGCACAGAGCCTATGTGGATGTGGAATTAACGGACGTGACGTTGTGCGATTGAGTTGCCAGGCAACAACTTCGGTTCATGTTTAAAAACATGTTCGAAGGCCTCACGAAATACTTTAATGCAAATTCAAATGTAAATTTGAAGGAATGTGTGTATAACAAAATACATCGGTGATAAATGAAACCGGAAACTGACGTAGGTAAGATCCTCAGCTCGATGATTGGATGGATTTGAATGCATGCTGGGATTTGGGGTTTATGTGATGTGAAATCTGAAAATGTTTTTTAAAAACAAAATAATACTTTATTCCGAGTGTGCTTGCTTTTCTCTTTGAAAGTCATCATATAACGGCATTATTAAAATAATAAAATTCAATAACGTGCTTTAACCACCAGGTGTCCCTTTCTATCAGCTCTGCACGGTTATGGTGTAAATACAGCCTATCTATTGGATCAAATATAAAAGTCAGCCGAATTAGTGTTGATACTGCAAGGAGACGTATTGTGTGAAAAGAAATGTAAGATGTTGTTTAATTGCTTATATATTTATGATCCGCGTCATGTTTTCAGTTTTGGCGGCAGTTCTTCCTGCTTGTCTAGAAGTCTTCTCAGCAGGGCTCTATAAATAGAGAACTACGGCAGATATGTAATACTTAATGCAGCCGAACCATGTATTACAATGCCGTGATATCGGGTTGAACAAAACACGTACATAAATAACTTAATATGATAATAACATTAAGGAAAAGGAATACAAAAAAAGATTCCCTTGTCTCCTCTAAAAGAGAATTAAGAACTATAGGTTACTTACGTAACCCCAGTTCTAAGTGAGATGTCTCACTATGGGATGCGCCTCAACGTGTATGCAAACAGAAGCATCAATCTCATTACGCCAATCCTGATTGGCTGGTGATCTTGACGTCTACATCAGCGAATCCACCCACCCTTTAAGTAGCTTGCGCTACGTCGCAGCGTCATTCAAAATAAGCACCTGTTCTCGCTTCGCCTTAGCAAGAAGGGCCGTCTAGTGAGACATCTCACTTCATGTTACTCTGAGACTGGGGTTACGTAAGTAACCTATAGTTCTCATTCATAACACTCCGTTCGATGTCTCACTATGGGATATTGAAACTCCCGTATTGCTAGACATGCTTATCTCGAAAATCACCAAAACAACCAGAACAGGAAGAACCCTGTCTCAACACGGGGCCCAGCACTGCGCGGGCCACACTTGGGAGCAGAGACATCTAGCCTGTAAAAGAGGACAAAAGTGAGCGGTGAGGACCAGCTCACTGCTGCACAAATGTCTTGGATGGAAACACCCTTGAACAAAGCCCAGGATGTAGCCAGTCGACGAGTAGAATGAGCACGCAGGCCCGTTGGTGCCTGCAAACCCTGACTCGTATAAGCCAGAGCAATCGCTTCCACAATCCAGTGGGAGAGCCGTTGCCTGGTAACGGGCTTGCCCTTATGAGGGTTAGCCCAGGATACAAAGAGTTGGTCATTGCATCGAAACTCTTTTGACCTGTCCATATAGGTGCGTAAAGCACGGACTGGGCACAGTAAATTCGGCCGCTGTTCCTCAGAGGAACACAGTGGCGGAGGAAATGCCTCAATGTCAATGGGGGTACATGAGCCAACCACCTTAGGTACAAAGGCAGGGTTGGGCTTCAGCAACACTCTCGTTTGCCCCGGGGCAAACTGAGTGCATGAAGGATGTACAGAGAGCGCATGAATGTCACTGACTCGCTTGGCAGATGCCAGAGCCAGTAACAACACTGTCTTCAGTGACAGGTGTTTCATGTCAGCTTCTTCCAGGGGTTCAAATGGAGGTCGAGTGAGCCCATCTAAAACCACTGCCAAGTCCCATAAGGGCACCAGTGACCTGGAAACAGGGAGGAGCATGCGAGCCCCTTTCATAAAACGGCAGACCAAAGGATGTTGGCTAGCCGTCTTTCCCTCAAAGCCCACATGGCATGCAGCAATAGCAGCCAGGTACACTTTGATCGTAGAGAAAGCTCTGTGTTTATCAATCAGGTCCAGTAGAAATGATAGAATCACCCCGACAGGACATTGAAAAGATATGTGTCCCTTTTGAAGGCACCACTCCTCAAACACCCTCTACTTACAGTCATAGAGGGACCTGGTGGAGGAAGCTCTTGTACTCTGTGTAAGGGAAACTTCTGTTGCAATGGAAATCAGGACTCAGAGAGACACGGGAGGAGCAGGAATTCTGAATGTCAAACACTGGGATTTATTGAGAGGTCCAACGGCCGGGACAGATTACACAGCATAGTCACACTTTCATGTGGGCAACTTTGCAATCTCTGCCCACATAAGACAAAATACATGGTCTGTATATCCATAAGGCGTGGCCTATTTTCCCGCCTCTGGTAATCAATACCAGACCCTGGAACAAAACTGTTTGTATGGCAACTTCTCATGTGCCTATACCCCTCCCCCCACAGGAAAGGCAAAGGACCTTTTGACCTGTGTCTTCCTGAGAAATTACTTGAAGGAGACAAAGAGAGAAATCACTAAAAGTCTTCCATGCACAGATCTCATTAAATATTTCCTTCACAGATCCTCCCTTTTATCAATTTATTGATAACCAATTAACATTAGTCTAAGAATATTTCAGTCACTACTTAAATCAAATAAAATGTCCTCAGAGTTGTGTGGATTCCCATTACATTAATTACATCAAAAGCAGAATAAGATTGAAACAGTCAATAACAATGGTTGATACAGACAACCATAATAGAAAAATCATCTCTCTTCAGTTTTGTCAAAAGCACAACAATAATACACATGTAATACAAAAATATAAAAGTAAAATATATGTTTCAAAACAAGATCTTTTATCATTTATCACCAGTGTTGTGCTAGTTACTGAAATCCAGTAACTAGTTACCATTACTAGTTACTTCATTTCAAAAGTAACTCAGTTACTTTAATGATTACTTACACCAAAAAGTAATGCGTTACTGTGAAAAGTAACGTTTTAGTTACTTAAAAAAAAGGGCTCCCATTATATTAATGCCCTTATAGCCTTCATTTCAGTACTCTTATTGCATTGGAGAATAATACAAACTGTTGATCAACTTGACATGTATTATATGCAATCTGGATAGCATCGATATTAGCTGGCTTTACATTTTTGTATATTCTTTCTCCAGGTAGTTGGAAAAAGTTTTCAGTTTCATATGCCGTGTGCCGTCCGGACATTCTATCATGCTAACTAGCTCCCTGAAAGCGGGTGACTCCACTGTAGCAATAGCCTGCATGTGTTCTACAACATACCGTGCAATGGCTTTATCGACTTTCCCCTGGCTAGCAGTCCCTTGGTTAAAATCCAGCCGCTGTTGCTTCGGTGCAGGTGGAGGTGGAGTGGCGTCGGCTGAGTCTCTGTGGTCTTAGTTACTAGCTTCGTCCCAGCATGTTGTTTTTGCAGATGTTTTAAGAGATTTGAATGACTGGTTTGGGCAGTAGATATGCTCTTTGACCCGCCAGGACATAACTTACATTTAACTAAAACGTTCTTTTCTTTGTGCTCGACAAAAGTGAAATAGTGAGAATATCTCCAGGTGGAGAAACTAGACTTGAGCTCCGCCGCCGCCATGATAGTCTTGTTAGTAAACAACACAAACACGCCCACAGCCCGTCTCCGCATGTGACACAGGAAGTATTTAAGTACATTTTCTCAAGTACTGTACTTAAGTACAGTTCTCATCTCTGTTCACCTGGCTGTTGACTATATAAAAAAACTAACGTAGTAACGGAGTAACGCACCATGTAGTAACGGTAACTGAGTTACTGAATTTAAAAAGTAATGCGTTAGAGTACTAGTTACTGCCAAAAATAACGGCGTTACAGTAACGCGTTAGTCCCAACACTGTTTATCACTCAGTTAATCTCATTCATCAAACACAAATTCAAAATCAGCTTACATCTTAAAGATTTACTTAAAGGCAATTACTTATTAAAACACAATTAGAATTTAGGAATATAAGAAATCCAATTGAGGTATTAAATCAGAATTATGAGAGATCCAGTTAAGATTCCCAGTTAAGGTATAAATTCACAGTGATAAATCGATCAATCTGTAAAGGTACAGTGTCCTCAATCTTTAACATTACATTACGTTTACTTCAGTACGCTTAATTCAAGAGTAAGGCACATACATTTTATTCAAATACATTTGTTAAAATACAAAATCTGAAAAGGAAAAGTCAGACATTTTATTGTAACAACCTGAGGAAGGAAAAATCAAAAACATCTGTTCTTTATTCAAGGAAAATCAAAACATCTATTCGTTTGAAACCGTCAGGCAGGTAATTTGTATTTACTTTATCAACAATGAGAGAGACTAAGCCCTCGTACTGTAAAGATTGCTCAGAGTCTATGGGGAAAGTTGTACCAATCCTCAGCCTCATCGCTAATTCTAGATGCTATGTCCAGCTCACTAAACCAGCTTTCGTGAAAGGAATTGGGCTAAACATAGGAGAATGCATAGATTCTGGCATATTTTGGCACAGCAAACAGTCGCTAATATTGCGTTCATGTGCGTAGTCTAACATTAAACTTGCTGCAGAATTAGTTTTAGTTCGTTTAAAAGGAGTGATTAAGGCCTTTTTGAAAAATCTACATCACCTGCTGAGTATTTAAGTGGAGTGGATAGAACATTTGTTTTTCTATCTAAATTTAGCATGCAGTAGCACCTGGATTGGGAACCTGGTAATCTGGTTTCCTTGTTGTACATTTTACCTGGTAATGATTAAGGATAGTAACATTGTCTGTTATAATATTAGAAATATCTTATTGTTCAATACCTTATCAATCTGAAAATATCAATTAATTTATTTTGTTTAGTGTGAAAGTGTAATCTGATCTGACAAAATATATTTGTCACCACTATTTAACACATATCTGTTCATCGGAAATATAAAAACAATCATTAATTGTACATCTGTAATCATCTGGTCATTCAATTCAAATGTTATCTTTGTACAAGAGCTGGAAGAACCTGTCGTCCTGACTCGTTCTCCTCCTTTCTTTATGACACAGAATGTCTGGTGTGTGAAGGCATCCTGATACTGTAGATTAGCACTGAGGTGCTGATTGGCTCAAAACTCTTCTTCACCAGAGCACCATATTTCAAACCCCCCAATTGCTCTGCTTTTTGTGGCTCATTCGGTGAGCACTTTATGATTTCCCAGTGAAACAGAGGCTGATCTGCTATCTGCTTGAGAGCAGAGCCTATTCCAAGTGGCACATCCAGATGCCCCGACCCGTGATGGAAGATGTTTAGGAAGAAATCTGCCCCTCCAAGAAACATGGAGCCTTTGAAGCCATCGCTCGTCCTGCAGAGTTGTCTGAGCAGAAAGATGAAGAAGCATCCCATCCCATCAGAAAGTTGAAGATTAGAATCCTCTCATCTCGAAAGACCTCGTGCCTCCTTGCCCATGGTTGGGGGTGCTCTCTGCAGCCAGAGGGTGTGACCCCCTCTCTCTGACCCTTGGCCTTCAGAGCTGTCCTAGTTATTGGGTTAACACTTGATAGAGATGTTTTCCTGAGTGCAGACAACTCAAGGTAATGGATTAGCACATTATCATTAAATTACAAAAATAGGATAGGCCCCTCAGAATTATTTGGGAGCCTTCCTGACACATGCATACATGTAAGGTTTGTGTTAGTCATTGAACATGCAAGAATCATATACTCATCAGTCCAAAGCAGAGAAATGTTATTTTAAGTTAAATGTGTGTTACGACTGGAGCACACAAAAACTGATAGGACCCAAATGCACGACTCTAGACAAAAGATGATTCAAAAAAAGGTTTTACTGTGATGATAAAACAAGGTAATCCATTCACAAGGTTCAAAACGATCTGGCACTTGGCACAGGGAACACACAGAATATATACAGAAGCAAGGGACTCCACAGGTGCAAACAATAAGGGCGGGCAGGTAATCAGGTCCGTGGACAAACAGGTAAGGTAGGAATCGAACTACCTGAAATGAGAAATGACAAAGTAAAACAGGAAATGGCAGACACGGACTTGACAATATAGACTCACAGAGAAATAATACTAACAGATCTGACGAGACACAACAGTACCCCCTCCTCTACGGCCGACTCCGGACGGCCCAGAGTCCTGTGGATTAAGTCTGAAAAAGTCCTTTATCAGTTTCTGATCCACAACAAAACTTGCTGGTACCCAAGACCGATGTTCTGAACCGTATCCTTTCCAGTCTACAAGGAACTGTCGGCCGCGTCCTCTCTTCCTGGCTGCTAGCAGTTTCTTGACGTCATATATCAGACCGCCGTCTAACATCCGGGGGGGAGGAGGAGGCTTGGATGGAGGAACCAAACGACTCTCCCGAACCGGTTTGACTTTGGCAACATGAAAGGTCGGATGGACTCTCAAGGACCTGGGCAGGCGCAGGCGAACAGCCACCGGGTTAACAACTTTCGTTATGGGAAACGGACCCACAAATCGCGGAGCCAGCTTCCTGGAGGCCACACACAGGGGCAGATCTCTTGTAGATAGCCAAACCTTCTGCCCGGGTTTGTAGGCAGGTGCCGGACGACGATGTCGATCTGCTGTCTTTTTCATGCGAGCAGCACTCTTCAGGAGAACCTGGCGAGCTCCTGCCCAGACTCTGTGACACCGCCTCACCAGGGCATGTGCTGACGGTACAGTCACTTCCTTCTCTACTTCTGGAAACAGAGGAGGTTGGTAACCATAGGCGCAGTGAAAAGGGGAGAGACCCGTGGCAGATGTAGGTTGGGTGTTGTGGGCATACTCCACCCATATCAGCTGCTTGCTCCAAGTTGTGGGATTCTGGGACACCAGACACCGTAAACACGTCTCCAGTTCCTGGTTGATCCTCTCTGATTGACCATTAGCCTGTGGGTGGTAACCAGATGTGAGGCTGGGAGTGGCTCCTATCAGGCTGCAGAACTCCTTCCAAAACTGGGAAACGAACTGCGGCCCACGGTCTGACACCACATCTCGAGGAAATCCATGCAGCCTGAAAACATGAGATAAGAGCGCTTCTGCTGTCTCTTTAGCAGAGGGAGATTTGGGCATGGGGATAAAGTGAGTCATTTTGGTGAATCTGTCAACAACAGTGCAAATGGTGGTGTTACCTGCAGAGGGCGGCAGTCCAGTGACAAAATCCAGCGAGATGTCAGACCATGGGCGGCTTGGAATGGACAAAGGTCGCAGTAGACCCATAGGAGACTGGGTAGAGGTCTTATTATACTCAGTAACCTCCTTCTCCATTTTAGGCCACCAAAACCTTTGCTTTATCATGTACATAGTTCGTCTGATACCTGGATGACATGTTAATACAGATGTGTGAGCCCAGTGAATCACATCAGAGCGGACAGATGGGGGAACAAAGAGACGGTTAGGGGGGCCACCACTGGGTACGGTTTTTCCCTCTAAAGCTTGATTTACCTTAGCCTCAATTGGCCATGTCACCCCTCCTATCACCTGAGTGGGCGGTAAAATGGACTCTGTCTCCTTGGAAAGAGCCTCTGGGTCAAAAAGCCTGGATAACGCGTCTGGTTTGGCGTTCTGTGAGCCAGGACGGTAGGAGAGAGTGAAGTTAAACCTATTGAAAAATAAGTTCCATCGTGCCTGTCTGGAGTTTAACCTCTTAGCCTTGCGTATGTACTCCACATTTTTGTGGTCTGTCCACACAATAAATGGCTGTTTTGCCCCTTCTAGCCAGTGCCTCCACTCATCCAGTGCTACCTTCACGGCTAATAACTCTCTATTGCCTACATCATAGTTCCGTTCAGCCGCAGTCAACTTACGGGAAAGGTAGGCACATGGATGGAGCTTACTGTCTTTCTCTGCCCTCTGTGAGAGGACCGCCCCGATGCCCTCGTTGGAGGCATCCACCTCCACCGTGAACTGCCGTTGGGAATCCGGGATGGTAAGTATTGGAGCTGTAGTGAAAACTTTTTTCAACTTCTGGAAGGCCTGGTCTGCCTGTGGGGTCCACACAAACTGAACAGAAGGAGAGGTGAGTACATGCATAGGAGCGGCAATAGAACTAAAATTCCTAACAAACTTCCTGTAGAAGTTAGCAAATCCAAGGAATTGTTGGACTTTTTTCCTGGAAGAGGGTGTGGGCCATTCAGCCACAGCGCTCACTTTAGCAGGATCCATCATTATCTGGTCAGGACCCAGGATGAAACCCAGAAATGAAGTGGAACTGACGTGGAACTCACATTTTTCAGCCTTAACATAAAGTTGATTGTCCAACAACTTTCTTAATACCTGACGAACATGCGAAACGTGTGAACCTTCATCACGGGAAAAAATCAGGATATCATCAAGATAGACAAAAACAAAATGATTCAAAAATTCCCTCAACACATCATTTATGAGAGCCTGAAAAACGGCAGGTGCATTTGTTAGACCAAAAGGCATTACCAGATACTCATAATGTCCGCTTGGAGTGTTGAAACCAGTCTTCCACTCGTCCCCCTCCCGTATCCTCACCAAGTGGTAAGCGTTACGCAGGTCAAGTTTTGAAAAAACTCTAGCTCCTTTCAACAGTTCAAACGCTGAGGTCATAAGCGGGAGGGGGTACCTGTTCTTGATGGTTATGTCGTTTAGGGGGCTGTAGTCGATGCAAGGTCTTAGGGATCTTTCTTCTCAACAAAGAAAAAACCAGCTCCGGCGGGAGATGACGAGGGACGGATAAGACCCGTTTTGAGAGAGCCGTCTATGTACTCTCTCATAGACTCTCTCTCTGGAGCTGAGAGAGTACAGTCTTCCCTTGGGCAAGGGGGACCCAGGCAGGAGATCGATGGCGCAGTCATAGGTGCGATGAGGAGGAAGGGATGTCGCTTTAGTTTTATTGAACACCTCCTTGAGATCTCGGTAGTAGCTGGGTACGTTCGAAAGGTCAGGGAAGTCTGAGTCTTGATTATTTTCATGTTCCCTGTCATTGTCTATTATGGGCTCTCTGACAATTTCAGCAGTCTTGCCCCTGAAACACGAATGAGAGCATTCGCTTCCCCACCCCAAAACCTTACCAGTCCGCCAATCAATGTGAGGGTTATGTTTGCACAACCAGGGATAGCCCAGAATTACTGCATGCTGTGCAGAATTAAACAGATGAAAAGTCATATACTCTGAGTGTTCATGTTCAATAGTTAGTTTAAGAGGCATGGTTCTATGAGTCACTTTGCACATGAGAGTACCGTCCAGAGCGCTAGCTTCAAGTGTCTGAGTCAATGGCACGGAGGCAATTTTCAAACGTTTAGCTAACCCCCAATCCATAAGATTAGCGTCAGCCCCTGAATCTACAAGTACTTTCAAAGCTATGCTGTGCTCATTATTACTAACCTCAACCTGGGTCATGGATCGTGAAGGGAAATCTGCGGTTGTCAATCGGCTCACCAGCACCCTCCGTCTTACTGGTAAGCCCCGTCTTTTAACGGGCAGGCTCCCAGGAAATGTCCCTGCTTCCCACAGTAGAAACATAAACGCTCCCGGAGGCGCCGCTGCTTTTCCTCTGGAGACAGCCTGGCCCTTCCGAGCTGCATGGGTTCCTCTTCTGTGTTCCCCGAAGCAGGTTTCACGGTAGTAGAGGAATTGTGGGTCCGAAATCCGGGTCGTAGTGGAGATCGTGCAGGAGGTGGCGCTTTCCTGGCTTTCTCCCTCCGTCGCTCTTGCAGCCGAGTGTCTGTGCGTATAGCCAAGGCGATCATACTGTCCAAATCCGGCGGAAGATCAAGAGGAACAAGAAAATCCCGCACAGAGTCACTGAGTCCGCTGAGAAACATATCGTATAGTGCGTCTTCATTCCAACCACTGTCCGTGGCCAAAGTACGAAAATCAATGGCGTAGTCAGACACACTCTGATTCTGCTGGGAGATCTGTGTCAGGGCTCTGGCAGCTTCTCTCCCCGGTGTGGTTCGGTCAAAGATCTTTTTTATAGTCTCAGTGAATAGTTGGAGAGATTTACACACCGGAGACTCCCGTGCCCACTCCGCCGTAGCCCAGGCTTCCGCTCTTCCCGTGAGGTGGGACACAACAAACGCCACCTTGGCTAGATCACTGGGGAAAGCAGCAGGCTGGCAGGTAAAATGTAGGTCACACTGCGTTAGGAATGGACTGCAGTTACCGGACTCGCCCGAAAACTTCGCTGGAGGAGCAAGACGAATCATGGAAGCTGGCATGGAAAAAACAGCTGTAGGCTCTGGAGCCGGGGCAGCCACGTTGGAAGGAGCGGCAGGCACACTATCCAACCGTGTGAGTACATTATGGAGCTGTTCAGCCAGGTGATTAATTTGTGTTGTAACTACGCCTCGAAACTGGCTGCTAGTCAGGGTCATTACTCCCTGGTTTATGTCCTTCATTTCTTCCTCCTGCTGCCGCAGACGTTGAGCCTGAGAGCAGAGCGCTGCCCTCAGGGTTTGAGAGTCGGCTGAGTCCATTTGTTGGCCAGATCGTAATGTTACGACTGGAGCACACAGAAACTGATAGGACCCAAATGCACGACTCTAGACAAAAGATGATTCAAAAAAAGGTTTTACTGTGATGATAAAACAAGGTAATCCATTCACAAGGTTCAAAACGATCTGGCACTTGGCACAGGGAACACACAGAATATATACAGAAGCAAGGGACTCCACAGGTGCAAACAATAAGGGCGGGGCAGGTAATCAGGTCCGTGGACAAACAGGCAAGGTAGGAATCGAACTACCTGAAATGAGAAATGACAAAGTAAAACAGGAAATGGCAGACACGGACTTGACAATATAGACTCACAGAGAAATAATACTAACAGATCTGACGAGACACAACAATGTGAGCTAGTCCCTGTGGATATAACCCTTTCTCAATGATTCTAAATGTTATATTAATTCACCATTTACCGTTTGATAAAAGATTAGTTTATCAGGCGTACATTTCCTCTTCCATAAAACATAGGTTTGAGAAATTAATGTTTCAATAATATGAGATCAACTACTCAAATATAATTGACTCTCCCCTCCCTTTTCTTACATATGTCACATAATGTAATAACAACGTAGGAGTCTATTTAAACATGGTATTGTCTATAAGCTATTAATCGAGAAAACTCAGTATCAGCATGTAACTTGCAAATAACTCTTCTCTCTTTCCTATCCCTCTCTTATCCTCATCTCTCTATTCTCTCTTCCACATCCCTCTCTCATCCTCATCTCCCATCTCTCTCACAGCTCTCTCTATTCTCTCTTACTTCAGTTAGATATGAAATAAAACATACGAGTCCATGTAAGCATGGTAGAGGTCATAATCCATCACTCGAGAAAACTCAGTATCAGCTGTGCGCAACTAACAAAAACAATTGTGAGAAACATATATTATGCAGGAAATGCACACCTTTGTTGAAAAAACAAAGCATCTCTGATTTGGGAGGAACAGCTTCAACCCCCTTAACATCTGAGTTACCACTGAAGGCATAGCATGAATGATAGTGGGCGTCTGAGGGTGTCTTTACTGAGAAATGTCAAACAAATTCAAAACCTTACATTTGAAAACAGGTTTGCATTCCTCCACTTAAGGTGACGTTATCATTGGAAACAATAAAAACAAACTATTTTGATATAGAATCTATAAATTGAATCGTTAGAGCAGAACAGAATGGTTGTATTTTTAGCCTAAGCTCCGTGCAGCCTCTAGTTTCACCAGGTGGAAACATGGTCTATACGGTAAGAGGCCCCTGACATCAGGCCTATACCAAAATAGTAGGGGCTTTTCACAGTTTGCCAATCTTACAGGCATCCTCTGCATAGCAGTATGGATAGCCTTAAAAAAACAAACAAACCACTCCGTGATAACGAGAGTCATATTTCTGACCCTTATGCCCTAAATGAAGCCGTTAGTCTCATCTGACTGACCCAAGGGTTTGGTGCTGGTGTGACAGTTCCAAGTGTTCAGAGCAGACGTCAAGCTTTCAGTTCATGGCTCGGTGGGGGGGAAACAGACCCATGTGAGACAGTATCAACGGCTTGTAGAGTTCAGTTTGAGGAATGTCATTCTCTCTGGGAGCAGGAAATGGTGTCCATTCTCGGACCAGACCATTAATGTCATGTAGCGCATGCATAGTATCTCTGTGACTGCACTCAGCCGGACTGTAGTAGGGCAGAGCTGGGTGACTTTTTAGTGAAGCCGTCCGAGGCCATGGACAACAAAAGGAACACAGGGTCATCAATGTCTCTCTTTACCATTGGCTCAATCATAAAACAAATTAGTGGGAAAAATGTGAAACACTAATCCATCATGTGAAATGTTGAGTTAATTTAAATAATTACTTATGGGTTGAAATCAAATTATCATTAATATTAGAAACTAAAGTCAGTTAAAATAGGACTTGCACGGATCAGAATCTAATCAATACACCATTTTCCCAGCTCTGTAATGAAAGGATAACAAGCAGGGATGCAAACTTGTCACCTTTTGAATCCAAAATAGGTCGTTTGTGTGATTCATGTAGATCTGCAATACAAATACTATTGGGGTATGGGCAAGGTTGCCAACTCTGGGTACCTGGCTGGAGTGAGATTTCGATATCATGGGTTTAATTACACACATGCGCATGAAATGACTGCTATCGTGTCAGTAGCGGGACCTTAGGATATATTTAGGATATATATATAATATATATACAAATGCACAATATTGGACACAGACTATAAAAGGGCACACAGTTTCATTCACTAATGAAAGTCAAACACATGTTTGTTTCCACTGTTTTATTGTGTGCCTGTCATGATAAGCAATTAATTGACTTATCGGCTCCTGAGTATTTGTGTTGGGTAATCTATGTTAGGGCTAACCCATACAGTGGTGGGGCTCAAATCAGTATTTGAAATGTAATTACATTACATTACATTACATTGCATTTAGCTGACGCTTTTATCCAAAGCGACTTACAATAAGTACATTCGATAAGCCAGTCCTTTATTAGTATATAAGTGCTCTGTTAGCAGTTCTTTGTTAGTCATTCTATCGCTCGAAGTGGAGTCGAAAGAGATGAGTTTTCAGTCTGCGCCGGAAGGTGTGTAAGCTTTCTGCCGTCCTGATGTCAATGGGGAGCTCATTCCACCATTTAGGAGCCAGGATAGCAAACCCACGTGTTTTTGCTGATGGGAACTTGGGTCCCCCTCACAGCGAGGGTGCAGCGAGTCGTTTGGCTGATGCAGAGCGAAGGGCACGCGCTGGGGTGTACGGTTTAACCATGACCTGGATGTAGGAAGGGCCAGATCCATACACGCTATATCGCCCCATTGACGGTGAAATGCCACGTGTGAGGTTTGGATTATTTCCCTGTCTCAATCCAAATTGAACTGTATGAAATAAAAGGCATATTTGTGTTGTAAACAAAAAGGCGACCTGGAGCCAATCCTGCAATGTCCCCAGAGGAAAAAAATTGACATGCTGAAAACCCAACCCCCGCAGCGGCGCTGTCTGGGGGATTTTTTTTTAAATACTAAAATAACATACACATTCTCTCTTGAGATGAAAAATAAATCCATCTATTTACTACACGGCATATTTAAATGAAGCTGAACCTGCTGCTCCTCACAGAGGAAAAAGGCTGTGTGAATTACTTTACATTGTGGATAAGGGTGGATATCCCCCATTGTTCTGTGTGTGAAAATGGAAGACAGCCCACACACCTATCAATCATCAAACCGTGGGGTCTTATTTCATTGTGATGATTTCTATCAACACGTAATGTTGTATCAATGTATATAGAGATGTGTTACCGCAAAATTATTCTCCGTCGGGATTTCCTGCAACAACACCACGCCGTTATCTTGATTCTGATGCCAGAATCCATTATCAAAGATGTCCTATTTGAGAAGACGATCACTACGTGACAATCTGCAGCCGCGAGCTGTTATGTGCCAACATTGCCGCATGGTGTTCTTCCTCCCATATTATGTGGTCCGGAGTGACTCTTACGGAGCGTCCACACTACAGCTTCAAAAATAGCTTGGAGCTGGGCGTGTCTGGAGCTTGGGGATTTTATTCAAGCAACACGGCCAACAACCAATCACATGAATCTCCCGCCCCCGACATACAAAGCAAAAAACCTCGGGGATTGTATGGGAGCAATATATATATAAACTCCCCAAACAGGCGAAAACCTACCAGTTTCACCCACTGTCTCTGCCACCTCCCTCCATGCCTGGTTCCTCCGGTTTGTATCCCGGTAGGTGAAGAGGGTCTGGTCATACAAAACCGGGTGATTTGCTACGGCGATAGTTAGTTTCTCCTCCGACTTTTTTTGAAATATAGAAATGAACGGCGGGATATCTCTCCCAGCTTAGACGCGGTTTGATTGGCTACGGCTTCAGCTGTCAGATTTTGGGAAACGGGATTTGATTGGCTGGCGCTGGCTACTCCGGCGTCTCCGGCGTCAGAAGTTGAACATTGTTCAACTTCTTTCGCCGGAGACGCTTGAGACGGACCGCTCTGCTACCCACAATTCAGTTCGGCGAAAAATCGAGGCTACGTGACGTCACCCCATTGAAAGTGAATGGGCAGATTGGAGCTTTCGACGCTGTCGACGCTGTCCACGCTGTAGTGTAGACGGGCCGTTACAGACTGGACCGCTGGTGAACAGCTGTTAGAACGGGCCGTTCAGGTGTTAAGAGCAGAGCTCCCTGTCGGAGCAGCAGAGCGTGAAGTGAACTGAAAAAATGTTCTGGCTAACGTTAGCTTTAGTACTCAGATCTTGTTCTTGAGTAGAAGTACCAGAGTGTAGGAATACTACGTTACAGCAAGAGTACTGCATTAAAAATGTTACTCAAGTAAAAGTATAAAGGTATTCTCATCAAAATATAGTGGAAATAGTGACAGTAAAGGTAGTCGTTGTGCAGATTGGTCCATTTCAGAATAATATATATGATGTGTTTTATAATGATTGATCAAGAGAGTGTTCTCAAAGCTGGTAACGGTGCAGCTAGTTTGAATGACTCTGTATACTGCAGGGTAGCTGGTGGATTTACTCCAGGTGGAACTAAAGTCTGATTTAACACTTGATTATATTTCACATAATTTATCCAGATCCGTAAAGTAACTAAAAGGTATGAAATACATGTAGCGGAGTAGAAATACACCATGTACCTCTGAACTGTAGAAGAATAAAGTAGCAAAACATTTAAATACTCAAATAAAGTACAAGTATCTCAAAATAGTGCCCAAGTATAGTACCTGTTGAGTTTATGAACTTAGTTACACCAGTGGCTATACAGATAGAAAGACTAAGCCTTGCACAGAGGCATACAAATACATTTATGAAAATTCTCAACAGTGCTGCCAGAATTATAAACTGACTGCTACAATTAAAATAAATGCTTTTATCTATTTCTATCAGATGTGACTCTTTGGCATTTCTGTTATTATTACCTGCTGCTTCAGTTGTTCTGCCTGCCAAAATCATCTGTTATTCCTCACACAAAGTGGATTAAGGCAAATATCCAAAAATTGTGTGTGTGTGTGTGTGTGTTTGTTTGGTGTGTGTGTGCGTGTGTGTGTGTGTGTGTGTGTGTGGTTGGTGTGTGCGTGCGTGCGTGTGTGTGTGTGTGTGTGTGTGTGTGTGTGTGTGTGTGTGTGTGTGTGTGTGTGTGTGTTTGGTGTGTGTGTGTGTGTGTGTGTGTGTGTGTGTGTGTGTGTGTGTGTGTGTGTGTGTGTGTGTGTGTGTGTGTGTGTGTGTGTGTGTGTGTGTGTGTGTGTGTGTGTGTGTGTGTGTGTGTGTGTGTGTGTGTGTGTGTGTGTGTGTGTGTGTGTGTGTGTGTGTGTTTGGTTGGGGGTGCCTGAATGTCTTACAATTTCCAGAATGTTCCTCTTTGTGCCTTGAGGCCATAAAACCCCCCAATGGTCGCTCTGTGGTCTGCTCAGATTCTCTTCCCCTCCAGAGGTCACACCTGTCTCTGACCTCGGGTGCAGAACTTTAGGAGCAGAGAAAGGGGGAGATTCCGTCCAAAAATGCAAACCTCTCCATGGGCAAAACAGCATCTTATCTAACTGTCCCTGACCTGCAATCACCCATCTTAAAAATATTGCAACATTATACTCCTTTAAAAATTGCTCAACTCATTTAAAAACATTTATTATGTACACAATAAAACCTCAACAAGTATATTGATCCTGGCTTAACCAGCGACCTTTACTCTATTGTTCATAAGCTCAGTATTTGACAACTATTAGGATTGTAGTAATGTCTGTATAGACCAATTGTACTAGAAATAATTTGAAACAGTTTAATAAAGAATGTTAAACTATATTTAAACTGTAATTGAACTTCAACGTATATCAATTATCTGATTCCAGTGGCCAGTTGGAACAGACAATCAACAAGGTTTTCATTTTGCAGCAACAGCGCAAAAGGTTTCAATCACTGTCTGAGTCTGGTTCTGTATTATCTGCTTTGTTTCGAAATGTGTTCAATACATTACGTTTTTTTATTCATTATTACCATACAATACATAGATTAAGAATAAATGAAACAAATAATACAACATTGAGCTGTTTGAGCTTTTCATCTTTACATTATTGTTTTTATTTTTCTCAAGTCACTTACTTTTGGTGAGATAACTAAAGTTTAGTTAATTTTATCCTGGCTGTGGACTGATTTATTATTAGTTACAAAGCATGCACAAGACGGCGGGTAGACAAACAAACACGAAACAATTATACAAACAGACATGAACTCTCAACAATTGCCAGCGTGACAAAAAAAACTCCTTCCGCTCAATTTAGTCCGAATTAGGGAGAGTCTCAGAGGGGGTAGGGAAATATCTGTTTAATTATGAGTTCCTTCTTACTCATATTCAGCAATTCATATATGACATTCCCAGACCACGTTTAACCACTTTCTTTAGTACAAAAATGGCAATAATCGCGGAACCAATGACTATGTGCTGTTCCAATCTGTTGAAGAGCAATAACTAATTTATTCTCAAATCAACAACCACTATGCTGATTTAGTGGTGCTTTGCTCGTCCCGTCCGGCGAGCAGAGTCTTTTATTTATCCAGTACCCTGTCTTCCAACCACAGCCAAATTCAACAACTAATCAGTTATGAAACACAGCGCTATGCCACATTCTCGCGTACCACGCCCAATCGTTCTGTTTAGTTCCAAATCAATAAAATAGTGTGAGGAAAAGAATATGTAGCACTTTGTGCTCCTTCTTCTCTGCCTGCTGTTCCCCGCAGGGGGGGGGGGGGGGGGAATTCACACACACCCTTTCTAGCAGCAGCAGCTGCAGGCAGATTTGAGCCGATTTCTGCTGTTAATTTAACCAGTTGACCACTGAGACCTCCAGAATTCGGCGATTTGTTTCAATACAAATCTATCACATTGCTTCTAATGCAGAAACTTCACTTTACTGATGCCCTTCTTTAAAGTCTCTCCGAACCCAAATGTGGTCACACCACCAGATGTAAAGAGTAGAGAAACGAAAAAAAAATTGCAGCAGCTCAGTTTTTTTTACAGGTAATTTTATGATACCGTCAACCACAGATACTGGCAAGCCAATCTCAAAATAGAAATGTACTTACCAGCCTCTGAAGATCTTTTGGTATCCTGTTCCGTGACGCCAATTTGTAAGGGAAACTTCTGTTGCAATGGAAATCAGGACTCAGAGAGACACGGGAGGAGCGGGAATTCTGAATGTCAAACACTGGGATTTATTGAGAGATCCAACGGCCGGGAGAGATTACACAGCATAGTCACACTTTCATGTGGGCAATTTTGCAATCTCTGCCCACATAAGACAAAATACATGGTCTGTATATCCATAAGGCGTGGCCTATTTTCCCGCCTCTGGAAAACAATACCAGACCCTGGAACAAAACCGTTTGTATGGCAACTTCTCATGTGCCTATACCCCTCCCCCCACAGGAAAGGCAAAGGACCTTTTGACCTGTGTCTTCCTGAGAAATTACTTGAAGGAGACAAAGAGAGAAATCACTAAAAGTCTTCCATGCACAGATCTCATTAAATATTTCCTTCACACTCTGAATAGTGTTTATCACCTTCTGAGGGAGTCCCACTGTATTCAGGTTATACCACTCACGGGCCAGGCCCATAGTGCCAAGTGCTCTGGGTGTGGGTGAAAAATCGTCCCCCCCCCGCCTGAGACAGTATGTCCCTGCGTAGTGGGAGCTGCCACGGCTGCCCGCACAGCAGCTGATATATCTCCGCCAGCCAGTACATTGCAGGCCAGTGTGGAGCTATTAGGATCAGTGTGTGGCGTTGTTCTCTCACTCTGGCCAGAGTTGGGGGTATCAGAGCCAGGGGTGGGAACGCGTACAGAAGGACCGGAGGCCAAACTTGCGCGAGCGCGTCCACGCCTAACGGTGCGTTTAAATCGCGCATTGAAAAGAACAGCTGACATTGAGCGTTTTCTTTTGATGCGAACAGATCCACCGCGGCCCGGCCGTAACGCACCCACAGCTAACTCACAATCCTTGGATGTAGAGTCCAGTCTGCGTATAGTGGTGCACCTCTGGACAGCAGATCTGCCCCGAGGTTCATCACTCCTGGTACGTGCGTCGCTCTCAGAGAGAGGAGACGTCCGCAGCTCCATAAGATCAGTTTGCGTGCCAGCATGTGTAACTGGAGAGAACGCAAGCCCCCTTGGCGGTTTATATACGATATTGTGGTCGTGTTGTCTGTCTTCACGAGGACATGATGTCCTCTGAGAAAAGGCAGAAAGCGTTTCAGGGTGAGGAACACCGCTAAAAGCTCCAGATAATTTATGTGTGACCATTGGAGGTCTCTGCTCCAGAGACCCCTCACAGGTCGACCTTCGTATATACCCCCCCAGCCCGTCAGACATGCGTCTGTGGTGACCACCTTCCGCGATAGGACAGCACTCATAGGCACGCCCCGTACTAGAAAAGTCGGGTGCAGCCAGTGGCGCAGTGCCATTATGCATTTCATAGTGACCATCACTCTCTGCACGCCATGATGCACGGGGTCCAGTCTGAGGGCAGCTACCCAGCGCTGAAACTCCCTCATGTGTAAGCATCCCAGTCGTACCACCAGGACGGCTGACGCCATGAGCCCCAGTAACCGCAGACATGATCTGAAGAGAACATATTTGCGTGGCTGGAAATGAGCGAGGCAAGCCCTGAAGGCTTTCACTCTCTCTGATGACAGGCGGGCTGTAAAGGGCACCAAATTCAGGCGTAGGCCCAGGAATAGTATAGTCTGGGCTGGAGACAACATGCTCTTTTCTGTGTTTATTACAAAACCCAGGTCGAGCAGGTGTTTTACGAGGACATTTGTCTGCGTAATAGCCTCTTGTTCCGACTGTGCGAGAAGGAGCCAATCGTCCAGATAAGTTGCCAGGCGAATACCCTGTTGTCTTAACGGGGCTATCGCGGCTTCCGTACATCGTACAAACACTCGTGGGCTGAGAGACAGACCGAAGGGAAGTACTCTGTATTCGTAACAGACACCCTGAAAGGCGAACCTCAGATATTTCCTGTGTGGATAATATACTGGGATGTGGAAATACGCGTCTTTCAGGTCGACTGATGTGAACCAATCGTTTTGGCGCACGAGACGCAACAGAGATGTGTGAGTGAGCATTCTGAATTTGTATGTTTTGAGATATTTGTTCAGAGCCCTCAAATCTAGTATAGGCCGAATCCCGTTCCCTCCCCGTTTGGGAACGAGGAAATATTTGGAATAAAAGCCGCTCTGACTCTGTTCGGAGGGTATTATAGATATAGCCTTCTTGTCTAGTAGCGAGAGAATCTCTTGCTCCAGAATATGGGCCGACTCTCCCCTAGGCTGACAACCCCGGTCGATACTGCGCATGCGCGTGGCGGTGATGCCTTCATAGCCGTCCATCGTCCGCCTTCTGAGAGAGGTAGCAGCCACTCTTAGAGTAACTCTTAGCCATAATAACTTTGTATTATTAGTGTAGGACACTTATGTATGTACAACATCTGAAGATGTGTAGTTTTATTTATGCTTTCACATCATTTTACAGCATATTGCTATACTATTTCAGACTCAGTATTTACATTCTTATATTCAAAGAAAATCAGTAATATCTTTAAAAACTACAAGTAATTTTATATCAGCTGTGCACCGTTATGGTGTAAATATAACCTATCTATGAATTAGATCAAATGTAAAAGTCAGCCGAATTAGTGTTGATACTGCAAGGAGACGTATTGTGTGAAGAGAAATTGAAGATGTTGTTTAATTGTTGATATATTTATGATCCACGTCAAGTATTCAGTTTCGGCGGCATTTCATCCAGTTTTTCCAAAGGTCTTCTCATCAGGGCTCTATAAATAAAGAACTATGGCAGATCTGTAATATGTAATGCAGCCGAACCGTGTATTACAATGCCGTTATGTGATGACTTTCAAAGAGAAAAGCAAGAACACTCGGAATTAAGTATTATTTTATTCTTTTAAAATGTTTTCCGGATTTCATATCATATAAACACCAAATCCCAGCATGCATTGCGGCTAAAGCATCCAATCAGCGAGCTTAAACCATAGCTGAGGATCTTGGGTAATCGCTCGAAATGCCTAAGTCTGTTTCCGGTTATTTTTATTTTGAAATTCAGTTCCTGACGGACGCCAAAAAAGCACGAGATTATGAAATTAAACCAATAAATAAAAGCAAGGATAATTGTGTGTTATTGGTGAGTAAATAACAGTGTGTTATTTTGAAAAGAATAACAAATTAGAAGGAAAAAAACATTTAGAAAATACAGATTTCAGTATTCTGAGGCTCTGAGCCCCATTTATCTTCCTCACAGACGGCAACAAAAGTCAGAAATTATACGATAAATTATGCAATAATTGTGGCTTGATATTGAGTAAGAACATGTTTTTATGAACCACACAGCTTCCGGTCTTCCACGACCCGACCGGAGAAAAAGACGTGCTGCAGGCATTAAACACATTACCCGTAGAAATACTTATTGTAAGTCGCTTTGGATAAAAGCGTCAGCTAAATGCAATGTAATGTAATGTAAATACATTCCTTTTAAAATCGTGCTGTGCAACACGAAAAAAAGAGGAAAATCGTGTTGGTGAACATGAATCAATAGATTAAAAATCGTGTTGGTGAACACGAAATGCCATGAGACTGGGTTGAAATGCTAGGTCAATAGCAAACAAGACGTTCCTGTTAAACGACTTCTTCACCTCTCATGATCTGGATTTAATGTTCCTGACGGAGACCTGGGTCCACACTGGCGAGTATGTACCGTTTCTGAACTTCTTCCTCCCGACTGTACTTTCTTCTGCTCCCCCCGTACCACCGGCCGTGGTGGGGGTATAGCTTCAGTGTTCAGCTAATCTCCAATGCCATTTGCTTCACCCAGTAACTAGCTATGCTAGCTTCGAGTTGCAGCTTTTTGAGCTGAACCTGGCCTCACCTATACTATGCGCAGTCGTGTATCGTCCGCCAAAGTACAATAATGATTTTATAACTGACTTTTCTGACTTTCTGTCCGGGATAATGGTGAAATATGATCGTGTTTTGATCTGCGGAGACTTTAATGTCCATGTGTGCTGCGAGTCTAAACCTCTGGTTAGGGATTTTTTAAACCTCCTCGACTCTTTCGGTCTTATTCAGTCTGTGGCTGGCACAACACATGATAAAGGACACACCTTAGACTTAGTATTATCGTTTGGATTGTCTATCTCTGTGGATGAAATCTGTGCAGGAACGCGTATCTCAGACCATTTACCGGTTCTGTTTACAACCTCGATCCCTTCTGTAGGAGTCGAATCACGTGCTCCTGCGCGTTGTCTGCGTTCAATTAACCCCTTGACTGCCTCACAGTTTTCAGATGCTTTTAATACTTATCCGATTTGTAAATTAGAGGTGAACTGTGCTTTTAGTGCGGATGAGCTTATCTCTTTGTTTGATTCGACATGCACACTAATACTGGATTCCGTTGCTCCTTTTACGCTTAGACGCAACAAAGTTCTCTCAGAGCCGTGGCTCAATGATTGTACTCGCGCTTTTAGGCGCGCTTGTAGGCGTGCAGAGAGAAAATGGAAAAAGGATAAACTTCATGTCTCCTTAGAAATTCTTCGTGCTTGCCTTTGCGATTATCAGATGGCAGTCAAAGCAGCTAAAACAGAGTATATTTCTCTGTTAATCTCCAAAAACAGCCATAAACCTCAAGTTCTTTTTAATGTCCTCAATTCGATCATTAATCCTTGTGATGCCTCTCCAATTGTGCCATCAACTACTCTCTGCGATACATTTCTTAAAATTTGTATCGAAAAAGTATCTGCTCTAAGGCTAGCCTATACTAGTGCTACCCCAGATCCTGCTCCCTTTCTGTGCCCTGCTGTCTTCAACCATTTTGAGCCTGTATCCCTCTCTTCTCTCTCGGAAGTAGTCGACAAACTGTACAGCATTCCCTCTCGCTTCCTTAGAGATGTTTTTGAATCAGTTGGAGCAAGTGTTTTATTGCTTGTAAACACCTCTCTTAGCTCAGGATGTGTCCCAGCTGCCTTCAAACATGCCGTGGTTAAGCCACTACTTAAAAAGAAAAATCTCGATCCCTCCATTCTCGCAAATTTCAGACCCATCTCCCAGCTACCCTTTTTATCTAAAGCCTTGGAGCGAGTAGTCTACGTCCAGCTGCAGTCGTTTTTAACCACGCATGGCATCCACGAAAAATTTCAGTCTGGCTTTAAACCTATGCATAGTAGTGAAACAGCCCTTTTAAGAGTTTTTAGTCATCTTTTTTGGACCCCAACCAACAGTCTCCCCAGTTGATATTCTGGGCTCCCTCAATAAAAATATCCTCCCTTCTGTCATGAACCTTGGAGTGACCTTCAACAGCGCCTTTAAATTTGATAAGCAGGTTAGCACTGTAGTCAAGACCTGCTTTTTCAAAATACGACTATTGGCTAAGACCAAGTCGTTTTTATCTTTTAAAGACCTAGAAAGGGTTATTAATGCCTTTGTTACCTCGAGACTGGATTACTGCAATGCTCTGTATGCAGTGTTGTGCTAGTTACTGAAATCCAGTAACTAGTTACCATTACTAGTTACTTCATTTCAAAAGTAACTCAGTTACTTTAATGATTACTTACACCAAAAAGTAATGCGTTACTGTGAAAAGTAACGTTTTAGTTACTTAAAAAAAGGGCTCCCATTATATTAATGCCCTTATAGCCTTCATTTCAGTACTGTTATTGCATTGGAGAATAATACAATCTGTTGATCAACTTGACATGCATTATATGCAATCTGGATAGCATCGATATTAGCTGGCTTTACATTTTTGTATATTCTTTCTCCAGGTAGTTGGAAAAAGTTTTCCGTCCCATATGCCGTGTGCCGCCCGGACATTCTATCATGCTAACTAGCTCCCTGAAAGCGGGTGACTCCACTGTAGCAATAGCCTGCATGTGTTCTACACAACCTGATCTCACCAGAATGCGTGACTCCACCACGACTCCTTAACACCACAATGCGTGGTGGAGTCACGAACTTTGTTACATTTGCGTGTCGGCACCACGCAAACAACCCCAATGTAAAGTGAATGAGGCTCCTTTGTCGTGGTGCACACACGCATTTCTACAACGTGCATTGTGTGTAATGCAACTGTTAATTTTATTAAATTAGTTTGTTTTTAAGGAAGGCCAGAGCTTCAGCTGTGTCAAATAGATTGTTCCCTTCAGTTAACGTTATTTAAAAGATAATGATCATGTCTTGTATTACGAGCGTCCATTCCCATTGGATAACGGAGAATTTTACACCCGGAAGTAAGTAGCCTATTCTCCTTACTGTCGATTGATTTTACAGTGATATCTGCACTACTCATCGACTAAAAAACACCAAATTGTCCTTGTTAATTACACAACATTGATTGGTTTGAATTGTGTGCAATGCTTTTGTATTTTCCCCCTTCGATTCGGAGAAACAAATATTTTTTCGGAGTTTTTGGACGGCAGAAGACACTACACTACCCAGAATCCTCAGCTATCGTTTGGGACTACACCATGAACCCCGTGATCAGTCCTCAAGTTCTTTGATTGGTTGACCTCCAACTGCATTCCATATAAAAAAAAAACGTTTCGTAAAAGAGAAAATCATACTTTATTCAGCAGTGCTTGCTTTTACACATCTGTCTTAGTTCTTTATTTATCTACAGAGATCGGGCATCAGAATACACCGGAAACTATTCTTTTACCGTTCTGTTTTAATTTCACAATAAAGTTAGTAGTAATATTTTGTTTTGATATTATTGTTTTTTATTAACTACTAGACGACTGGGTCATGTTAAGACCATCTTTTTTTGGTTGCTATGGGTTTTTTCCATCGCTTTTGTGTTACAAATATCAAAACAATAACAAAATAATATTCGTCGTAAACTAAACCGGAAACAGCAGTATATTTTATTTTGTTAACACTGTAAACTTGACAGCCTTTTACCTATGCTTTTAACCCAAACCACCTACTGGTTAAAGCACGTTATTACACGTTTAGAGTAATTGCAATGCAGGAAGATTGTGTTGCTTTTTAATGACTGTTTAAAATGCCTTTTTTTTAATGTCTTTCATTTTTGTAACGCACTTTTGAATGTGTTATATTTTATGAAAACATTCAAATATTAAGAGTACATACAAAATAGTGGGAAAGTAGAAGGTCAATTATATAAATATAGAATAGAAAATATCAAGAAGATACTCAAATGATATATAGAGTAAAACAGTTTAGTGCCTGATAGGAGGATGTGCTAACTAATAAGGCTTTATTTAAAGAAATGTGCAGAATACGACAGTGTAATGGTGGAAGTATACACACATATTGATAGATGTCTTGTAATGCACTGTTGATGAACCTGTGACCCAAGTTGTTCATTCATTGCATAACTACACTGTTGTGTATATGATATGTCAATAAACCTTAGAAAATCTTGAAATCTTGAAAGGGATGTGCAAAATAGCAATTATATACAGTCTTTAATGAACTATTAGAGAATAACGAGTAATGAATATGCTTTAAACGGATCTGCAGATAAATATTTAGTCTTCTCAAGCAACCAACTATCAAATATCTCGCCTGATTGTTGGCACTTGACAATCACCTTCACTGAATTTCATTCAGGTGTAACTAAAGTCTGATTTAAGGGTTGTTTATATTTCACATCATTAATCCAAATCTGTAAAGTAACTAAAATAAATGTAGTGGATTAAAAATACCAGGTTAACCTTAAAGAAAGCCCTCAGGATTATAAAAGACCACCATCACCCCAGCCACAAACGGTTCTGTCTGCTGCAGTCTGGCAGGCGGTACCACAGCATTCGGACTAAAACCACCAGACACAGAGACAGCTTCATCCCACAGGCCAGAAGACTATTAAACACCTGAACTTAGAAATAACATTCATCTGGCTGCTACTTAGAAATTATTTATCTAATATATCATATTCCAATCACTTGTATATAGACTCTTATTGCACTATTTCACTATTTTTTCTGTGCATCTGTTTTATTGCGTAGCACTGTTGGAGGAGCCTGTGACCTAAGGGGGGGAGGGGGGTAGGACACGTTCGATTCCTGTTTTGAATAGTGTGCCGTAGATGGGTTTCATTCCATTTCAAAGTCCTTTTGGACGCTCTGTGTAAACGTCGCGCATCCAATCACAGAGGTTGAGGACTGATCACGGGGTTTGTCAAGCTAAGCACATGGTGTAGTCCCAAACGATAGCTGAGGATTCTGGGTAGTGTAGTGTCTTCTGCCGTCCAAAAACTCCGAAAATATATTTGTTTCTCCGAATCGAAGGGGGAAAATACAAAAGCATTGTACACAATTCAAACCAATCAATGTTGTGTAATTAACAAGGACAATTTGGTGTTTTTTAGTCGATGAGTAGTGCAGATATCACTGTAAAATCAATCGACAGTAAGGAGAATAGGCTACTTACTTCCGGGTGTAAAATTCTCCGTTATCCAATGGGAATGGACGCTCGTAATACAATACAGGGGACATGATCATTATCTTTTAAATAACGTTAACTGAAGGGAACAATCTATTTGACACAGCTGAAGCTCTGGCCTTCCTTAAAAACTAACTAATTTAATAAAAATAACAGTTGCATTACACACAATGCACGTTGTAGAAATGCGTGTGTGCACCACGACAAAGGAGCCTCATTCACTTTACATTGGGGTTGTTTGCGTGGTGCCGACACGCAAATGTAACAAAGTTCGTGACTCCACCACGCATTGTGGTGTTAAGGAGTCGTGGTGGAGTCACGCATTCTGGTGAGATCAGGTTGGTTCTACAACATACCGTGCAATGGCTTTATCGACTTTTCCCTGGCTAGCAGTCCCTTGGTTAAAATCCAGCCGCTGTTGCTTAGGTGCAGGCAGAGATGGAGTACTCGAGTCCTGGACTCGGACTCGAGTCGGACTTGAGTGCCGATTTTCGGGACTCGTGACTCGACTCGGACTCGCGCACTGATTGACGCGACTCGGAATTGGACTCGTGAATTCTCGCACAGGATGACTTGGACTCGGACTCGGACTCGTGAATTCCCCCCCCCCACGATGACTCGGACTCGACTCGTACATTGACGCTCCGACTTGGACTCGGACTCGAGCACATTTTCTCTGGAGTCTGATGTCCTCTATCCTGTATGGCGAGTTCACGTACTGGGCCCCGCTATTCCAGTCTAGAGATGCCTAGAGACACACCCCGCATCGTGCTGTATGCTTTCACACATTCTGCTTCCACATTGGAAAAGAGCAGCGCAAAATGCTCGTTATGTGGAAACAATATATATCTAAGGATCGAGTTCAGACATATAGGCTGTCTTGAACACTATCATCAGAGTAACGTGATCTAATCAATAAATAAAGATTCAGCCGATAACGAAAGCACATACTTAACATGCAGAATGACGTCATTTTGCATGCTAAGTAGCTATGTGCTTTCTGGGGATAAATCTTTATCGGTAAACTGATTTAACCCGTAAAAGTTCCTTCAAAATAAGAGTCCCGATCTTATTACTATCAAAATAAAAGTGCAAAACGAAAACTTTACCATAGGAAAATATTGGCATACAAATATAATCACTTCTCTAAAAGGTAACTCATTTTAAATATAGTTTATTTATATATAATAATAATATTAATATTAGAAATAAGCTTTATATTTGTATAGCACCTATTACAAGAATTGTAGCCAAACTCGCTTCACAGCAGTTCAATAGACAGGATAACAGCAATGTAGAGGAGCAGCTACATTTCAAAACATATATCCACGAAGATTAATACATGAAGACTTGTGACTCGGACTTGACTTGGACTCTTCTTAAGTGACTCGGAATTGGACTCGGACTCGAACACAGGTAATGATGACTCGGACTCGGACTCGACATGGACACTCCTTGGGTGACTCGGACTTGGACTCGGACTCGAAGAGTGGTGACTCGAGGGTGACTTGGACTCGTGAATTGGTGACTTGACTACAACACTGGGTGCAGGTGGAGGTGGAGTGGCGTCGGCTGAGTCTCTGTGGTCTTACAGTAGCTACTAGCTTTGTCCCAGCATGTTGTTTTTGCAGATGTTTTAAGAGATTTGAATGACTGGTTTGGGCAGTAGATAGGCTCTTTGACCCGCCAGGACACAACTTACATTTAACTAAAACGTTCTTTTCTTTGTGCTCGACAAAAGTGAAATAGTGAGAATATCTCCAGGTGGAGAAACTAGACTTGAGCTCCGCCGCCGCCATGATAGTCTTGTTAGTAAACAACACAAACACGCCCACAGCCCGTCTCCGCATGTGACACAGGAAGTATTTAAGTACATTTACTCAAGTACTGTACTTAAGTACAGTTCTCATCTCTGTTCACCTGGCTGTTGACTATATAAAAAAACTAACGCAGTAACGGAATAACGCACCATGTAGTAACGGTAACTGAGTGACTGAATTTAAAAAGTAATGCGTTACTTTGTAACGCGTTAGTCCCAACACTGTCTGTATGTGGGTATGGACCAGGCCTCAATTAGACGCCACCAGCTAGTTCAGAACGCAGCTGCACGTCTTCTCACTGGCCATAAAAAGCGTGACCATATCACCCCAATTCTGGCTTCATTGCACTGGCTTCCAGTTCGGTTCAGAATAGATTTTAAACTCCTTTTATTTGTTTTCAAAGCCCTAAATGGGCTGGCTCCTGCCTATATAGCCGAACTCCTCCATCGCTACACCCCAGGCAGAGCCTTAAGGTCGGCTGATCAGCTACTGTTGGTTCAATCAGGAGAGACGTGATGTATGAGTACATGTTTATTATCGGGACACATGATATGCGGGAATAGTGATTGACGTATTACAACAAGTAACTGTAATGATGTTTTGGCGACTAGGCCCCGGGTTTGCAGGATGATCATTCAGGAGGGAAAGAATCGCTCTGATGAACCCCCCGGGGTCTAGACACTGGTGGTGGTGATAGTAGTTCAGTCCGATCTGAAGGGAGAAGGTTTAGCTTGGCCCTGTATTTAGGAGACAGGAGGCGAAGGGGTGGAGGAGGGTTTGCGTTGACACCTGAAATGACAACTGACAGGAAGGGGAGAGCAGATTTAAAGAGGTTAGCAGGTGCAATGATTGGCTAGCCGGGGCGTAATGCCCCTGATCACTTATTGAAATAACGTGTGACACCCGATGATGTTGTCTTCCTGATTGAACTTACACTGAGCTACATTTCAATCAGGAGAGACGTGATGTATGAGTACATGTTTATTATCGGGACACATGATATGCGGGAATAGTGATTGACGTATTACAACAAGTAAATGTAATGATGTTTTGGCGACTAGGCCCCGGGTTTGCAGGATGATCATTCAGGAGGGAAAGAATCGCTCTGATGAACCCCCAAAAGAAGTGAAGTATGAAGTACGGAGCTGTGAGCAATCCTTACCTTGTGGCTGGCTGCGGAGATCTATGGATGAAAAGAGAGATTAACATGGGGACATGATGAGCGCCGGAATCGCTTCCGGGCTGCGGGGTTAGTCATGCGCGGGACCACTGCCCGAAACCTGCACGCAGGTTTACCATGACGCAGACCCACTGGCCGCAACCTGCGCCCGCAGGGTTAAACCTAAGCGCGGACCTGTGTCCGCAACCTGCGCCCGCAGGGTTAAACCTAAGCGCGGACCTGTGTCCGCAACCTGCGCCCGCAGGGTTAAACCTAAGCGCGGACCTGTGTCCGCAACCTGCGCCCGCAGGGTTAAACCTAAGCGCGGACCTGTGTCCGCAACCTGCGCCCGCAGGGTTAAACCTAACCGCGGACCTGAGTCGGCAACTTGACTCGGACCCACGTTCGCGACCTGCACTTGCGGGATTAGCATACGCAGATCCGGAGTCATAGCCTGACAGATCCGGAACCGTAGACACGTATACATGCTGACGTGTTACCACCACCAGTTATAGGTATATTTACCATCTTTTAGTGTTTGAGGGACCTTTGGATAGCCAGCACGGCACTGATGTCCGGGCGGATGTAGGGTGTGAAGGCAGAGGAGGACCATCGTCCGAGTTGTTGCAGGGATGAGGATGAGACGCCTTGATTAGCAGCGGAGGTAGCTGCGCCTATCCTGAACGAATGCCCCGAGAATAATTGGGGCGATAAGCCGGATCTAATGAGAACTTGCTTAAGGTAATGATTGAACTGGTGTTGAGTTAAGGGAAATCGTTGCAAGCTGCGATGACGGAGCAAGCGCCTCCGCATTTGGAGTGTTTAATGTTTAAACTAAAATGGCTAGCGTGGAAGGATAGGTCGTTAAGGCAGACGTCTTGATTGGGATTGAATGATCGTGAAGCTGTGGTAAATTCGCCTGGTCTAAGAAAAGCATAAAATGCCAGCAGAAATACGGCGTCGAGTAGGGCGTCGATGTAGGGAGAAAATAATCCTTCTCTAAGTTTGGAGAGCATAAGGCGCAGAGTGGAGAGTGTAATGGGTCGTCTATGGTCTAACGCTGGGGGAAACGTTTTTAGAAGACCTCTAAGTATGAGTTTAACGGATAGGTTAGCAAGCAAGCTGGGGAAGCTGGGATCGAAGCAGCGAACGTTAAATTGTACTCCTGCTAAGAGGCCCCGGATGTATTGGGGTTTGAGGTGGCGATCAGTGGCGCAGTAGCACATGAAGGCGCACACGGTGGGGATGAGAACGGGTCTAAGTGAGATGCCTACGGAAACACAAAAGAACGCGAACGTTCTCCATGCAAAGTCGTACGTTCTGAGGGTGGAAGTGGCTAAGCCTTTCCTCATAAAATATCTGGCGGACTTGTTAGGAGATATAAATGATAACTTGGCCGCATTTCCAAATCTCCTCGCGTCCCTACACAAGCTGTTATCTTACATGAAGGGAATCCAGAGCATACACTTAACCGTTAAACAATAATCCACTTTAATGGTAATATACAATGCAATACAATCAAATACATTACCATACACAACCATATCGTATCATATGTGTAATGTCAGGAGTTTGGCCTACTCCTGGCTCCTGCCCACAGGCCGCCACGACCTTCCAGTCCGAGCGACGCGAGGAGAGAGAGAGAGAACAGCAAGCCGGATAGGCTTTCATACCAAATGATACAGGAGGGGGTTGAGTTTAAGGACAACTGGTCCAGTCATCTCAAACAAACACCTCTGACCCTCACTGTCTCCTATTTCTGCAGCCTCTGCAGCCTCTGCAGCATCCACACATCCCCCCATCACATTCCAGAGACCACAGCGGGGTCTTGTTCCAGCTCCCCCACAGCAATAAAACCCTTAACAGCCCTTCACAGTTTGCATGAATACATACAAATATTTCCTCACAATTCCCTCTTTTGCACTCTTAAAAAAAAGAGTGCAATTTACACAAGGCACTTGCAAAAAACTGCATCCTTGTCTGCTGAGTCTCCATACTTTTTATTCTCAGTGTCCACAGTGAAGGGCACTCCGTCCAGGCTCTCGTTGCAGGTGACGCAGCGGAAGCAACCGGGGCGGTAAGACTTCCCCAGGGCCTGCCGGCCTGCATGTCCATGATTAGATGTCCACATGTGTTGCACTTGTCTGCAGACTGCTGGAACCCAGAGTACAGAAAGTCCTCTACACAGAAAACCCTTCCTGCGTCATAGTAGAACGCCTTCCCTCTCAGCCTTCGACTACAGGCGCTGCAGGTGAAGCAGCTGTCATGGTAGAGGCTGCCCATAGCTTGGCAGGCCTGGCTGGCTCCATACACCGTCTTGTTGCACTTAACACACACTCCTGTTTCAGCGGAGAGTGGAGTCCCCTGTGCCGTCCTGGCTTGCCGTGTCTTTGTCCCCTCTGATCCGCTGACGGCGGCTTCTGGGCTGCCTGCTAGAGAGATGTCTTCCTTCTTCTCCGGCTTGCTGATGGCGGCTTCCGAGTCGATGCTGAATAGATGTCCTCCCGATCTTCCTTCTCCGGTCCGATGATGATGCCTCCCGGGACGACTGCTGGATGGATGTCCTCGAGGTCCTTCTCCTCCAATCCGCTGATGACAGCATCCGAGTCGACCTCCATGATGAGAGCCAGATCTGTCCTGATGTCGTCTAGGGTCCTCGCAGGTGTTTCCCCCCGCCGCACACTGGCTCCGCACAGTGGTACCAGTTGTCCCCCTTTCCTTGTAGGCGGACGGCATGGGATGTCCTCTGGGTCACTCGGTCGGGGCCGGAGAGCCTGGGGTTGACAGTCAGCCTCCTGCGTCTCGGGTCCCCTTTTTGGCATCCACAACCTGTGTGGAGAAATCTGATACAAATCCCTCAAGCCTACGCTCCGGGCTCTGGGGCCCTCGGCTGTTTGACCCACCAGTGCGTGGCAACTTGGAGCCTGTTGGTGGGGTGTCTTAAAACAACAGACGTCTGAGCACAGGTTTTCTAAATTAATTGTGCAGCTTCAGAATCTTAATACTTGGACTGTGCCCACTAAATAAGAACCACAACATCTTTAGGTAAACTAAATAACATATTTCAATAGCTCTGAATTTCTGACAAGCATCTGTATTTATTTTTAAATGAAATCCCTGAGATCCCATTAAAAATCTAAAAATATGAGTTGAACTGCTAATGTTTCTGGTAACGAAACACACTAATCTTATGGATTCAAAAACAACCAAAATAACGATACTAACAAAGTGAATGGCTTCCTGGTGATACTGCTTCTACCCGTCAGTGCTTAGATATTATCCCGCTGGAAAATGAATACAAAATTCCAACAAACTGTCATCAAATGTCTTTCTATTACAAATGTAGATTAAATGTATATCCCCATAATGACCTCAACAATAAAGTCTATGGCTTTTACTTCTTTACCAGGCTAGTTACATGATGTTGTCCAAATTACATTCTATCTCATTACATTACTATGTTTTAACTTTAACTGTAAATATGTTCTTTCTACATTTCAAACCTTAGTTACTTTAATACCTGTTGAAACATTAGTTGACACATTACTCACAGGTCAGTTTCTTCCATTATTCCATTCTGGACTGACATCTCTCTGGTAGCCCCTTGGCCACTGATTCTTTATCTGTGTTACCTGCTATAACTCAATCAATATTAGAGACATGTCAACATTCATCAAACAGTGTGTTATCCCCAAATATGGAGCAGGTCAATTCTAAAACTGTCAATCAATGGTCAGATTGAACAATGGAGTTGGGCAGCAGGTTCCTTTCAGTCCCTAAATGAAAAATGTACATTGTAAAGTTTACACTCCCCCTTTTTTACACATTCTCTCATGTGTAAACAAAAACCTGTATGGGAAGAAAACCTTCAGGTCATAATGGATTATAAGACAATACCAAACATTTTTCCCAAATGTACATCCATCATTTCCCCAGTAAACACTTGAGAGTGTTTCTCTCCATCATTCAGTCCTAAAAGAAACAGAATTCCAAATTTCATAGTTTGAGTTTCACATTCTTCAAACCGCCACCTCCTGTGGGAGTGAAACATCATGAAGCAGATTAGATACGGTTTCCCCTTTTGTGCAATGTTAGGAAACCTCTCATTTCACACATTATTATCACCCATAAATAATGTGTTAGTCCAAAACATGCTTGATTAGTCATCGTTTTAAATCATGCAGTTGCACTGATCAGGTGCAGACATACACACACTCACACTGTCAGGTTGTAAAGTCAGGTTTGGTCAGGTTCACCGCAGAGTCAGTCATTGACAGTGCCTTCCCAAGTTACCCTGTCGGTCAGTTGGTCTCAGTCTTTTTGGCCATGTGTCTTGCTCTGCAGAGACTTTGATGTTCCAGCACAGGCCAGCATCCTCCGTCTATACAAATCTGTATATATGGAGCGCCATCATTTATTAATTCACAATTACAACTATAATGTTCAAGATATCTCCAACCCCTCCTTGCTGTTTCCCACATTCCCTGAAAAGTGTCTAGCCAAAAAAAATGTCACTTCCTTATTGTACTATTACTATTACTGCAATTCATTTACACCTAATTAGTATTAAAATGACTAATAGATCTATTTCAGAAACATGTGTACATCACTATCTTGTGTCAAAACATTACTAGGATCTGTAAAGATCTGCTATGTATTCCATAACTCATTCTATCAATTTATCTTCAATTCTGGTGCACTTAAAGAACAATGTTACCCTCTTTAACCGTGCGTGGAACCCTGGGTGTCTGAACATGAAACCAGTACCTCAAATTGAAATACTATATTTTGTTTAGAACCAGCTTTCCCTTCAACATGACCTATATAAATAAATATTTATCTGATCTTATAGAGCTGTTACTAAAACTCTCCCTTTGAACTGATCAATACTGTAACAAATTAAAACACTACCAAATTCACACACGAATAAAAAGTCCAGTGCATACTTCCTTCATGCCCCCCACCTTTTTTTATCAGTGTGTATTAGACTGATTTTCCACTTCACTTTAATAGTTCTCCTCTTTTCCGCTATTTTTATTTACCAATTGACTAATTTATGGTCCATACATCTTCTTATCTTCACTTATTTATCAAGTCAATTCAAGTTCTTTACAATACATTAGTAGATACCTTGTGGAGTCTTCACAATAACTAATCCCCTCTAGGATATGAAATCCATTCATCTTCAAGCAGATACTATGTCCTTATTTATGTTTTGTTCACGATAACAATGGTATAACAACCACATGTCATCAATTCTGGTCCACCTAAAAATCAATGTTAAACTCTTTAGCAGTGTGTGGAACCCTGGATGTCCGAACATGCAACCATTACTCCCTCCTTTATCAAGTATTTAAAAACAGAAGTCATTTCATATTTCCTATGGTAATAACTATGCTACAATGGTGAAATCAATTATTTAGATTGGAATACGATATCTGGCTTGGCACCAGCTCTCCCTTTAACATTATCCTTACAGATAAAGATTTGTCTTATAGAGTGGTTCCTAAAACTATCCCACTACTTTATTCACACGTGAATAAAAATGTCAAAGAATATTTTGTTAACATGATGAAAAGATTGAAGAATATGGTTGTACTCTGTCATGTGGCCCCCTTTAACCCTCAGTGTGTTCTCATTTTACTCTAATAGTTTACTGCTATTTTTAATTTAATAAATCTTTCTGTCTTTACGTATTTATGCTTTAAATGTGCGTTTTGTGAATAAGTGTGTTTATGTGTAAACTCACTCATTCCCGTTTTCCTTTTCTCCTCCTCTGGTTTTCTCAAGCCGTGACCCCGGCCTCCTCACTTCTAATCGACCATGCCAACTCCTCTGATTCTGTGTTCTCTTCAGTCCATCAGCTGTAACTTCATCAGCTGTCAGCCATTGGCCCAGTTACATCTGCATGCCCCCTCATGCCAATGTTCTTGCACTGCTTTGCATTTCATCTCCTCCTTTACAGTCTCCCTGCTGTTTTATGTAGGGCGGATTCTGCTCTCATGTCCCACACTTTGCTCTTGTGCTCAGCTTGGAACTTCATGGTCCCGTCTGAGGGACTGATGAGCGTAGATCTCTGCCCGTCAGCATGCTGTTTGGTTCTGGATGCCACAGGTGGAGATAGTTCTGGCTGCAGTCTTGTTGTTGCTGTTTCAGCTCTGGTTCTCTGTCTGTTCGAAGGAGAAGGAGGAGTCTCCTGTTGGGTTAGGTCTTTTGTCTGCTTGGAGGGTCGGGATCGTAGCCTTTTCTAACTCAGAGGGGGAGTCCAGGTCTCGGGACGCATTACCTATAAAAAATCTAGCACACTGAGGTTAAATAAATCCAACCCTTTCCACTCTGACTCTTTGTAATCATACTATCTGTCTTAATTGTTAAATGCCATCTAAACAACCTAATTGATGTCTACAAATGATATTACAAAAACTCATTCTAAAAATTGTTTCATCCATTGCTACATATTTACCCAACATAACTCTTTCAGGAAACCATTTTCTCCTATACATTGAAAAACGTACATGTTTCCAGCATCACATATTCCACACACTACGAAAGAACATCCACATATTTTCCCCAATATTTTAAGCTAGTTTCTATAACAAGATTATCATGTGTGACATAATAATCAGATGTCTTGTTTGCTAACCAAGAATATTAAACTTTAAAATCTCTTTTGGCCAGTTGAAGTCCTGCTTACTTCATCTTTAAAATCTTCTTTAATTTGAAACCAAAAAAGGTCTTCCTTCTCCACCATGATCCTATCTCTATCTAAGTTGTGTTGCAAGCAGGTTAGATCTGTAATGAATTAAAATCAATATTTAAGGACGCAATATAAGTTAAATATATTGTTAAGCTAATTACTGTTTTATTGTGAAGGCCTCTCTGGCGAACAGCGGCCTTTGGCTTTTATTTTGAAAGGCCGTTCCGGAACAGCGACAATCGTTCTAATGCATTAAATGAAGCTTAGCGCAAGTTCAGACAGGAAGACCTAACACTCCGTATTGCGCGTCATGGCAATACTTGCTCCCTGCATCTAAATGACAGGGAGCGCCTCTCCTCAGCTAAACCTATCACGCCCCTTCATTACAGGGCTAATCATCGCACCTGTTAACCCCTCTATATATGCTCTCCCCTGTTCTATCAGCTGTCTTCCAGGTGTCAACGCGCAAAGCTGGTAGTTTATACTCCTCTTACGCCTTTAAACACTGGATACAAAAAACAAAACAAACGCTCAAACATGCCTAATTCAGACTCTTCAGAGGACTTACCTTTTTCGAAGGATCTCGATCCCATCTCCGATACCCTTTCAGAGGCAGCATCCAACTCTGTAACTCATCGTCGCTCCAGCTCCCGTCTGAGCGCCCGCAGCGGCTCTCGCTCAGCAGAAGCAGAATTCCTCATCGCCCACCTCCAGGAGCAGGGCATCACCCCAGCCCCAGATCTCCTGCTGTCTCAGCTCCGTGATCTGGCGGACCAAGCCTCCGGCGCGGTCTCTCAACCCAGGCCAGCAGCCCCAGCCAGCCCCCCCCGGAAGAGGGCGAGGGCGCGCTCGCGGCCGCGGGGGCAAAAGGCTTAAAAAAGCGAGTCCTCCAGGAGCTCGCCCGGCCAAAAAATCCCACACTCTCCAGGTTCACTCCAGCGGGGCTCAGCAGCCCAGCACCGCTCAGCCCGGGAGCTCCGGCACTCAGCCCCCGTTCGACAGTAGACTAGCCAATACGCTGCAATCTTTGGCAAGCTCCATGCTATTAATAGACGCTCGTCTCCAGTCCATGGAGAAAAATCAGGCCGGAGCTTCAACCTCTCTGGCGGCCCCGCCGGGCCAGGATTTTACAACCGGCGCGATAGCTCCCGTTTACACCCTGACTTCCGCCCTCCCGGCTCCTCTCTCAGGTAGGCCTTATATCCCCCAAGCCGCTAACATCTCCTCACGGCTCAGGGCAAAAATCCTTGACGGGAAAGACATCAATTTGGTCAGCCTCATCCTGCCTTCCCCGGAGTGCGACAAAGCCATCGCCACGGGAGGAAGCATTACTGCGGTATTTAAATCCGCAGACCCCCGGCTCCTCAAAGACCTTTCGATAGGACAATTTCTGGTAGCATTCAGCATTTTCCGCGATGTTCTCTGCACAGTTTACCCTGGAAGGAGAGCGGAATTAGACGCCTATTTGGCCATGATCGGAGATCTTCACTTAAAATATGGGAAACTAGTTTTCTATCAATACCACAAAAGCTTCTCCAGCAAAGCAGCGCTACACTTAGCTCATAGCAACATCCGCCTGGACTGGTCCGTGCTGGATACCGAGCTGCTCGTTATGGCTACCGGCGGGCAACAGGTAGTTTCATGCATTAGCTGTGGAGCGCAGGGCCACACCTCTCCGCTCTGCCCTTCAGTACCTCTCTCCGGGTCTAGCGTTTTCCCCACGCAGTATCCTGGGAACATCAAAACAAACCGTCAGTACGTGCAGGGAGGCCCACCCGAGGTCAGTCTGCCCCAGGCGCCGGCTCATTTTCCCGCGCCAGAATCAACGTGGTGGAAAAACCTTTTAAAACATCACCCATCGACTCCCATTAACACCACACATTTAGCAGCTGCACTTTCGACTCACCCAAATCCCGTGTTCGTTGACTATCTGCTGTCAGGGCTCTCTCAAGGGTTCAGGGTAGGGGTTCTCTCTCCCCCCTCAGTGACTCTAGTGGCAAAAAACATGCAGTCAGCCGCCAAAGAACCCACTATAGTCTCTCAGCTCATAAAAAAAGAGCTCAACAAAGGATATTTAATCGGTCCTTTCCAGTCCTCTCCGTTCCCGGTGTTCCGAACAAGCCCAATAGGGGTCGCTACACGCAAATATTCCGAGAAGAAAAGGCTCATCTTCGATCTGTCCGCTCCTCGCGCTGGGCCGTTCTGCAGCATCAATAGCCTTATTCCCCCCGAGTATTTTTCACTTCACTACGCTTCAGTCGATAATGCCATTAAGCTTATCAAATTTGCAGGGCAAGGAGCGTGGCTCTCCAAAGCGGATATCACGGACGCATTCAAAATAATTCCCATTCACCCATCTCAGTGGCACATGTTCGGTATCAGGTGGGAATCAAAATTCTACTTTGCTGTCCGCCTAACCTTCGGGTGCAGAAGTAGCCCCCGTATCTTTAATTCTTTTTCCAAAGCCCTCTGCTGGATCCTCCTGAACGTCGTTAGAATCCCCTCCGTTCTTCACTTATTGGACGACTTCCTCCTCATAGATCCCCCTCGGGACAACTCAGGCGACTCTTTAGCAAAACTCCAAACATGCTTTCAGGAGTTAGGTGTTCCCCTCTCAGTAGAGAAAACGCTAGGCCCCAACACACGCCTGGGCTTTTTAGGCATTACACTCGACTCCGTAGACATGGAAGCATCTCTCCCCACGGACAAACTGCAGCGCATTCGCGACATCTCAAAAGCCTTCTGCGAGCAACAAGTTATCACCAAGCAGCAGCTTCTCTCCTTGCTCGGGCACCTCAATTTCGCCATGCGTATCATCCCTCAGGGGCGCTCTTTTATCTCCCGGCTCCTGGATACAGCGTCGGCTGCAGAAAACCTCCATGACCACGTCTTCCTAGACGAAGGCTGCCGCTCTGACCTACGATTTTGGTCCCTCCTGCTCGCACACTGGAATGGCGTCACCTTCTTCTACGACGACCTCATGTACTCCTCCGACTCCATGAGATTCTTCACGGACGCTGCCCCATCCGTGGGTTTTGGGGTTTTTTCAGGGAGAGTGGTTCGCAGGCTCGTGGCCTCCGACATTTCCCAGCCATGCCTCTTCCTCCGCTCTGCATGAGATCTTTCCGATCGCTGTTGCCTGCCACGTGTGGGGGCACCTCTGGCCCCGGAAGCGGATCTCAGTACTCTGCGACAACCAATCAGTGGTCGGGATTATTAACAAAGCACGCTCCCCGTGCCGTGACATCATGCCGTTCATGAGAAGCATCACGTGGTCTTCCATCACCCACAATTTCCTCATCTCCGCACGTCACGTTCCCGGCCACCTTAACCCAGTGGGTGATTCCCTCTCTCGCTTCCAATTTCAGAAGTTCCGGAATCTCTGCCCAGGAGCCAGCGCTCAACCCGTCAAGATTCCTCCCCTGCACCTCCTCTCTCTCTCCTAGATAGTAGCCCCCTAGAAAGGCACCTCGAATCAGCCAGATTCTTCATGAGGAAAGGCTTAGCCACTTCCACCCTTAAAACATACGATTTCGCTTGGAGAACGTTTGCGATGTTTTGCTTTTCCTTAGGCATCACTCTTAAACCCGTTCTCATCTCCACCGTGTGTGCCTTCATGTGCTACTGCGCCACTGATCGCCACCTCAAACCTCAATACTTCTTAGCGGGAATCCAGTTTAACGTTCGCTGTTCCGATCCCGGCTTTCCCAGCCTGTTCACAAACCAGTCTGTCAAACTCGTCCTCAAAGGTCTCATTAAAACTTACCCCCCCGTTTCAGACCGGAGACGCCCTATTACACTCTCCACTTTACACCTCATGCTCTCCAAGCTTAGAAGCGGGGTATTCTCCCCTTACATCGATGCACTACTCGACGCTCTATTCCTCCTAGCTTTTTATGCCTTTCTTAGACCAGGCAAATTTACCACCGCTTCCCTCACTTTCAATTCCAATAGAGACGTCAGCTTTTCTGACTTATCCTTTCACGCCAGCCATCTTAGTTTATATCTTAAACACTCCAAATGCGGCGGCGCCTGCTCCGTCATCGCCGCCCGCATCGATTCTCAATTCTGCCCTTATAAAGCCATGATCAAGTTTCTACGGCTTAGACCTACCTCGAACCCCCTCTCGCCATTATTCCTCATCTCAGGGAATTTTCCTTTAACACAAAGACAGTTCAACATCTATTTAAAACAAGTCCTCATTAAATCCGGGTTATCACCCCTTCTACACACGGGGCACTCCTTCAGAATAGGCGCAGCTACTTCCGCTGCCAATCAAGGCGTCTCGTCCTCATCCCTGCAACAACTCGGACGGTGGTCCTCCTCCGCTTTCTCATCCTACATCCGCCCTGACCTCAATGCCGTGCTGGCTATCCAAAGGTCTCTCCAACCTTAAACAAATTGGTACGTATGCATATAACTGGTGGTGGTTCTTAGCATGTCAGCACGTATGTTGCCCTACGGCTCATGTTCAATTCTGTTATTTAAACCTGCATGTCCAGGCTGTAAAACCTTCGGGTTGTATAATGTGTCCCTGCTAAAGCAGGTTGCCCCGCAAAAAAATGTTCGGGAAGCCTCGCACGTTCCGGGCACCCGGGGCACTGGTCGGGTCGCTCGGTGCGTCCGGGTAGTCCCCGCTCACCCGGGATGCCCCGTACGTCCGGGACGCCCTGTACGGCCAGGATGCCCCCTCCGGGATGCCCCGTACGTCCGGGAAGCCCTGTGTGGATGCCCTGTACGATCCAGGATGCCCTGTACGGCCAGGAAGCCCCGTATGTCCGGGTTGCCCTGTATGTCCAGGATGCCCCGTTCTTCCGGGAAGCCCCGTATGTCCGGGTCGTGAAACCTCCGGTCCGTATTATGTTTCCCTGCTAAAGTCAGGTTACCCCGCACATTCGGGAAGCCTCGCACGTTCCGGGCACCCGGGGCACTGGTCGGGTCGCTCGGTGCGTCCGGGTAGTCCCCGCTCACCCGGGATGCCCCGTACGTCCGGGACGCCCTGTACGGCCAGGATGCCCCCTCCGGGATGCCCCGTACTTCCGGGACGCCCTGTATGTCCAGGAAGCCCCATCCGGGTTGCCCCGTCTGTCCGGGATGCCCCGTACGGCCGGGAAGCCCTGTACGTCCAGGAAGGATGCCCGGGAGGCATCAGTCGCTTATATCCTCACATGTATTAACCTCCTTTTCATCCATAGATTTCCGCCGCATCCCGCAAGGTAAGATTCACATTCAGTACTTCATCCTGCATTCTTTTGGGGGTTCATCGGAAATGGTTCTTCCCTTCCCGATTGATATCCTACTAAAACTTGGGCCTAATCGCCAAAACAACATTCATTCATTTGTGATGAACTGTCATCATTATGTTCCATTGATATAATGTGACCGATAATAAATATGTATTCCATACATCATGTCTCTCCTGATTGAAATGAAGCTTAGCGCAAGTTCAGACAGGAAGACCTAACACTCCGTATTGCGCGTCATGGCAATACTTGCTCCCTGCATCTAAATGACAGGGAGCGCCTCTCCTCAGCTAAACCTATCACGCCCCTTCATTACAGGGCTAATCATCGCACCTGTTAACCCCTCTATATATGCTCTCCCCTGTTCTATCAGCTGTCTTCCAGGTGTCAACGCGCAACCCTCCTCCACCCCTTCGCCTCCTGCTTCCAACTCAGGGCCAAGCTTAACCTTCTCCCTTCCAACCGGACCTAACCACTTATAACCACCACCAGTGTCTAGACCCAGGGGGGTTCATCGGAAATGGTTCTTCCCTTCCCGATTGATATCCTACTAAAACTTGGGCCTAATCGCCAAAACAACATTCATTCATTTGTGATGAACTGTCATCATTATGTTCCATTGATATAATGTGACCGATAATAAATATGTATTCCATACATCATGTCTCTCCTGATTGAACTATAGTCGTGAAAGAGACAAGGAGGGGGAAGGCGTGTGGAAGCAAGCAATGAACTGAAAATGCCACCAATCCTGTTTTAACGTGATGGCGTACATTGAAAACCAAAGCGGGCATAAGCACCTTTGTCATAACTGACAAGCGTTCAAAAACCTTTCTGCTTATCCCTTAGGCTACTACTTTTTGTTTTATTCATAACCTAAAAATACAATTGTGATGAATAGCTTGCTTTTTTACCATTACATTTACCAACATAAAACAAGGTCTGTACTAATCAACAATGACAACCTACAGACAGCTCATTTATTTAAATATACGCAATATATTGACTTCGCTTTTATTTATCTGACTCAATTAACGTGCTTCCCCCCCTTTCAGCCACTAGATGGCAGCAGCAGAGCACAAATGAGCTTCACTCTTCTGAGCGAATGTCTGATTACCACAGACAATCGGTCACACAGGTTATTCAGGTAAAAATCACACAGATTTATTCCCAATACACAGTTTGTCTAGCTTGATAACGTGCTTCATATGTCGTCACGCAGGACTCTCTGCCTACCTTGCGATCAACGTTATGTTTACGTCAGCCTTTCAAATTAATTTTTACAGACAAGGGAAACGAGAGCTGGTCTCGTCACAATGTAGGTGACGTTAGCGCTCTCTCCCAAGGATTTAACATATAAAAGTCCGCTGACACTTTCGCTTATTTGGTCTTGGACTCTTATTTACCCCCAGTTTTAAACGGCGGCTCGATCTGAAAATATCGAGCGTCCAGGTTTCGTCGTGTAGGAATTACACCCACAGCCCACGAACTGCACCGCTTCCACGCCACTTCAGGAATAAACTACCTGAGATCCACGCTAACTGCTTTATTTCGTCACGCAGGACTCTCTGTACCTTGCGATCAACTTTCACGTGTTTTATATAACTTTCCTAACATGGTACAATATGCATTGTATACTCCATTCAAACTTCAAAAACACTCTGAAATGCCTACAGACAATCCTACAGTTTCGTTACCTTATTTGTAGTGGCGCAGGGCCCTGCTATTGTCCGAGGCGTCTAAAAGTGCTTGTTCCCGACCCAGTCTGGTCGCCTGAATCCTTCCACAGCTCATGTTTATTCGGCGTCGAGATCACCATTTGTTAGGAGATATAAATGATAACTTGGCCGCATTTCCAAATCTCCTCGCGTCCCTACACAAGCTGTTATCTTACATGAAGGGAATCCAGAGCATACACTTAACCGTTAAACAATAATCCACTTTAATGGTAATATACAATGCAATACAATCAAATACATTACCATACACAACCATATCGTATCATATGTGTAATGTCAGGAGTTTGGCCTACTCCTGGCTCCTGCCCACAGGCCGCCACGACCTTCCAGTCCGAGCGACGCGAGGAGAGAGAGAGAGAACAGCAAGCCGGATAGGCTTTCATACCAAATGATACAGGAGGGGGTGGAGTTTAAGGACAACTGGTCCAGTCATCTCAAACAAACACCTCTGACCCTCACTGTCTCCTATTTCTGCAGCCTCTGCAGCATCCACACATCCCCCCATCACATTCCAGAGACCACAGCGGGGTCTTGTTCCAGCTCCCCCACAGCAATAAAACCCTTAACAGCCCTTCACAGTTTGCATGAATACATACAAATATTTCCTCACAGACTCTAGGTGCCTAGCTAAGGGGCTCTTGTTTAATGTAGAGAGAGGAGATGCAGAGGAGGAATCCCAACGGGTTGCGGGCTGGCTTCCGGGCAGAGGTTCCGGGAGGTCTGAAATTGAAAGCGAGAGAGGGAATCAGCCACTATATTGAGGTGGCCGGGGACGTGACGAGCTGAGATGAGGAAGTTGTGGGTGAGGGAGGACCACGTGATGCTTCTCATGAACGGCATGATGTCACTGCAAGAGGAGCGACCTTTATTGATGATCCAGACCACTGACTGGTTGTCGCAGAGCACCGAGATGCGTTTCCGTAGCCAGAGGTGGCCCCACACGTGGCAGGCAACAGCAATCGGATAGATCTCGTGCAGGGCGGAGGATGAGGCATGATTGGGAAATGAGGGAGGCCACGGGCCCGCAAACCACTCTCCCTGAAAGAAACCCCCAAAACCCACGGATGGGGCAGCGTCCGTGAAAAACCTCATGGAATCAGAGGAGTACACGAGGTCGTCGTAAAAGAAGGTGATGCCATTCCAGTGGGCGAGCAGGAGAGACCAGAAGCATAGGTCTGAGCGGCAGCCTTCGTCTAGAAACACGCGGTCGTGGAGGTTTGTTACAGCCGACGCTGCGTCCAGGAGGCGGGAGATGAATGAGCGCCCCTGGGGGATGACGCGCATGGCAAAGTTGAGGTGCCCGAGGAGGGAGAGCAGCTGCTGTTTGGTGATGACTTGTTGCTCGCAATAGGATTTAGTGATGTCGCTGCGTATGCGTATGCAGTTTGGCGATGGGGAGAGATGCTTTCATGTCTATAGTGTCGAGTGTGATACCTAAAAACTCCAAGCTAGTGTCGGGTCCTATGGTTTTCTCTCCGGACAGGGGGACGCCTAGCTCCTGAAAGCAGCATTTGAGTTTCGCCAGGGAAGCGCCTGAGTTATCCCAAGGGGGATCTATGAGGAGAAAATCGTCCAGCAAGTGGAGAACGGAGGGAATCCTGACATTATTCAGCAGAATCCAGCAGAGAGCTTCGGAAAAGGAATTAAAAATACAGGGGCTACTTCTGTACCCGAAAGTCAAGCGAACCGCAAAGTAGAATTTAGCTTCCCACTTAATACCGAACATGTTCCACTGGGATGGATGGATGGGAATGATCTTGAATGCGTCAGTAATATCTGCCTTGGAGAGCCAGGCTCCTTGCCCCGCAAACTTGATTAGTTAGATTGCGTTATCGACTGAGGCATAATGAAGGGAGAATGGCTCTGGAGGAATAAGGCTGTTAATACTGCAAAACGGGTCGGAGCGGGGTGCGGACAGATTGAAAATCAGCCTTTTTTTCTCAGAGTATTTACGCGTGGCTATTCCTATTGGGCTTGTCCGGAACACTGAGAACGGGGGTGAGTGAAACGGACCGATAAGGTATCCTTTGTTGAGTTCTTTCTCGATAAGCTGGGAGACTATGGTGGGTTCTTTAAATGCTGATTGCAGATTTTTTGAAACAAGGGACACGGAGGGAGGAGAAATAACCCCGACCCTGAACCCTTGAGAGAGCCCTGACAGAAGATATTCTACGAACACGGGATCTGGGTGAGTAGAAAGCGCTGCTGCTAAATGTGGGATGTTGATGGGGGTGGAAAGGTGATGTTTCAGGAGTTTTTTCCCCCACGTGGTTTCTGCTGCGGGAACTTCACGTGCCCGCGCCTGGGGCAAACTGACTTCGGGTGAGCCTCCCTGCAGGTACTGCAGATATGGAGATAAGAACAATAAGCAAAGGTGCAGATATTTTCGTTGAACTTATAACAGATCCTGTCGTCTGCCCTAATCTGCGCCTCTTGCCTATTCTGCACCTGGTTTTTTTGTTTATTATTCCCCGACTGTGACGCAGGAAAAGCTCTGAACCCGGAGAAAGGCACTGATGGGCAGAAGGGGGAGGTGTGGCCCTGCGTCCCGCAGCTGATGCATGAAACAACTTGTTGCCCGCCAGTCGCCATCACGAGCAGCTCGGTGTCCAGCACGGACCAGTCCAGGCGAACGTTGCAGTGGGCTAAGTGAAGCGCTGCTTTGCTAGAAAAGCTCTTGTGATAGGAGTAGAACGTGGATTTCCCGAATTTGAGATAAAGATCGCCGATGAGGCCCAGATAAGCGTCTAACTCAATTCTTCTTTCCGGGTAAACGGAACACAGGACATCGCGGAAGATGCCGAAAGCAACCAGAAATTGTCCTATGTTGAGGTCTCTGAGGAGCCGAGGATCTGCGGACTTAAAAACGGCAGTGATGCTTCCTCCCGTGGCGATTGACTTGTCGCACTCCGGGGAAGGCAAGATGAGGGTGACTAAATTTATGACTTTCCCTTCGAGGATTTTCGCTCTCAGCCGAGAGGAAATGTGAGCGCTCTGGGGAATATGAGGCCTACCTGAGTGAGGCGCTGGGAGTGCGGAAGCCAGGGAGTGAGGGGGAGCTATGATTTGTGGAGGAAAACCCCCAAGACCTGGCATAAATCCTGTTGGCAGCGAAGCGGGGACCGAGGCCCAGTTCGCAGAAGAGGTTGAAGCTCCGATGGGGCCTTTATCCATGGCCTGCAGGCGAGCGTCAATTAGCAGCATAGAGCTAGCCAAAGATTGCAGGGAGTTTGCTATGCTATCCGTTAGTGGCTGATTACCGGGGCTCCCGGGCTGGGCGACGCTCGGGTGAGCCTGGGGAAAGGTGGACCTTTTAGATGGACCGGCTCTAGAGGGACTTGACTTTTTTTTCCTTTTCCCCCCGCGGCTCCGCCCGCGTCCTCGCTCCGGCCTCTCGGGGGTGATAGCTGGAGAGTTGGCTGGAGCTGCTGGGGCTGCTGCCCTGGGCTGATGGACCTCGCCGGAGACTTGGTCCGAGAGCTCCCTGAGCTGGGAGAGAGGGAGATCTGAGGCTGCAGAGATACCCTGCTGCCGTAAATGGGTGATTATGAAGTTTGCTTCTGCTGATTGTGAGCTGTCACGGGAAGCCAGGCGGGCGCTCATGCGCCGGAGGCTTGAGGAGTTCGAAGCTGCATCCGGAGGTACATCGGAGCCAGGATCGAGATCCTTCGAAAACGGTTCGTTCTCGGAAGAGTCTGTGTTAGACATTGTGGTTTGTTTTTCTTTCTTTTCTGAGTGTTTGCGGAGGAGTATTCGTTTACTACCTTTGCGTTGACACCTGAAATGACAACTGACAGGAAGGGGAGAGCAGATTTAAAGAGGTTAGCAGGTGCGATGATTGGCTAGCCGGGGCGTAATGCCCCTGATCACTTATTGAAATAACGTGTGACACCCGATGATGTTGTCTTCCTGATTGAACTTACACTGAGCTACATTAGTGCAAGACCAGGCTTAAAACCCGAGGGCATGGAGCTTTCGCAGCGGCTGGCCCCAGGCTCTGGAATACTTTGCCCCTCCATGTGAGGTCGGCCCAGACCCTGGGTTTTTTTAAATCAACACTTAAAACTCACTTTTTTTCTCTGGCTTTTGTTTAATTATTTATTTATTTAGTTATCCACAGAATTGATACTATTTTTAATATTATTAAATGTTATTAATATTATTGGGGTTTTATGGGGTTTCAGTTTTTTATGATTAGTAGGTTGGGGGCGGGGAGACCTTAGAGAAGGTTCTGACTGGACTGACCGGTTGCTACGTCTGGTTGCTTGGAGCTGAGTTGGTATAACCCTGAATTAGATTAGAAATGTTTTGAAATATGAGGAATAACCTCTTGGTTTTATAAACCGTTTTGTTACTTCTTCATCCATTTTTGGATCTCTGCTGGGTTTTCTTTTAAAACCCTAAACCCCCCCTTGGGGTTGGTCCCTCCCCTCTCCCTCTGCGGATCTAAGGTCCGGTAGAGGGGGATGGGGCACAGAGTCGCTTATCCAGGCGGGGGAGTGCATCTGACGAAGAGATAGGTTGTTGTGCTCTCTATCTCTGTTTCTTATCCTACATTTTCAACCTGGACTAGAGGGAAAGCGTTCTTGGACGTCTTTTCAGCTCTGTTTCTTACTATATTCTTCCTACCCTGTTTACCTTGAACTATTCTAGGAGAGTGTGTTGACGTTGACTCGTTGGGCCTTTCCTCCTGTACTTGTTTGTTCCCCAGTTCTTTCCTTTAACTGAATCTAGGAGAGGGCATTTAGGCCTCTCTACTTCCTTCTTTTGATTAGTTTAGTTTTTCACCCCCTTTCCCTTGAACTAATTTATACAGGAGAGTGCATTTACGTAGTCACGTTGTGCGTCTCGGCGTATACTCTGACTTTCTGTCTCTTTGGAGCGTGCTAGTACGTTGGATACGTTGGGCCTTTTCACTGTTGTCCCTCTTCACTAGTATCCCATGTCCCCTCTTCATAATTTGGGTCTTTATAATTTCCACCCTATTCTAAGGGGAAGCATGATGGTGCCTTTTGATTTCAATTTCTGGCTTTGTGTTTCTTCACCTCTTACTCGTTTAATATTTAGGAGAATGCATTTACGTAGTCACGTTGTGCCTCTCTTCCTCTGTTTCTGGCTGTTCTTTTCATACCCTTGTTTCTCTGAGAAGAGAAGAAATACTATTCTAAAAAGGAGCCGACACATGGTGTCTCTTCACTTGTACACTTGAGGGGTCAGAATTCATATGGTGAAGGATTCCATGAGCGGTATGCGCCGGCCTGTGCCTTTACCTTGGACTTCTAATAGAACTGCTCGGGTCTTGATAGATTGAGTGGGGAAGTTCATGAGATCTTTCTAGAGGGTTATCAAGAATAACTTTTATCCAATGACCTTTCCCCTCTCTGTCTGTGTCTGTGTATTCTCTTGTTCCGATTAACCCAGCCAAATCTTTTTTTCTTGTGTTGTATCTATATCTACGCCGGGAACCCGGAGTCGAGGCTGATCCTCTTGCTGTAGTCCTGTGTCTTGGATCCTCTATCCTGAGTTCTGGATTAAGTCGTGGACGTTCGGGTCGTGGCTGAACCTGTCTCTGCGGTCCTGCCTTGGGTCTCGCCATGCTGCTTCCCTGATGGCTTCGACAGGATTGTAGCTGACATCCTCGTGGATTCATCTTCTTATTACAGACACATGCATTTCCTAACATTCGGTCTATATGCTGTAAATGTATTATCTCTTGGATTTACACACGGCATCTATTGCACGTCTGTCCATCCTGGGAGAGGGATCCCTCCTCTGTTGCTCTCCCTGAGGTTTCTCCCATTGTTTCCCCTTAAACTGTGGGTTTTTCTCTGGAAGTTTTTCCTTGTACGATATGAGGGTCTAAGGATAGAGGGTGTTGTTTTTTTTCTCAAACTGATATTCTGAACAATCTGTGCTGTTGTATTTGCTGTAAAGTGTCTCTACTGTAGGCTAATTTTATTATATGTACAGCACTTTGGCTCGACCAAAAATCGTTTCCAAATGCGCTATATAAATAAAACTTGATTTTATTTGATTTTATTTGGACCGGCTGTGCCTGAGCGGCTGCTGCCGGAACCGGAGACTTTCTTGGCCAGCTCGTCTTCGCCTCGTGTCTGGGCTGGAGACCCTGGGCGGGCTGTGGCCCCTGCTGTTTCGGGATCTTGAAACAGGCAGGACGTGAGGCAGCCTGAGCGAAGGACTGTCGTGGGGCCGTTGAAGGCGGCGGCTGGACCCATCGGGGAAGACAAAGCTGGAGAGCCTCATCCTCCTTCTTTTTGGATTCACACCGCTGCTACATCGAAGCTAGAGCGGAGCCAAATATGCCCTCGGGAACAATAGGAATGTCCAAGATGTCCTCTTTTTCCCGGTCTGGAAGGTTCGTCAGGGTAAGCCACCTGGCTCTCTCCTGTACCACCATTATCCCCAGTGCTTTGCCCGTGACTTGGACTGCAGTGCTGCACACAGAGGCAAATGTCCGTGATCGCTGCGATTTCGTCCCACACGGCAGGCTCAGGTTTGAACGTCATGTCCTCGCAGAGCTCCGCCTGGTAGGCGGTCAGCAGCGAGGAGACGTTGAGCGCCCTGGCGGACAAAGCTGCAGCTTTATAGGCTTGTTCGGTCATTGCTGACTGGAAGCGGTCTGCCTTTGCCGGTAGCGTGGGGTTCCTGCTCGGTGCCGAAGCCAGCCGCGGTTGGAGGTGGGCTGCCACCAGCGGCTCCATGGGCGGCATGCGGAGCAGGCCGAGCTTCTCCATGCCGTCACAGTCCAAAGAGGAGGCACCCTGGATTGGGGCCTTGTTGCTGAAAGGGCGGTCTCTCCACGAGACCGACACCTCGTCCAGCATCTCTGGAAAGACTGGGAGAAGCTGCTTCTTCATCCTCGCTGCTTGGGGCAAGTTCTTCCCCTCATAGCGAGATCTGGAGGTCTCCTTGGCCACTTCAGGCCAGGGGATGTCCAGCCTGGACGCAGCGCGTTGGCACACGGCCTGCAAGTCGCCCGGAGGAGCGGACATCGCCTCCGGCTTGGCAGCCTGGGCAGATGAAACGAAGATGTCATCTTCGTGCTCATCCGAGTCGGATAAGAGGAACTCAGAGGCATCCTCTTCATCCTCCTCCATATAATCCAGCTGTAGGACATCCTCCGCGGGTGGAACCACGGTGAGGTCCAGTTGGGAGCCCCAGCCTGACACGGCGCGGGCCTCCGATTCCGCAGCGGTCGCTACCATGTCCCGATTGCCGGCCGGCGAATCAACGGACATGAAGGGGTCCCGTCCCGACAGGCTAGCTTGGCACGCTAGCCGTCGGCGGAGGCTCTTGATGGTGAAGCAGGCACAATTCCCGCACGAACCGGGGGTATCGATAGCTTCCTGGGCGTGTTCCAGCCCAAGGCAGGACGAGCAGACCTGGTGTGAGTCCGTGCCCGAGATCTTAAACCCGCAGCCGCAGAGCCGAGCCTCCGACTCCTCTGGTGTGAGGGAGAGAAGGGTCCATCCTCGTTTGCCGGGGTGTCGGCGTGGAGGGATAAACTAGCAACAGGTATGTTACTGTTTGAAAAAAAAAATCAAACCTTACCGTTATTTCGAAAGAAAAAAACCTGTGCAAGATTAATGTTGTTAATAATCTAATTCTCAAAAGATCTTCAATATATAGGGTTATATTGTTTGTAGTACACAGTCTTATATTCACGCTCCCTGCTGTATTTGATTACATTCAATGCAATACTGAGAATGTACTAAAACTAAGAAACTAAATCAGCATTATCTTGTAAACATATTGTTTTAAACTCTCTTTATAAAGTTTCTCCTTCACGATCTACTGTATATGCTTATCGCTTTTATTACAATTTTTATTTATTGTACTCATTTGCTCCATGGTAAAGCTCTTTATAACTGTCTGTTGAAAAGCGCTAGCTAAATAAAAAAGATTAATGTGCTCAATGGGGAAGCAGTCCGGGACCGGAAGGACTGAAATTGAATCAGACTGCGCTCAGCCTTTACTTCGAGTGAAGGACAGTACGACAGTTTCAAGCTCCTCTCTGTTGGCAGCAACTGTCGCTGACTGTCAGACAGCACAGCCCACTCCTGAATGTTTTATCGTTGTGCCTGTGGCTCCGTGTGTTGTATCCAGAGGTATGTCGTTTATTTTTTGTGGCCTGCAGATTTAATCCCTATCTTGCTCAGAGATTGGTTTACTCTTTTTTTCCCTGCACTAAACTAAAACATCAACTCTCAAGTTTGCAATTAGACCTATGGATATGTGTGATACATCAACGAAAAGAAAACATGCTGAAGCAATTTCCAAGTTGTCACAGTAGGTATTTCTGATCATATTTATAATATGGTCCCCTTTTCACACCCTTATGCAACAGGAATAATAACTGCATTATTTACAAGATTGTAAAATGTGTTATTTATTGTGCCACTGTGTCTGACAAGAAAAATCAAATGCACTACTTCAAATCTAAGACAAGAGAAACCTTTGCAAAAGCTTGTCACACTGAACTTAATATTGTAATCTGCAGCTCCACTATAATCAGAAAACATGAGGATTAATCAGCTCCATTGAAGTGACAGCCCGTATGTTAGTGTGCGTTTGCTTGAATGCATGTATGTGATTGTGTGTGTGTGTCCCTGCCTGTACAGGTTTCTATGCAAATTGAAATTCTCAGACTGTGTCCAATTAAAGTGCCTCCTCTCTGCGCCCCTGCTGCGTTTCCCTTGAAGTCCACAATGTTGACAGCAGCAGCAGCAGAAGCACAGTTTTCTCTCACACAATGACTTCCACAGTTGTTTCCTTTTTGTAGAGTTGGCAACTTCTCAGCACAGCAGAGTCATACATGCACATAAACCGCAACCGCACTACAAACTACGGCAATTATTCAAGCACACACACACAACACAAACATATGCAAGCTTGCAGAAGCTGTGTTTGAAATACTTACTCAGTACACACTTACATGGTCTGCATGTACTGCATGTTGTCTGCTAAAATAAAGATTGATTATGCCATGACAAGCAGATTGTGCTAACATTGGATGAAAACTGTTTATCACAAATGTAAATCAACATGACCTTGTGCTCAATTCAAGTAAATTAATATAAAAATTAAATTACAAATTACATTTGTTATCTACTATACAAAATACAATATATGTGAGCTTATGCTTTGCCGTTCCCTAACGTAACTCGCCATCATTTGTGATTATTCTATCAAACAGTTCATTATTTTAACCATCTACCTTGCAGTCGGGCACAAGAGAAGGTTATGCTTTTTGGGGTTGTGTTTGTCCAGGAAGCTCGCATCTCTCATACTAAGAAATTCTTGCTCAGTTGTTTACACCAGGGAATGTTATGCATACACAAAATACACATACCATTGTTTCATCGCACTCCATACTCAATTTTCCGTGATATTTGAATAGTAATGCAATTTCTAACAGCAAATATTTTAGATGGTATTTCTGTGGACAAGAAAGCCATCAACACACGTGGAGGAATATAAATAGACAAAGAGTGAGAGCTACTGTAGGCGAGATGCGGCTGGGTGAAATTATGGAGGTGTTGTCTCCTCTCCCCTGTCATCTCTGACTCTGAGGAGGCCACACAGGATCCAGAGTCTGCAGATGGCTGTGTGAGGAGCAGCGAGCTGCACTGGGCATGACTGGAGTGCTGATAGCAAACAGTAAGCAGGCAGCTCAGAGGGAGAAGAGGAAATCATTGAACTTTGACCCTGAGGCTGAAAATCACTGCACCAAAAACACACAATCTGCTGTGGGAGCCAGAAGTTACTGTGTAATATTTCAAATCCTGACGTTACACGTTCTTCTCATACGGTAGCCATAAGAATTGATCTATAGAAACAGTAATAATCTAAAAGTGATGAAAATCATAATAACGATGGTGGTATAGTTTGAGTTCGGCAGCTTGTAAAGTTGCCTCAAAGTTTATAAAAGTTTATGAAATCTGCTTTGTGTGTTTCATTGTACTCCTTTTATGGCTATGTTTGAAAAGATGTATGAGTTTAGCCTGATAAGGAAACTTAAAGTAGGACAGAGGTAAATAATACCTTACCACTCTCAGGTGTATATAACAAGGGCAACACATTAAGTTGTTATTTAGTTATTCATAGCCAATTAAATTCTCTCCATAGTTTATATTCCCTTATGAACCACGTAGAGATGCAAACGTTCTTACAAGTAAATGAAATGTCAACTTGTGTGATCCTGCTAATAACTGCACTTTTGATTCTATTATACTTTAAGTTAGAGTTGACATATTTCTACATTTAACCAGATACTTTTTTAATGTTGTTGTAAATGTAATTAGTGTTTATTTTTTATATATTCTAACAACAACTCAACAGCCAATTAGTTATCTCTTACTAACATATAAAATAACACTGTATTACAGTAAGACCTTTTCCTTAGCTTATATAAAGCTCTGCTAATTAAATGTGAACCTGCTTAACACCCCCAGCCACAAACTGTCCCCTGTTTGGAAGACACTGGGATATGGCAAAAGAAACCAGACATGCATTGTGTACATGTTGACCTTCTGTATGAGTTTGACACAATACAAGAAAAACACGTGCAGATAATGCAGATTCTGCCTTTAGGGGCTCATATCGTTACAGTTAATATTATGCTTCTGTGGTGCATATTCCCAAACAAATGTGCAATTAAATCCAATTGCTCACAAGTCATCAAATATACAATTAATACGGGCCTTCAGGGCAGCGATTGCCTAGCTTTGTTCCATTAACAATCCAAATGTGAATATCTGAACGAGACCAACAAATTGAATTCCCTGTTTAGTTTTCTCCAGATCGATATCAGCGTTTATATTTGAGAATCAGGCCAGGTGTGCACGGAGCGACCTGCTGACATTCAGCCGCTCGCTCCCAGCTCCGGCTGACGTGCAGAGGAGGGGGGGATGAAAATTAATTTCAAATGGGCTTGTTAGTATAATAAATATTATAAATATCACCGCACAGACAAAATGACTGCCAGTGCATCATACATGTAGCAATGTTAGATTATGCATGTATGTTATGCAAACTGCCTTGTGGCACAGTTGTTAGTTCTGTTTGTTCCCTCTTCACACAGCAACCAGAGCGTAGTGACTGTGTGTAAAAGAAAAACCTCATCCAAACAAAATTACACACAGCTCTGCAATCAAAAAAATAATATAGTTTCCTAATATTTGTGTACGAAAGATCTTGTCTGTTCATCCAGATATCTGGGTGTTGTCTTTGGTGCTTTCTGCAGCTACGGACAACACAGGAGACAAATAGGATCTATTGTGAATTCTGCACGACAAGAGTCCCTGCAATGTGCCGTTATAATGGCAGTTAGGAGCTTTGAACACATCCCTATCAACATGTCTACAACTTTATGTAAATTAAACTAAAAGTATAAGCTATTTCATTTTATCTTCTGGTCACCATCAATGAAGCTTTTAAATATATCCTTCCTACATTAGTGACTCTGCCAGTTTGTATTCTGGCAAAATTAGCTAAATCAATTGAGTGCAAAAATGATGAAAGATTAAAGGATGAGGATCAAATGAGGAGGAATTAAAGAACAACTCAATAAAATGAGAGAAGTGAAGAGAAAACATGACTGAGTGAAGGGTATTGGAAAAGGAGCCAGGAGATGTAACAGAAAGGGAGTGAAAATGCGAGAGGAAATCAAAGGAGAAAATTGATCAAAAAAATACAAACAGCAGAATGAGATGTGACACAGAAGAAAAGAATTAAAAAAAATATGATGAGGGATATTATTAATGAGAGGACACATGGAGTGAAATAAGAAAATTGGAGGTTAAAAAGTGGGAGTAGGTGGAGTAAATGAGAAAAAGACACAATTGCAAGAAAATCCTTTTTCAACAATTCATCTCCTTTCATTCTGAAACTGATCACATCCTCTTTTGATGAGCAGTGATTTGATGATTTAAGTCTATTGGATGAGCAGCGGTGGGGGGCGAAAGAGAGAATATCACGAAACATATCGGAGAGGAGAAGACTTGAGAGCAACATGAATTTCTTTCTGAGCAGCTTATGCCAGAGGAGAGAGCTCACAGAAAATAATTGGATTTCATTTTTCCAGAGGAAGAAAACAAATCCCCCAAAACAGATGCATGCTTTCTCCTCAGAGCTGCTGCTACAGGCCTAATAAAGGCAGGGAAGTCACTCGAAGAATTGATAAAGTGCACAACGCCCAGCGAGAGGAACAGAAGACTCCTTTGATAAGGGAGGAAATCCCTTGGTGCCTCATAAAAATGCCCCTTACCTCTGCACACATAGAAGTATACTATTGGTTGTTTGTATGATTCAATGATCACATGGGCACTGGTTATATTTTATATAGTTTTATAGTTTTTTCAGCAGAAATTAGTAATAGTAAAATACTCCACTTTCTTTAAAGGCAACTATTATGCAAAATCCACTTTTCCATGTATTTTATAGATAAACATGTGTCCCCTCTGTGTAAAGAGACTCTGAAAGTTTCAGGAAAAAAGATTCGCTCACTTTTTGTCCTGATCCATTTATATAAAAACCTGTCTGAAAATGAGCTGATCAGATTTTGGGCACTTTATGATGTCATAACGATTTGTTGGCTTGTGTAACCATTAGCCAATCCCCAACCAAGGTAACCCCCCCCCCCCCCCCCCCCCCCCCCCACCACCTTATCACCTGAATCTCCTCCTAGAGCACCATTGTGTTATTTTTAACCAAATATCTCTCAGAGGGGCGTGGGGAGTGGCTCCTTATTTTCATCTAAAGTAACAGACAGAGAATCAGCACTTTTGAAACGGGGCTGAAACAGAGGGGATTATGGGATGCTACAATTCATGATCTATTTGGTATTTGGAGCCAAAGACTTCAGAGACATGTTTGTATATATCTGAGACCTATAATATATTGATGAAAAACAGTATAATAGGGGACCTTTAAAATCAACTCCTTCACTTCTGGTCAGTAATCACAATAAGCTGTTATTTGCTCGTCAGCACCTGTTGTTTGCTATGAGAGCAGGCTGTGTGCTGATGTGTTGGATTAAAATGCATCGAAGACTTCTACATTAGCTGGTGCAACCTTGTGTACTGTAATTATGACAACACAGTCAGATCTACAACATCTGCATCAGAAGAAGCTGTCTATTCAAAGCATTTCACAGAAATAGTTATTTATTTTACCCCAAGGTTTTGTTTTTATACAACATCTTTTATATCGCTATATGAAAGGGGTCATCCTAAAAGATTATACTGTACACATAATGAAAACATATTTATGAAGATAATATTACCTCTCTGATAATCGACCCCAATAAATACTACACACCGGCCCTTTAATAAGGCTATTTTCCGGTGCACGGCTGAAGAAAAATAGCTAGTTAGAGATATACGACATAAAGTGGCCATCTAGGAACACAGACATTTTTACAGTCTATTAATCTATGAATAATTAAAGGCTCTCAGAAACCCCAGAGGAGATTATGAAACTGTCGTTCAATAAAGTAAATTGTTTAGTGGTGTTCACGTGCAGCACACACACACACACACACACACACACACACACACACACACACACACACACACACACACACACACACACACACACACACACACACACACACACACACACACACACACACACACACACACACACACACACACACACACACACACACACACACACACACACACACACACACACACACACACACACACACACACACACAAACACACACACACACACACACACACACACACACACACACACACAGTCTCTATTGTCAGGAGACTGTAAGCTCAAAAAAAGAAACACCTGCACTCAATGTTACCAAAAAACAGAACAAAATAGGTCATACAAAGAGGCTCCATTACTCCTGATATGTGTATAATTTATAATTTAATTAGAAGCGACAAAAACATGCACGGTCCAGATTCCTTTCACTTGTTATTTATACTCCAAAGTGACAATAGATCACTTTCCTTCAGCTGGGGAAGAGAATTTTTGTCACTTTTTGTCCTTTTTCTGTCACAATCATAATGCAGCAGGATTGATGACACTGTTTCCAGTGAAGAGATGTCCAAACAACAGCTGTTATGGCTGCCTTGCTTGCTTTGAGATTTGAAATGCTCACTCGCAGCGCTGGTGACAGTAAACAAGTGCTTCTGCGAGCAGATGATAAAAACAAATAGTTTCCAATCTCATCAAAGGCCAGAAATGGATTCAGAGCAGAGCTACAGTCAGCGCCAACAGTCTCGCAAATACAAATATTTTGCATTTTTCTTCACATGAATGGGTTTTCTGCTGTTGTAGAAAAACTCTCCACTGTGACAACAGACTTATATTTGGTTCTGCTGGTTCAAATATAGGTTATAGATGAGAATGTGAGGGCGCTAATGATTGTTATCATTATTCTGAATAACAAATCAGCCTGATAAGAAGGAATGGAAAAAAAACAACAAAACTAAAACCTGATAACTGCAACTAAAGCCTCACAATGAAAGTGAATGAGTTTTGATTGAAAGATGCTCAGAAAAGTTACATAGCAAATCTTAAAAGTAACTCAAACATTTATTGTTTTATCAGCAAATGTTTTTAAATTGATGCATGGAAACAGAGAAGAAAGGGATGCAATAAGTGTCCTGTCTCCTGTAATTAGATGAAAAGCCTAACAGCAGTATTGGTCAGCTGGAAGGAGGGGGACTGATTGTGGATAAACCCAGAACAAAAGGATTGCTGTTGTCCAAATGAGATTAAGGTAAGTGATCATAACTACAAAAAAGGAAAAACTTTATTCAGGTTATAATCCTTAAAAATATAACATGAATCTTGTCTCTTTTCTCAAACTAAATTTGATTATTTCTCCCTGATGTTGGACATTTATTTCATGGAAGAACAACATGGCTATGAGTGAGAACTGAAGGAGAGCCAGGTATGGTTCAAATTGCACTGTGCTGGTTTTCCTCTTCAGACCAAAGTGGCCATTTAATCAGATTACATCCGATAAAGTTCTCTCAGCCAGGGTTTAGAGTAATCCAATATGAGACCAATCTCTTCAAAAGGATTGCGTAATATGATAATGTACTTTCAACTCTAAAGAAATTGGTAAACTGATTGTTATATACACAGATACTGTATCTATCCCTTCAATAGTTCTGGTGTTATATGATTGCAACGTCACAAGTCAATAAACGGGAAAGATTTGTTAAAAAAAAATGTGATTACCAGATGAACTAAAAGCATGAACGATGGCTCTTTGCTAATATCAGTCAGAGCCACTTGAACAATAGCAGGCCCTGCTGTACTGGCACACATGAATGGAAAGAGACTAATGATGTTGGTGTGAAAAATAAAATGTCACTAAGAAGAGCTCATAGTGGATATGTTGTGTTTGTGTTCAAGCTTTCTAAAAGCAAGTTGAGGATTGACATGAAAGGGGGATGCCTGGCGGAAGAAAAACAAATGCAACTTGCTGACTCTCCAGCTATTCAGTAAAATATACAGTGCATTGTGTTGTCTGTGAATGACTGTTTGGCAAATAAAACAAATATGTTTGTTCAAGCATAGCACATAAAACATGTACATCATATAGAACATTTTCTCATATTGAGATATATATAAAAAAGCATGAAAAATATATCAAATAAATTGGACTTGAGAAAATACAAAAACTTGCCATTCCTATTTTTTTTTTTTACATTTACCAGCAGTCTGTTGGACTCAAACTAATGAGGAAAGTAAAAAAAAGAAAAAAGGGCCAAAAGACTTTTTCAAAGTTCTTGTGCACCCGAGAGTATTGATGCAGAGGACGACAAACAAGGGTAGATTACTATAATGGGACATATAAATGGATTTTATTTGAATATGACAAATGGAAAGGAAATGAAACCAAACACTTAGACAGTAGTACCATTGTTAAAGACAAAATTGATAGAGCAGAAACTTTGATTAAAGTCATCTCAGAACGTTGTCAAACAGCCACTACTGACATTTGCAGTTGAACAATATTTCCTCCCAACTGTATTCATGGGAGACAATCATCTCATCATCATTGTTAATTAAAAAAAAAACACAAGTCAAACACAACTCTAAACGTTTAATCACTTTAACACAAAAGCATTTCAAGTGTAAACTTCTCACAAATGTATTCATGGGAAACTGTGGAGGGAAACAAGTTACTGCAGACACTGTTTCATTTTTGTTCAGCATTATGGGCCAATTAGTTCCTTCCATCTATCACGTACTTGGTTCAGCAGAAAATGTTGAACATACACACACAGAACTACACACTGTGTGTAATGACATGCAGTTGGTGGTGTCAGCATGGAGGCACACACACACCAGCACACACCTCAGTTCCTAATGGATTAGCATATCATTTCACAGAATAAAGTGGAGCCCCTGGAGGAGGAGGAGAAGAAGAAGAAGAAGATTTTTGATTTTTAAAACAAATTTTATTTGCATTTGTTTTAAACATACACCCACCCTGCAACAGAGTCGGAACAAAACTAAAACATTACACAATCAAATAAATAAACAGATTTTCATGACTACCAAATAAATATCATTTGAAAAGCGTTTTACCCATTTAAAAACATCCTCTTTTACACACTTTAAAAACAAAAACTACACCTATCCTTTAAAACTTCAATATGAGAGAGTCATTCTCCCCCAGCGAGCACAGAACCCGCCCCACAGCCCACACATCCAGAAACCCCTGCAGGTGATTGATCAGCGTATAGTACGCATGCTCCACCCTCAGACGCGCTGCCACCAGCCCCCTCAGACAGAGCACTGCATCCGTCCATCCCACTCCAGCAAGTTGGTTCTTCCTACTTTTCCAGATCGCTAATTTTGCATTAGCAAACAAGAAATTCATCAACTGTAGGGTTTCCTTCTTTTTCAGGATGTATTTGGGGCCATGGACAAAAAGTGGTATGGAGAAAACCTCCCCGAACCCTTCCACCCACCCCTGTAACATTTTTTTAAGACCAGCCAATCTGGGACAGGACACGACTAAATGCTCCAATGTTTCTGCCATAAAACAGAACGGACAGCCTCCCCTTGTGCCTGGGTCAAAATGAGCTCTGTATTTGTTAGTGGCTATTGCACCGTGTATAATTCTCCATTGGATGTCAGCCATCCGTTTTTCAACCGGAGATTTATACAGGATCCGCCAGCTGCCCTGAGGGGAAGAGCCCAAGCCAAACACATCCGTCCACCTCGACTCTCTGACGCCTGCAAGCGAGCTGAGGTTTAACACCTTTACGCAGCTAAGGTATAGCTTCTTCCCATTGCAGGCGCTGAACGTTCCAGGTGTTAGAGTCCCCAGTGATAGCAGGAGACCCTCCTCCTCTCTCCATTCCCCCACCGCAGGACCCACACTCAAGGCAGGAAAGACATACTCATGTCCCTTTCTCCACTGGTCAGCCAGATCTGCATCCAGAGCAAAGGTCAGGTGGGATGGCGACAGCGACTGCCACACCTCATCTACCAGGTTCTCCAGAACTCGGGTTGATCGAATGCCCGTCACCTCAGCCAGTGTTTCCATGGAGACCCCCGTCAAATGGCCAAGTTTTACCACTCCCGCTTCAATGAAGGCGTTCTTTAGGGTGGCTGAAGAGAAAAGGGTTCCAGAAAGAAAACCAGTGTCAAACAGTGGCTCCTCAAACAGCCACATCCCAGGCCGGGGGTCGGGTGGTCTGGTAAAACTCAGAATCTTCCAGGCATTGATGACTGAGCAGTAAAAAGGTGTAAGTCCAGTTATCTTGTACGCAGGGGCCTTCAGCAGAAACAGGTGTTTATCAAAACCAAAGCCCCCCGCCCTCCAGAGCAACAGCCGGGCCATAGCCAGCCAGCAGGGAGAGGCACCATACAGCAGCCGCTGAGCTGCCTGCAGTCTAAAAGCAGCAGTCCTTGCAGTAATGTCCACGAGGCCCTGCCCCCCCTCCGCCACAGGCAGGTACAGGACCGATGCTGGCACCCAGTGATGACCCGACCAGAAGAAATCCACGAGGAGCCGCTGCAGTTGTTTCATGAGGCCCGGCGGTGGGGTTAACACCTGCAGTCTGTGCCACAGAGACGAGGCAACCAGATTGTTGGCGACAAGAACTCTTCCCCTGTAGGACAGCTGGGGGAGCAGCCATTTCCATTTGGCTAATTTTGCTTGCACCTTTTCCAGCAATCCCACCCAGTTCTGTGCCACCATGTCCTCGGACCCCAACCAAACTCCCAGGACCTTTAAACCCTTGTTTCCCCAGCTAAGGTTACCAGGAAGACTGGGCCTATTTTCAAAACTCCACTGACCTACCAAAACTGCCTCACTCTTCTCCCAATTAACTTTGGCTGAAGCAGCCTTCCTGTACAAAGCTAGACTGTCCTGTAGCTCCTGGATATCTCGCTGACCCTGGACAAAAACACTGACATCATCAGCATAAGCTGATACAACCACCGGGGGGGCCTGAGCTGACTCTGGCAGACACAGGCCCCTCAGCCGGTTTCTAAGTCTGCACAAAAGCGGCTCGATGGCAATACTATACAATAGGCCTGAGATAGGGCAGCCCTGCCTGATCCCCCTTTTAACTGGTACAGGTCTGCTCAGCCCTCCCCCCACCTTCACAACACAACATGCATCACTGTACAAACACTTCACCCAGGACACAAAATGCTCCCCAACACCAAAAGCCTGCAATGTGGCCGCCAGAAACGTGTGATCCACACGATCAAACGCCTTCTCCTGGTCAATAGAAATAATACCAACATTTATATTATACAGTTTACAAACATCAAAAGTGTCTCTCATCAAAAACAAATTGTCCACAATTGATCTGCCAGGGATGCAATATGTCTGATCAGGACCGATAAGAAGTTCGATAAAAACCTTCAGTCTGTTAGCTAAGACCTTTGACAGTATCTTATAGTCCGTACATAGGAGAGCCACAGGTCTCCAGTTCTTCAGCAGGGTTAGATCTCCTTTCTTAGGCAACAGTGAGATCACTGCACGCCTACAGGAAGCTGGAAGAGTCCCTTTCCCAAAGGACTCCATCAACACTTCTAGCAAGTCATGTCCCAGAATACTCCAGAAATGTTTAAAAAAGTCTGCAGGTAAACCGTCTATGCCGGGAGCCTTGCCGGAGGCCATCTGTGTCACCGCAGAGGTCAGTTCCTCCAGCGTAATGTCAGAGCCCAGGGTGTCACTTTCGGCTGGACTCAGCTGTGGAAGACCCTGAAGAAGTTCATCAGCAGCTTCCACGTCACAACCTTCAGCTTTGAACAGGTCCGTGTAGAAGGACACTGCATGCCTCCTCATCTCAGCAGGCTCAGAGGTTACCTGTCCATCGGGGAGACGCAGACATACCATCTGCTTCCTTTGGCCCACAGACCTCTCCAGGTTGAAGAAGAAGGTGGTTGGTGCATCAATGTCTCTCATGGAAGTGAAACGGGCTCTGATCAGGGCTCCCTTGGCCTTCTCCTGAAGAAAACAGTTAAGCTGTTGTTGTTTTAGGAGGGACTGTTCTATATTCGAGCAGACACACTCTCTAACTCTCTGATCTCCCTCTCTAACTGCTCTATAGCTCTCCTAATGTTTGCAGTGGAGTAGGCTGTATAATGTTGGCAGAACACTCTAATCTGAGCCTTTCCTACCTCCCACCACTGACTCAGGGAGGGAAAAGACTCTTTCTTTGATTTCCAGTTGATCCAAAATAATTTAAAATTCTCACAAAAAGTCAAATCTTGTAAAATTTTAACATTAAACTGCCAGAACGATCTCGGCTTCTCTGTGTTGGATAAAACTAAATCTAAAGAAACTAGCTGATGGTCTGTGAAACCAACCGGTTGGATGTGACAGTTCACTGCACGAGTAATAGAAGAAGCAGACATGTAAAATCTGTCTAGCCTGGCTGCACTGACGCCCCCATCTAGCATTCTCATCCAGGTGTATTGTTTAACAGAGGGGTGTTTCGTCCTCCACACATCCACTAAGTCAGCCTCTCTCATCACCTGTGACAGTAAAAGGGACGACTGAGGATGCGGCTCCCGTCCTATTCTGTCTAAAGTGACATTAGTGCAAGCGTTCCAGTCCCCCCCCAGTATCACACACTCCCCCTGTACACTAGTGTCCAACTCATCTTTTAATAACTGAAACACAGATACACGTGCAGGGCCCTGATTGGGTGCATAAACATTAATAAAAGTGAAAAAGAACTCTAACAGTTCCACCTTCACCATCAAGGCTCGACTTGCCACTATCTCTGTGCTGGATACAATCTTAACATTTAAAGAGGGGGAGAAAAAAACAGCTACTCCAGCACTGAGGTTTGAGCCATGACTGAGTACATACTGACCCCCCCACCACATCCCCCAGTCCGTCTCATTCAGGCTATCACTGTGCGTTTCCTGCAGAAATATCACATCTAATTTTTTCTGATTAAAGACCTCCAGCACTAAAGCTCTTTTCTGTGCACTTCTACCCCCGTTAATGTTTAAAGAAGCAACCCTTAAAGCCTGCATCAGAGGAAGGAGATAGAGAAAGATAACAGACAGGTACACACAGCAGAGAGGAGACACCCAGTGTTGCATGATCATGTTGACATTATTTAGACCTTTTCAGTTTCCCCCCTTTTTTGCTTCCTTTCGGAACTTTTCTCATATTAGTCACATGCTTCCTGAGACGATAGCGTTTCTTTTCATCCAGCAGGTCTAACCCTACAACTTTCTGAAGAGTGCTCACCGTGTGAAGAAACTTGTTAGTGTCAGGGAAAAACTCTCTCACTTCCACTGCCTTGCCAAAGGACTCATCTAAAAAGACATTAATTTCTTCCAAAGAATATATCTCTGCGTTATGAGAGAGACTATCTGCAATTGAAACACAGTCAGAATCCCCCTCACCGTCTGTGTCCATCTCTGTCACCTCATTAATGTCTGCAGCCTGTTGAAGCTCTTTTTGCCTCCCAGAGCCAGACGGCAGCTCCTGCTGCGTGCCAACAGCCTCCACCTGTCCCACAGCCCCGGTCCTCACCTGTCCCGCTACATCATCTCCCACCCGTTTACCTGTTTCCACATGTTCTCCTCTCACACTCACCACATTCTCTACAATCCCCGTTTCATCTCTCCCGATATTCATCTCTACTTCATCCGCAGCCCCTGGGGCCCCGGCGGGTGCAACAGCAGCCCCCGCGACACCGGGCTCCGCGGCCGCCGCCCCAGCGGCCCCGGCCGCCCCAGCGACTGGCTCGGCGGCCACGGGCTCGGCGGCCACGGGCTCGGCCGCCACGGGCTCCACCGCCCCGGGCTCGGCGGCCTCGGGCTCGGCCGCACCCGGCGGAGCGGCGTGCCGTCTCTGTGGACATGCAACACGTTTGTGACCCGACTCCCCACACTCAAAACACTTTACGTTCCCTGAGCTCGCATAAACCATATAAAACCCCTCTTCATGCCTCACCCGGAAAGACACATCCAGTGTCTGAGTGGGACAAGTCAGAAACATGAACACCTGTCTCCGTAGAGATTGGACATGTTTTAACTTTTCATCTTTACACCCCAGAGTAACAGTGCGGAGATTACTGGCAAACTTACCGAACCGCTTCAGCTCCCGTTCCAGCGCCTCATTCGGGATGAATGGAGGAACACCAGACACAGTGATCCGCGTGGACGGTGTCGCCAACGGCGAAACTTGGATATATTCCTCGTTTACCATTAATCCGCTCTCAATAAGTTCGGTTACATATTTCTGGTCTTTCAAAAAGACCACGACCGCTTTGTTCATGCGGGAAGCATAGGAGATGTTTACATGGCCTACCTGCTCCCCCACAGCCAGCAGCACCTGCTCCACTGTGCTTGCGGCCTGAGCCACCAAACGCACTCCGTGTCTCAGAGACACCGGCGGCGCCCCGAAGGACGCCATCCCAGCCACGAGGCACGGAAAAACAAATTAACCGTACTTGGAAAGAGTACAAATATCCCCACGTAAGATCATACAGTGAAAGAAAACGATTGAAACAGAAACAAACGAACTAAAAATGAAAATCCCTCTTCCCTCTTCAAAAACACACCTCCACCACAGAAGAAGAAGAAGAAGAAGAAGAAGAAGAAGAAGAAGAAGAAGAAGAAGAAGAAGCAGCAGCAGGTTTCTGATGAGAAACATTTCCCTAAAAACTTGAAGATTGACATCTCCTGATGGAGCGAATAATTCAGCTGTGATTAGTTCAAATGTAACCGTGTGTTAAGAGGCATCTTTGTTATTAAAATGTTTTGAATGACAGAATGGTGGTTTGGCGGTTCACACACCCTGAAGAAAAATACAACCTTTAAAGACGAAGTTGGCTGATAAAGGTTACACCAGGGATGTCTTCAGGCGGAAACTGGCTTATGTGGTTTAGTTATGGATAGAGAGAATGGATGTTTGAGAAACTGGAGCTCCCAGAGACTCCCAAGGGAGCTAATGTTCACACCTCCAAAAGCCCAGCTCTCCATTATGTGTATCTGATGATGGTTGGTTGAGCAGAGATGGATATCTACGAGCACCGAGGTTGGACCTGCTTCCAAATATGAATTACTAAAGGCACCGAAAGCAACAGCAGACGGTTTCATTTATTTGCCTGACAAAAGTTTGACAAGTTTTATTTTTCTGGTTACTTCTTCATCTTCTTCCTTAATGTGATGTGTAGTGAGCTTTATTTTACACACAATAAAACAAATACGGCAAAAACGGCATTGATCGATCACATTTGAGCCGGACTTGGTTTCCTGTATTCAAACATTGTGTGAAGAGAAAAAGAGGTCATACAATGTGTTGATTCAGATGAACTATTAAGGGGGTGCAAAGATTGTAGACGTCACCTCTCAACATTGTGTCTCAAGTTAATAATCAGAGGCCATAACTAAGTTTATTGATTTATAACCAGATTATTTCTGAATTGTGGATTTTCTATACATAATGGAACAGCTTAACATCATGCATGATTACGCAGGGAATATGAACCTAGCTTAGCACAAAGACTGTAGAACAGGGGGAAACAAACAGCTCCATAAAAACAAACTGAAATGTTTGACAGGAAGCCACTGCAGCGAGCTGCTGAGCCGCGAAGAAATACCCAAGTAGAAACACTTACATTGACATCACTAAATCAATGCTTAAATTACTGAATCTAATACCTTTATTTCCCACAACCCCTTCATTAACATACCGTAGCAGTGGTGTTGATCTTCTGAAATAACTCAGCAAGTAAAATGTGTGTTTTTCCCAAAATATTTAAAAATATGTTAAAGCCTGACACAGAATCACCATGCCTGATTATCAGGGATGAACCTTGTGATGAAAGAACGTAATATTTAAAAAAAAGGAATATTTGAACTTCAACTCCATCCAACCGCACACAATTCAAACATCACACATTTGTGATTGCTGCGAAATAACACTCTTCACTCACAGTGTGCAAATAATGGAGAAATCTGAAAACTCTTCACAGCAGAATTGAGCCAACTCGGCATGATTTGCATTCCTGCTGAAGTGCTGACTGAAGGTTCATCTCCGGAGAACGCAGTAATCTGCATGTGTAATTAGTGCAGATACACACAAGCACGTGCACACCTGATAGGAAAGCTGATTTCATTGCTTGTTAGAGAAATCATATAAGTAAGCAGGTGTCAAAGTGAGGAGGGTGGCTTTAATGTGGCAGATGGTGAGAGGAACCATAAAACTTCACAAATGCAAATGAGCATCTAATCTGGCTACAGTATGCTGTAGTCATGCATATCTAGAGCAAAATAATTCTAAAATAATATCAATTGAATTCCCTTTTTCTAACATTTTTTAATTGTATAAATAGAAAATTCTAAAAGGTGTTGCCAGATAGTTTTTTTAGGTCAGTAGAACTGCCATTATTTTTTAGAGAGTGGTGAACTAGAGCTGAGATCTAACAGCAGCCACTCTGGTTCCAGCGGTGTTGTGTGTTGTTGCTGTGTTGAAGTGAGCAGCAGGGATTTCTGCCACCATCGTGTAACTCCGGAGGGCTTTTTCCACTCAGAACTGGCTGACCGTGTAGATATGTGAGCTCTGTTTGGCCTCGTGTAGCCTTCTAAAAGCAACAACATGTACAGGATTAACACCCTGGACTCAACAAGCTCAACTGGGTAATCTTTTACTACGTTGGAGACAAGGATTTGAACAAAACAGCTCGTCTTGCTGCTATTTTGATATGCATTCTGGTAAATACTATTATTTGCTTCTTTACCAATGATTACATGAGAAGATACAACTTAGATTTGTACAATGTGTAACCACCAGGTTAGCTTAGTGTAGCTCGAGGCTAACCACAGGTAGAAAAGAGTTAGCCTGGCTTAGTCCAGATGTTACAAACTCCACCTAGCAGCACCTCTAAATTCTAAAAGTCACTTATCAACACGTTACAACGGCAACATAAAAAACTAAGGTGCACTCCTTTTGGAAGGCCACAGGCTGAAATGTGGAGGAGTTAAAGAACTGACATTTTCAGGAGAGAATAGGCGACAAAGTGATTAAAACAGTCAGCAGCCTTTGTCTGGGAGTTAAGTGTTTGTTAGAGGAAGAGAAGAGAAGAGAGTTGAGTGGAGGGGAGGCGCAGCAGTCAAGGCCTCTGCCAGCCGCTCGGTTCTCACGTGGGATGGCTGTAATTAATTTGGACACTGGGCTGCTCGGTGGCATAAGCAATAGTGTGTGTGTGTGTGTGTGTGTGTGTGTGTGTGTGTGTGTGTGTGTGTGTGTGTGTGTGTGTGTGTGTGTGTGTGTGTGTGTGTGTGTGTGTGTGTGTGTGTGTGTGTGTGTGTGTGTGTGTGTGTGTGTGTGTGTGTGTGTGTGTGTGTGTGTGTGTGTGTGTGTGTGTGTGTGTGTGTGTGTGCGCGCAGAGGCTTTTTTTAGTGATGACATGCCCCCGCCCTCCTACTGTATGTTGCCCTTGAGGTGGCTATTTGCATTAGTGTCAGTGCGGGGCACATAAGGTAGCTGACACACACTCACACTTAAATGTCAAGCTACAGTAGGCAAGTTATACACATTTAAGACAATTTTAAAAGTGATATTGTACAATAAAAATACAATATTTAGTCAGGTAAAGTCTGAAATAGATTAAGTTGCAATTGGTTTGTGAAAGTTGTCATTCTGCAGACCTGCAGTTTGAATATTAAACATTGCTATTAAAAATACATTCATGCCATTTCAGGTCCGTAGGGGGGCTGGAGGGCTGCAGCCTATCCAGGAATATATTGAATATAAAATAACAAATTGTCCTGTATAACCCACCACCCCCTCACCAAGCTAACATAAATAAACAATTATGAGTTTGTGTGAGTGATTGTTTGACAAGCAGTTCACCTGACCTGCATGACTTTAGACTGTGGATACAGAGAGGACAGAGCATCAACATAAAGGTTATGTTTCCATACTGCACATCTCAGACCAGGGTCAACTACTTACTAAAGAAGTTAGGACTTGCATGTGACCAGTCTGCAGCATGCAAGCTCTGATCATTTCCAGAAGTATATTGTCTTGCTAATTGATGAGAATAAAACTTAACCAACAGATCCACCTGATGTGCAAAAGCACACACATCCGTCATGCAAAAGTTAATTATTTATTGATTTAGTTTTGTAAACACTGACATGTAACCACAAAGTCATCAAGTCAAACATTGTATTTTCTTATTTATGCATCAAGAGCTTATGGAGTAACATTGATATCAATCTGGAGTCGTGTTTGTGGCCACATGATACATGCAGTATTGATATTTGCTCTGCTTTGGTCTCCACCAAGCCCTGAGGAAAATAGCTTATGTGGCTTTTTTCGCTGCTTAACTCTGCTCCATGCTCACCAGCTAACTTTGGAAAGAGGTGAGGGGCGTGAAACCAAAAACCGTGAGCTAAAAGACGTCAAACCATTTTGAGAGATACTATTCAGTTCGGTGATGATTCTGAATGTTCTCACAAGCACCTTTAATAGTCCAGTTTGATTCATTGTTATTATATAAAAAATACTCATTAGTGCCGCTTTAACTCCTGCAAGAATTGATGGCTGGTTGCATCTATCTCTTATTAAATGTCATGTAGTGTTGATGACCATCCTCACAAGGATATATAAAAGGGCAATGGGTGCAGCCAAGTGTAGCAGCAGTGTAAACCAACATCAGCTAAGCACTTTAGATGTCATTACAATGTAGCAAGCTGCCACATAAACCCAGTGCTTTGAGTTCAAATTCATCTCTAATGCTTGCCTGAATATAAAAGGTAACTCGGCCGAGGAAAAGAATCCTGTACAAAATTATTTAGCAATCCAGGGAATAGATGCAAAACCATTGTATGTTGTTGGATTTCTTCCATTTATCCAGGGGGTGCACTTGCTTCTTTACAGTGACATTTGTCAACTGTTGGTGGCAAAGATGTTTCAGTGGGGACTCTCCCAGCCGACACTGCAACTGCAAATATGAATTTTACACTCAGTTACTAGATGTCTGAAGTGAGTTTCATGCCATGCAGGCCATCAGAGAGAAGGAAAATCATGCAGAACATCTCTCACTGCCCCCTCTGGAGAGCACTGTCACCAAGCCGATGATGTTGAATAAGGGCAACTGCTATCGAGTATTTCAACACACTGCGGTCAGAGGCTGTGGTCACTACGGCACCTTGGAGTCCATTTCTAAAATGTCTAAACCGTGGTCCTTTGAACTGTATTTGTATGCGTCACATATGAGCTGCGAAGAAGTCCACAAGCTGGTCCAAACGTAGAAAATCTGCCTCCAAACCAGACATGTTATTGTAGATTTTGCCCCATGATTCAGTAACTATACGTGGAATAGGAAAGGTCATGGTCTGTGTTTTGGTTGCACATGTAATTGTTTTGATGCAGTTGGTTCTCTGTCTCTGTTAATTCACCAGCAAAAAGTTGGCCTGTCACATTTAGTGCGACAGTAGTCAGTTTTCTCTGGATTTAATTCATGGGTTAGGGATAAAATGATTGTGGAATTTACCATTAAGTCCAGCAACTGCAATAATTACACACATTGTATTGGGTATTATGATTTTTCATAATACACACTACAATGAGGTCACATATTTTGGATGATAAAAGATTATATAAATGTTGGTTAAACTAATCACAGAAAGGCTATTTTCTTTCGGTGAAATCCTGCTCTGCTGTGTCAAAAGATTTGTCCTTTTAGTTTGTCATCTTATTGTTAATCCACTTATCCTCTCAGGTGAGAATACTTCAGGATGCCCAGACTCCTCATAACGCTGCATTGTGGCCACTTCTCACTGGTAGAGTCTGACTGGGATGTGCTGACCCTGGACACACGAGGGGATTTTCACAAGACAGGGTTCTTACACCTTTTCCAAAGTCAAATTCAAGCACTTTTCAAGCATTTTCAAGGTGCATTTTCCAGCTTTTCAAGCATCTTACAGCTGTTGTAAATTACATATTTATATACACATACTCAAATGATTATTTCCCTATCTCACATTAAATCAGATGTTCTTTATGCTATAAACAACCAAATGTGTGTTTCGTGATAGCATTCTACACAAGGATGAAAAATGAAAAAAATGAAAAGAAAACTAAGTTTAATATTTCAAAATGAGTGATCTGTACGTAGACTAGGCCTCCCATATAACCTGTCTGAGCCAATATAAGACAATCAGCCAAATAACTTTTCAATACATTATTGATTACTATTTTTGAGGTACTTTTAGGTTGGCAGTAAACATAAATCAGAGGTACATGGTGTACTTTTGCTCCACTACATGTATTTAATACCTTTAGTTACTTCACAGATGTGGATGAATGATGTGAAGTATAACCAAGTGTTGAATCAGACTTTAGTTCCACCTGGAGTAAATCCACAAGCTACCCTGCAGTCTACAAAGTACTTCAGACTAGCTGCACCTTCACCAGCTACCCTGCAGTATACAAAGCCATTCAAACTAGCTGCACCTTTACCAGCTTTGAGAACACTTTGATGATCAATCTTTATAAAATATATCATATATATTATTCTGAAATGGACCAATCTGCACAACGACTACTTTCACTGTCTTTCACTATATTTTGATGAGAATACTTTTCTACTTTTACTTGAGGAACATTTTGAATGCAGGACTTTTACTGTGACAGAGTATTACACTCTGGTACTTCTACTTTTACTCAAGTACAAGATCTGAGTACTTATAATTTCACTACAAGATCTGAGTACTTGTACTTTTACTCAAGTACAATATCTGAGTACTTATTCCACCTCTGGTAGCATATTAGTTTGAATTGTAGCCACAAAATCACGCAGAGCTGCATACAAATAGACTCACAATGGTAACAAGTGGAAAATAATATTTACAAATGTGTACAATTATTTGTAGATAATTGTGACTACTCAAGACACCCGTCTTATAAATCTTCAAAGGAAGACTGTGTTCATTCTACAATTACATGGGATTAAAGCAAAATGTAGTTTTACTTGTATAATACTTCAATTTTATATAAAAGACAGTTTATTTTCATCTGTTTTCAAATAAACAAAGTCTTGGCTTTCAGAATATTAAACTTGTTTCGGCAAATTCAGATGATAAATACAACTTTGAAGCTTGTAAAGGCATAATTACAAGCAGAGAACGGACTAATGTAACATCACAGCAAGCAAAACAACAGCCGGTGTTTCTTGTGAGTGTTTCCCCGGTACACAAACGCAAAAATACACAAACACACTCGCGAGCTTCCCCCAGACCAGAAATACAAACGAAAATGTGTCTTCGGGTCAATGTGACTAATTTCGATAGATCAAGTCACATTTGGTTTAGGCACGAAACATACTACCAGTAGAAATACATTGCTTTCAAAATCGCACTGTGTCGAATCAATAGATTATATTTCGTGACTATAACACGAAATGCCGTGAGTGCTTCATCCTCTGAAAACCACAGGATGGCGACTGTAACGCACATACCATAGGTACGCTCCTCTGAAATGATTGTCCCCTCCTACAATTATTATTATCCCTCATCGAGTTCGCTATTCAGCTAGCTAACGTTAGCTTAAACAAACGTAACATGCAACGTTAGCCTAATATAAAATGCTCTACTACGGCGTACCTTTCATGTGGCTCGTCAGCGCAGACTCTCGCATCGTTATTTTTGCAAACTTTGCAGGAGGCTACTCGTGGGCTTGACCCTCGTCTTATATTGTATTTGTCTTCTGCTAGCCAACGCTCGTTGAAACTGCAACCTCCTGGCACACAGTCATCTATCACTCATCAGAATGCCCAGGTCACGTAACACAAACACCTGCAGGTCGCGCGCATATCGCGGGAAGGTGCAGCGGAGCTGTTTCATGTAGAAGCGAAGCAATTCTTTTCTTTTAATCTAAAAAGCGAACTATTCAGTCAGACAGCAATTTATTGTAAAAGTAAAGCATTTACATTTTCAAGCACTTTATCTCAATTTCAAACACCATTCCCAAAATTCAAGCACTTTCCCAACCTTGAAAACACCACGTCAAATTTCAAGCATTTTCAAGGATTTCAAGCACCCGTACGAACCCTGACAAGATGGCTTGAATCATCCTGCTTGCTTAGTTTAATAACACACTATACTGTATCTGGACATAATTCAGGGTTTGCAGACTTGTCCTATTTAATGTTATTGTCTGGTGATAGGAATGATTTACTCACTACTGAGACCTGGACCAAAATAGATGAAGATAATTTGTCCTATTTGAATGACCACTCAATTAGACCCAGCTATAAAGGACACTTTAAATGCATGCTTGCATATTTCACCATGGCTGTAAAAAGGACTGCTGAAGGTTATTTAAACCAAAGCCATGATGTGACTGTTTTTCTTACAGTCAATTTAAAACAAGTTTAAGATGAGGAAAATATGTGTGTTCATTCGCATTTGAAGTAATGTTCTGTCAATACAAACTGAAAATGGAGTCTCATAGTGCCAAATACTAGACCTGGCTCTGCAGCCAGCAGGCTTCATTATAGATATTCAGAGTGCCCTAATGGTCAAGAGGGGATCATGACAAGCTGTAATCGAGAGTGAGTGCCATTATTATTATTATTATACAGTATAACTGCTGCAAATGTATAAAAAAGGCAAAGAAGCAGGGGTTGAAAAACAAAATTGAAATTAAGATAAATGAGAACAATGGATGAAGAGGGAGAGAGGAAATGTGCATGTGCCACAGTCCTCATTAGTCAACCTTGGGCCGTCTGATGAAGGACGAACCATCGACAGAGCAGCAATGTGCCTGCAGGCGACTCAAGAGGGGAACACACGCGGACACAAAAATACATACACTCCCTCACACACACAGCTGTAATTACATTTACAGATGTCAAAGCTCTGATCACGAAAGCAAACCCCCCCCCCCCCGCCTCCCATCTGTCATTCACCCGTCCATCTCTCCCTGCGTCTGTCCCTTTATCCCGCCCATCCCGAGGCACAGGGACAGCTCTCAGTGCTGCGTGGTTAACGCTGTGTCGTTCAGACTGATTCTCTCTCTGTCACTCAAACACACACACTGACACACACACACACACACACACACACACACACACACACACACACACACACACACACACACACACACACACACACACACACACACACACACACACACACACACACACACACACACACACACACACACACACACACACACACACACACACACACACTCTCTCTCCCACATGCTCTCTGTCACGCACACATGTGAGAGAGTGACTCCAGACAGCTATTGATCTGTTTTGTAGCCGATAGGACAGTAATGAACAGCCTGTAGAACAAACGGCAGAAATATGCTCCAAATGTCCTGCACATCAAAGCTTCCCGTCTGAACAATTATATTCTGCAATGACTTTTTCTTTTTGTGAAAGCTTGTGTATTTTCTGCTCTCTGCTCTCAATAGAACTATTAACAAAGCACTTATATACTAATAAAGGACTGGCTTACCTAAAGCCAGTTGAGTAGCACTTGAAATATTTTTGCTCTATGAAACCTGATGTACTTATATGATTCTGTTTTCTTCAAGTTTGTATTTTGTTGGTCGAACGCACTTATTGTAAGTCGCTTTGGATAAAAGCTTCAGCTAAATGCAATGTAATGTAATGTATTACACTGTCAAACTGTTAGTGTAAGTGAATATGTTTTCTGATTATTCTCCTCACCAAGGACACAATGGTTTAAGGAAATGTTTGAAAAGTAGATGATTTGAGTAAAGTTAGATTTAACCATGCACTTCTCATTCTTCTTAGTCTCCCCGTATGATGGTTTGCTTGTAGAGGCACTGAGGCATTAACCAAAGTGATAACGAGCTGCTTTATACTCACTATCAGTGATGCCCAATTAGAGGTATGAGTACCCCAGGGGGTACTTCTGCAGGTAGCAGAGCATACGTGGAAAGATTGTGGAGTAACTCAGCTGATTTGGAAATGAGAGACTATGATTTGTTTTTAGAATGAAGTATTACACCTATATGTGTGTTTGGGAAGAAAAAAACAATACAAAGATATGATCTCAAAGATGTTTCTCACAACAACCTGCATTATTGATGTTGGTTCGAAGGGCAAATAGTTAAAGATAAGTACAAGAAGTCTCATTTTAAGTATGTGTATACTAAAATTGTATTTAAAAACCTATATTTCATATTCATGCAAAATGTTATAGAAACTCCATGTAAACTTTGGAAAGGCTGTGTTAATTAAAATACCATATCTGCATTCATGAAAAGGCTATGTTTATGTTTAAAAAGACCAGAAAATATGTCCTTATATTGAGCTGAAAGCCAGACATAGAATCTGGTATCACGAAAGAAATATTTTCACTGCAGACAAAGACATTCCATACTAACTGCGTGTATTTTTCATACATGCTTCCTATATAAAACTGGCTCTGCATTCTTTCTGTGTAGACCCGGGGTACACTCTTCGCCCATCTTGTATCTGAACAGTATACGTAATGTAATAAATATGCCTTAAAAATAGCCCTTTTGATTTATTTATTTTTAATCTGATCAAAGAATCTTCCTTTCTGCTGTAACACCTGAAAAACCAAGAGCTATTTAGAGTAAAACCTGCAAACCTGACAAAACCAACAAATAAAAGACATTCTGACATCAACAAAGGAACAAACTAAATGAAACACAATTCAATTGTCTGAAAACAATCCAACAACAAATACACATTGTCCTTAAAGGTAGGAAACCAGCTCGAGTAAGCTAGAATTTTAAAGTACACAACCGAAAGAAATCTGCCCCTTCCTTCAGACTTTCTTACAGAGCCCCTCCTCCAACACACACGAACGCGCACATGACCAAATGCCATCTAAAATCTCGCCTAGGGCGGCAAATTGGACAGGGCCGGCCCTGGTCAAAGCATTTAATGTATTCATTGCTATCGGGATGTTAAGAGCATTCCATGGAATATAACAAAAAGTGTTTCTGAAGTGAATTGCCTACCCCACCTTTGAGGTTTGTCCAACTCAAAATTGTCCTTTTTAGCCCACATAGTACAACAAGATGTCTGGATATGAAAAAAGGGATTATATGCAGGGGTGCACATAACTTTTTTGCCCAGGTTCTCAAAGGAGCACCTGGAGATGTTGCTTGGTGCGCATCCTTAAAATGAAATAAACCTGACCTTTTGAGGGGTACTTGACTTTATGAACGCGGGGGGGCATGCTAGCGAGCTCTCTCGCGAGCATACTAGCGAGCTCTCTCGCGAGCATATTACTGAGCATACTAGCGAGCTCTCTCGCGAGCATACTAGTGAGTATGCTTGTGAGCATACTAGCGAACATGCTAGTGAGCATACTAGCGAGCTCTCTTGCGAGTATACTCGTGAGCTCTCTCGTGAACATGCTCATGAGCATTCTAGTGAACTCTCTCGCGAGCATGCTAGTGAGCATGTTAGTGAGTATGCTAGTGAGCTCTCTCTCGTGAGTATGCTAGTGAGCTCTCTATGTTGACCGGACCTTTTTTCAAATGATCCGGTGCTCTTTTTTTGGCGGGAGGTGCGCATGCGCACCAGTTATGTGCAAATGTGCATCAAAAAATGTGCATCAAAATGCAGAAATATAAATCAGAAGCAGCATTGCATTGCAAAAGATTCAAATTCACCAGAATTGGCCCTGGAACAGGTGGTCCGACCTAGATTTGATATCTAGTATGCAATTGTTACGGTCCTCACATCTCAAAGAAACCCTATGTTCTTCACATGGATGAGGCATCAGCATAGAAAAAAGAACAACATGCTATTTTCGTTGTAGGTGGCCAGGATCATACAAAACTCCTCTGTTTCCATCCAAAAGCATTTCATCTTCACCCCACCCCAAACGATTCTACTTCCTTTGTTCTCATAGGCTACACCCTCTTTCACCAGTGACCCAAAAACAGGACCTGTTTGCAAATCGTAGAGTGGCTAAAGTAATGCAGATTTTTCGAGATTGACGGGATAGAAAAGCAGAACAAGAAGTAAGATACATAAAAGGATTTGTTCAGACATTCATGAAATCTGCATTTATTTTAGACATTCACTTTTAGAGGTCACCAAACAAAATACAAACCACTTAATGTAATTCATATGTTCAACTGTCTTTTCTTCTTACTGTATTTTCTTAGTAGTCTATATTGAACCATTTAAACAATCTGAGAAGGGAACATCCCAGTGGTTTGAATTGGTAACATATATTGGATGTGGTTACCTTTCAGGGGGTCAAAGGGTCTTTAACTATTAGATTCACAGAAATCAGTTAAACTCTCCAGGCTACTCACCGACCCTGAGCATTCCACTTTAGCTCCATGAACCACTCTTCAGACATTTCCATGGATGACCTGACGTGCTGATGAGCTCCAAATGACTAACTGAAATGAAATAACATGATAAGGACTGACCTTGCTTCTCTTCTTTTTACTGAGAAAAAAAAGAACATCTCCTTCTTTTTGTCTCACTCTTCTGTCCGTTCTCCTCTCTCCTCAGAGCTGTTTCACCATTAAGGTAATGGAGCAAAGTCTGAGTGTGACAGAGGTACAGAGAGTGTGCCCTAAATGCCCCGGCTACCTCCTCTGAATTCAGATAGGAAACCATCAATCTTAATGTCCAGCAGCAGTGACACCACAGTATGTATTTGTGGATGCGTGTGTGTGAGTCCTGAAGGGACTTTCTGCTATAGAGGGGAGATAAAGGGATGTAATGGAGATGAGGCCTAAACTTTTTTCTTTTTCTCTTTCTTCATCTCTCCTTCATACTACCTCTCTTAGACTTTCTTCACAGTCTCTTCCTTTCAGACAGGCCTAAAACGTTTCAGTTTCTGACTGACAGAAAACATTAATGATGCGCCCTGGGCCGCAGCTCAACGTAATTCTTAGATATTCCTTCAGGAAGCGCCGCAGCCAAATATCGGCTTTAAGAGTAAGGGAGCGAGAATACATTTTATTTTCCAACCTCACTTCATGGGAAAACTGAATCCAAGCTGAAATAAAAAATACATTAATTCTGCCCATCTGCTCTCCCCTACTTGACGATAACAAGCTCTTAATCCACTTAGCAGGTTGGTTTTTTTTGTCAGTTCAAAACCCCACCAGGATTTTTTCACTTGTCAGGGATCATTCAAGCAGCCCCTAACAACATGCATAATCTAAAATGTAAAAAACATGCCTCTTATCTAAAGTGTCTACCCTAGTGATGAGGAGAAAATAAACTGTGAAAAACAGACAGACAATATACAGTTCACAGAAACACACACATAAGTGCATGAATAAATGTACACACAAACACACACACAAAAAGCTTTAGAAGCTTGTTTAATAAACAGGGATTTGCCTTCTGGATTTATCATAACAGCCCTGTAATAAGGAAATAGTACAAATAGTAAACTATGAGCAACACTGAGCTCCAGGTGAGAAGAAGCAAAGTGTTGGAAAAAACTAATTATAATTTCAAATAGTGCTTCCATTTATCCCCCCTCTTTCCTCCTCCTTCCTCTTCTAGCTTATTCTCAAACATCATCCCTCTCCTCCTCTTCTCTCACTCTCCAGCCTGCAGTCAAACTCATACCTCCGTGTTGCAAGGGAGGGATCTGAGGCTGCAAGAGTTGATGTAACACTCATGAGCCAAATGGGACAGACATTTTGGCGCCATGTCAATCACTTACAGCAGATCCAAAACTGGCACTGAGCCTTTTTATGTCTATTTCACAGAGAAGTGATAATAAGATGCGACATATTTTGCATTTTGATTCAATCTGAAGTGCTGAATGTGTAATGTCCACACATGCACAACAAGCTGCTCTTTTAATCACAGTGTGAGTGATTGAATATGTAAGTGTATTTCAGAGTGTTGCCATACGTTACATCACTCATCAGTGTACTCTCGACATTCAATCATAAATGTTTTAAACCAGCATATTCTTTAATTAAAATTCAGGCGCATTGAAAATGACTACAATTAGACTGTTACATATTTAAATCTTAAGTCAGAGATCACAAAAAGTTATTACAATTCATCCTGAGGGGGGAAATGAATGGCGATATAAAATGTAATTAAAATCCATCCAATAGTGTTCAAGACATTTAGATTTAAATACCAAATAAAACCTTACTTGTACTGTCATCTGAGTTTTTCACTTGATATGTATTGAAATATTATATTTTAACTGTAGGATGTAGCCTATTACTTTATTGACCTGTACTTTAATTTGCTTTATACTTTTTTGTGTGAGAGAGATTATGCAATGTTTTTACTGTTTGTTGGTTTGTATGTACCAGGACTGCAGATGGAAATGAGCTATTAGCTCAAATCTGGTATAAATCATCTATTTTCTTTTCTGAGATTAAAGGTGGGGTAGGTAATCTTGGAGAAACCAGCTCGAGTGCACTAGAATTTGAAAATACACAACCGGAAAAAATCTGCCACTTCCTTACAGAGCCCCTCCTCCAACACACACGAACGCGCACATGACCAATGAGGGCACGAGATAAGTTTGTGAACAGATGGAAGGCTGACAGGCAGGTAGGCCATCCAGTTATTTTAGCCGGGCCGGCTCAGATGATTGGTCGTGCTTTTTACAGTACTACGGCTTCCACAGATGACATTTTTTTTATGGATCTTTTGTCAAAGCACTTAAGATATTCATTGCTATCGGGATATTAAGAGCATTCCATGGAATATAACACAAAGTGTATCTCGAGCCGGTTTCTCAAACTTACCTACCCCACCTTTAATGTATTTGTAATATGCATGGTCCTTGTTCAAATAAATACATACATTCAACTAGAGAGAAAGTCAGGGGATCACCAAAATGTTGCGTTCGTCAACATTCGTGTAGAAATTGAAAAAAGTTTAAATAAGCAATTGAGAATATAACCTCAGTAGGAAAGTGTTCACTGAAATTAAGTAAACAGTAAGGTCGTTTATTCATACACTCTTTTTGCAACCAGAGGAGACGCCTCCTGCTGGTCACTAGAAATAAGACGAGTTTAAGGTACTTCCGCATTGGCTTCCACATCCCTGGGTCTTTACGAGTAAGTGGATCTTGGCTTGATTGTTAATATCTCGACTAAACTGGATCTGTTACAGTGGAACAGATGTGGTTTAAGTGCATGTTATGCCACTGGGAGCTGTGTGCTATGTATGCAACACACTCAAGCAAAACATTACCTGCAAGAGTAATAGAGACAGGGAACTGAGGAAACAGATTTATGGGATCCACACAGTTCATAAAGTATGTATAGCTTAAGATGGATTTACTTGATAACCTCTGAACCTGTGGTCACTTGTTCCACTTTTTAGGTGTATTCTGAATTTTAAAGCAGGTGTACAGTAGAAGTTCATCTGAGTGCAGTGCATTGAAAAGCAGTATTATGCCAACAAGGTCAGGCCGGGCCAATGATAATCATTTTAGAGTGCTTATCAAACGCCATTACACACACCATATATTATTTTATATGATCTGTGAATGGACTTCAGGGAGGAGGATGTCCACTTTGTCCTTGGTTTAATGACAGTGTAAGTTGATAGAGTCGCTGCAACAGACACCGTAATGTGCCTGATGTATCGCATTCCTCTCTCTCGCTCTGCACACAGCCGAGCAGCAAGTATGCTGGTAAGGTCATCACCGTTATTTCACTGCCGGCGTTCAATGCGAGGAAAAGACCCAGGGACCTTGAATAGATGTCGTTTGAGAGTAAATAATATTCAAGCTCTTCATATCACTCAACACTTCTACAAACCTTCAGGATGTAATAAGCAGCATCAGGAGGCATGGAAATGGGCCATTTTGACAACAGTTATTGCCAACAATATTTTGAGCATACATTTGTGTGGTCAGCAATACCCATAATATTATTCAAAATGGTATTTTACAAGGAGAGGCGTCGGTCTTCCACATTTGCATGGAGCAGTAACATCCCCTCATGTCCTAACACGGTTGACCTCTATTAAGAGAATAAGAATAAATCAGTAGACATTCGTGTAGAAATTCAGCATGCACTATACATATATCTGAGCAACTGCATTGAGATGGAAAGATAACAGCGCTGCTTTCTAACTTATCTGCAGCGAATATGATCACACACACACACACACACGCGCACGCACACGCACACACACACACACACACACACACACACACACACACACACACACACACACACACAGAGCCTTGACCGGAATAACGTGTGGTAATCAAATAATGTAGTCAATAATGGCTATTCTTGATGAGGAGAAATTCCTTGCATTGAGGAGATACAAGGAACAACAACATGTGGATTAAATAAAAAATTATGTATTGTCTAGCACATAATGATAGAAAATTATCGTAGGTCAGTTAAAGAACAACGTAAAAAACATACAAATAAAAGACTTGCATAAAATTACAAAAACAATCCTTTAAATAAATAACAGCATTAAGGAGTACTGACAGTCAATTTGTCCTGGTTTAAAATGGATTTTCCAGTGTAAAATAAAGAGTTCAGCAAGTCCTTTTGGCCATGGTGCTTTCAAAGGGCTGTCTGATGAAAGGAGCTGAGAGGAGTGGTGAAAGGGTCATTACATAATGATGAAGTCCGTCTTTCTTTTTATGCCTGACTGTAAAGGTCTAAGAGGTTTGAATGGAGCTGCTCATTTTGGTTGCATCCTTTGAGTTGTTCTTTTTTTCATATGTCTGTGAGGAAGTTATACCAGCATGAAATGTAATGATCGATGATTGACAGCTATACTGCTGTTAAAATGTCCTGTCAGGCTTTAAAACCTTTCAGCCTCCTCAGGAAAAAAGAACGCGATATAGTTTCAATGTTGTAAATGTGGATCAAAGCAATACTCAAATTCAATTTTGTAATATGGGATGAAATTATATCTATATCTATAAATGAAGATATTAGAGAAGAAGGTGATGGGGTTGGTGCAGATATATAACGTATAACTAAGGCTACACAAAAAAGATAACTCCCATCTTTGGAGTAGATCCTCCTGTAACATTATGCTCCTATGAGCAGCATTTCAACATCATACAAGACATGTTCCCATCCACCATATCTATGGACTTCCTACATTTTTTCATTAAAGTTCAATTTAAAAGAAGACAAAATGCAAGAGAACAAAAAGCAGCCCTTTTTATGGAAGATGTTGGAGATCCAATCTATATTGCATGAACTTAGGACATCATTTACACCACAGGAGGACAGAGACTTTGTGGTAGCAATTATAATTGAAGTTAAGGTGAAAAAATGATGTTTGTGTGGATTTGATCTATTAAACCTGGTCAAACTAATTGAGATAAAATACGATGGGGTGCACATAATGAAATACAAAACAAATCATACAAAAGGTCTGAGGAGTCAAAACTTATGTCTAGTCTACACATCGGATTTAAGGTGGTAATAAAAAGACAACAAGACATGACAAATATCATGTTAGCTCGCTTGAGTTTTTTGGAGGGATTCTGTCTTCATCTCCCAAACAAAAACCTGCCGTAAACTAGATTTAACTTATTCTGGTCAGTTTAACTTTAAAAAACATTAAATATGTATTTTAATCTTGGACGAAAGGCTTGCAAAGTGAGTAGGATTCATCCTCTGGGGAACATGAATGTCTACACCAAATTAAAAGGTGACCACCTGGACCTTACAGATTTTCTGACTGACTCACCATCCTAAAGTCATCACTCTCATTGCTCAAAAACACAAGTGACATGATGTTTCAGCTGTGAGACAAATGTTTACTTGTGACTGAATTGTCTCAAGGCAATATTTCAAAACAAATTGCACACAGAGAAGCGACAGCGGCTGTATGTGTGTGACTCCTGGAGGGACGTATTAATCTGCTGCGAGGCGGAGAGTGTGAATGTAACATGCCTTTGTCGATTTGGAGGAACACGGTGACTTGAACAGATAACTCTCAGTCTGGCAGTGTCACAGCCACTTGGGGCTTTCTGTCGCCTCTGATTATCCACTCTGCATTCTGCATGCATGTGCTTGTGAGTAACAGGAGAAAGGGGTTGATTAATAATCTACTTTAGATTCAAATGAACTTTGGAAAGGGAGGAGAAACAGGAAGCAGATGTCAGGTCTCACCAACATTCACACCTCTCTCACTACTTATCGTCCCATATTCATGTATGCTCCCTACTGTGAAAATAAAGATAACATATTTTGCTTCTGATTTATCACGTTTGAAGTACTACAAACTGTGCAGAAAAAAAGGGAGGGTGACAATTTATTTTCTTGCTCTACAAACCAAATGAGTAAAACGTTTAATGATCATGAGCACGAGTGAAATTCTTTTAAAATTCAGACATACTAATAATAATAATATAAAAGACATATCTCAGCAGTTTGGCTGTTATCATTACACATGAGTTATAACTTTAAATGACTTCTTTCTCTGTTTCGCTTGTAGTCAGAGTGCATTAGTATGCAAGCCATTGAGTGCTAAATGGTTTTGTATTATGAATTTCCCCGGCGCTGGATATCTTTATCTGCTTGTGTGTAAGTGTTTATCCCTGCTGAGAACAGGATGCCAAATGAAAGCAATATGCTGGAGATCCTGCATGGTGTTATTATCTGTCAGGTATCATTGCTTTGACGCTGGCAACTTGTCGACCAAGAAAATCGATTGTTCAGCTGTCCTTGTGAACTTCACAAAGGACTATGCAGCAAAATAACTTTAAAAAATCACCTGTCGGATTAAATCATTCAATTTTAAATCTTGAAATGTCCGTGACGTGAATAGATTAGGTAAGGCAAGACATTAGCGTAGTCGACTGTTGCTGGTTGTCAATACTTCAGGAATGCATGGGAAAGTAACCGTATCCTTCATGTTGAATTTTGAGGGAGCCAAATGCATGGTTTTGTATCTCTGCTGTAAACAGTGTAATTGACAACCTGACCGTGAAACAGAAGCTGTGACAGAGTGTGTCTTTCACATTTGGATTTAAATTCAGAACTGACAACAGTAGGTTATGGATTTGTTCGGCCCCTCTACCGTCAAATGTATTCTCGGCAGTGAGTAAGATCTAACACATCTCACGACTCAGGGAGAAAAACCATCCGACATCTTTGACATACTACTCAGTCCCCGCTGTGTTGGATTGACGATGCCGCACTATGACATGGAGAGAAAACGTATTCTTGCCAGTCAGATGGATAGTAGCAGACAAGTGATTACACTGTTGATGGGGGTAATTCTGCACAGATAGGGGGTGGATGGAGGAGGGGGGGCTACGATGAATAACAGAATACAAATGCTGTGTGATTGTTAAATACTATGTGACAGCACTGTCTTCCCTATGAAACTCTGCAAAGAACGATGCCATTCTGACTGAAGCTGAAGGATTTATTAGTTGAAAGAAAGCATCAGTTAAAGAGATGTACTTGAAAACGTGACCTTCAATCTCTTTTCTATTCGTGGCTTTTGTGTTCACTTCAATGTTTATTTAGTTTAATCAAATAATGTTTTGATTTATTTTCTCTTATTTCGCTTCATTCAACAACTATTTTATTATTGCAAGTGTTAGTGTGATCTCTGTATTTACCAATGTTTAAATGTCCTCATGTAGTGCAGCTCTAAAAGCATGTATCCAAAAATGTCAAACTCTTTATTTAATAGGAGAATAATTCAATGGAGTTGTTTAGGAATCCTGTGGTTTTCTTTTCCTTTTCAGTACAAAGAAGAAGATTGAAAAGAAGAACAGTCCAAAAGTAAGAGTATTTCAATAAATACAATAAAAAAGGTTGTCTGTGAATTGGTGAGGGACAAAATGTTATTTGGCCGAGTGGATATCCATCTGTTTGGTAGACATTCAAGTTCTTGTGATGTAAACCCATTTTCAAATCTGATTTCTAAAGCAAATAAAGAAACTATAAAATACTTGTAACCCTTGTGTGGTGTTTTGTTACTCAGCCAGTGTGCGTGGGTCTGGTGTACCCGCTGCCTTTGATCAGTTGTGATAAGCACCCAAACTGGCGAAGCTTTATTTATTGTGTCTTGCCCCAAATGTGCAGCTTGGATAGAGTGTGAAAAAAATAAAGAGTGGTTCCCACAAGACAAAATGCAGGAATCTTCCTAATCTCAGCTCAAGTCCTTTCATCACTTTTCTTTTCCCTGGGGTTGCCTTCCCTCTGACTGTTGGATATGAACTCTTACTGAGTGAATTTATGATGCCACAACAGTTATTTCCTCCACAACGCCCTCTTCATCTCAACTCTTCTCAAAGCATCAATCCAGTCTTCTGTCAACAGAGAGCAGCTCAGATTATCTAACTGCCATGTTACAAAGACAAGCTTCAAATCATCCGAGCCAGAGAGGGAGAGTTAAACTAGGTAAAAGAGGAGCAAACGATAGAAAACAGGAAAACAGCCATGACCGAATAAACAAACTAATTGAAAGAAGTAGAGAAAATAGCTGTCCTTGTAACGTTAGTAAATGACATCCATTCTGCAGGCCTCAGCAGCTGCCTCTGACGTCTTAGCTCTTATTTAAAACTAACACACTCTTTGAGGGATGGATTTAGGATACCTGAAACCAGGAGGTCACCCATAGAGAGGAAGTGGAAAGGGAGAGATACTGCACTAAAAACCTAGTTTCTCCCAGGGGAAAACACTGGCTCACAGGGAAGATAAAAGATAAAAAAAAGAAGAACAGGTACTGCAGCAGGAATAACAGTTACCATAGTAATCGTGTTGGACAGATGGCTGTGGTCTGACCCATTATTATGAAAAGAGAGTCAGGATTTGTGACACAAGGAGGACCTCTGGTGGTAACCCAGTAACTAACAGGACAAGATTATCACCTCGGACTAACAGAGGCTGGGTTCAGTGTTTCAGTGGATTGGATTTAAGGATCTCCAAAGATCAACTGGACTCTCACCTTGCATTTCCCCTCTCATAGGTTAGGAATAAAGCTGCTGTTGCAAAGGTGCGTTGAAGAGGAAATGTATGGATGTCACCTGAATTCAATAATATTACTGTTTTGTAATGTTGTGACAATACTGAGCCAATTTCTATCAATTCCAAAATACCTAGTAATCTAACATTTATATTTCTGATTTCAGAAGCCTGCCTAGTTTCACTTTTATTCAATTATACTGTGTCTTAAAACAATATGCTAATCATCCTATGGAGATGAAGTGAAAATACATTTTGCTGAATTATTCTATAATGCACACTGAACCAATTAGCGATTTATAATTTACAAGCAGTCTCTGCTTAGGTTTCAAACCTCAGTGATGGAAAATTACTCATGAGCCAAAAAAATGTAAGTCTTAACTAAACTCCATGTGACAAATACATGACAAATTGATAGGACAAATAAAGAGGCTGACTTTGTGTTCTGTTCTGTTCCTTTGACCTTTATCAAAACTGCAGCTGAGTGGTAGTTTCCTGAGGGTTTGTCATATATTCAAAGATTTAAATAAGCTCTTTCGATTCACACAACTGGTTAAATGAGGATTTAAAATATGGGATATCTACTGTACCACTTGCACTTAAAGTACCCATCTTTTTGGCTCATTAAAAGTCTAAATACATTATTATCTTTTAGTTCTCTAAACATTAGTCCATGATTATACCTGTAAATCTGTCTGCAGAGCTAATCCACTCAGCTGCCTTTGGCTTGCCCAGCAACAGGCAAAGCTCAAGAAGTTCCACCAACACTTATAAAAACTTGATGGGCCTTGAAGGCAGCTTAAGCCCTGGCACGCACACAGAGGGAGAGGATAAACCATAGGGATAAACATATAAGCCGGGGGATCCATTCAGGGCTTTTGATCAAAGTGGGAAATCTGAAAACAGAAACACATTTGAATTCAAGAATTGCAACATAAGGGAAAAAATCAACTGTTAGTTGTTTAGTATATTTGGCAAGATACTCAACACACAGCAGCTACATTAGAGTTGACCACGGACGAGTTTGAGAGTTTTAATTGGAAATGTGAAAAACCTTCTCTTTCTCAACCACACCAAGCTAAGGAACAAAGATAACTGACTCAATATGACAGTTTTTACACTTTTATTTTGACATCAATGTACACATCTGCAATGCCTTTAAGGCCTTAACTATATGTATTCTGCATGTTATATTGTTTGTATGGTATGGCAAAACAATTACAGAGACTTTAACTATATACAAACTGTCCAACTATTACTTAACCTGTATACAATTATTATGTACTGCTGGGCTAAAAGAGTTGCAGGGACGAAAAGCATGACTCAGCGGTGCATTCAGGGACCCTCCTTGAACGAGGTAGGAGGATGTTCTGTAACAAATATCTGAGGCCACACACTTCATTTCACTGAAGCTCAGGCTTAATAGGAGAATCAAACATACAAACTTAGAAAACAAGGATACAAGCAAACTGTCCTTAGTTTCTATAACTTTGAACGCATTTTGTAAAAACATTATCATTGATTTTGGAATACAGTTTTACGAAACAAAATATAGTGCTTAATACTTTTATAGACTCAAGATAAATCAATCCAGTTTTCTATGTCTTCTTTCTTTTCACAACAGCACAACCAAATGATCAGATTTGTGTGTTTTAAGCATTTTTAGACCACATACAGTTGAGGCCTAAATTATTAGCCCCCCAGGAGTTATGGAACATTTTCCTAAAATTCTTCCCAATGTTTTCAGCATTGATACAACTTGATATAATCAAACATTCACCAGTGCTATTTAGTAGCTTTTGGTATATTTTGGAACATAAAATAAGTTTTTAGGCTTGCTTTATATCAAATATAGTGAAAAATGGGTTGGTCAAAAAAGATTAGTCCCCAGGCCATTAATAGTCAATAGTGTACCCTTTCTGAGCCACAACTGACAACAACCTCTTAGAGTAGTTCTTTACTAGCTTGGCACAGGTCTCTTGAGGGATTTTGGCCCATTCTTCCATTGCAAATTGTTCCAGCTGGTCCAAATTGCATGGTTTCCGAGCATGGACATTCACTTTGAGCACCCGCCAGATTCTCAATAGGATTCAGATCTGGGCTCTGTGCGGTCCACTCCAGCACCTTGGTTTTGGTGTCCTTTAGGAACGGTTGGATTTTGATGTGTGCTTTGGGTCATTGACTTGTTGGAAGACCCAGCGACGACCTAAGCGAAGACTAAGAGCAGATTTGTTCATAATATCCCTCAAAATGTCAACATAATTTTAATTATTCATGATGCCTTGCACCCGAACAAGGCACCCTGTGCCTGAGGCTGCAAAACAGCCCCACGGCATGATGTGTTCTTAGGGTTGAAGGCCTCTCCCTTTCTTCGCCAAACATGAGCAACATCCATGTGCCCAAACAGTTCCAGTTTAGTCTCATCAGATCAAAGCACAGACTTACAAAACTATAGGTTACTTACGTAACCCCAGCCCTCAGAGTAACATGAAGTGAGATGTCTCACTATGGGATGCGCCTCATCGCGGAGCAAACAGAAGCATCAATCTCATTACGCCAATCCTGATTGGCTGGTGATCTTGACGTCAGCGTCAGGGGAAATCACCCCCTATAAGTAGCTTGCGCCACAACGCATGCGTCATTCAAAATAAGCACCTCTTCTCGCTTCACCATAGCAAGGAGGGCCGTCTGGTGAGACATCTCACTTCATGTTACTCTGAGACTGGGGTTACGTAAGTAACCTATAGTTCTCATTCATAACACTCCGTTCGATGTCTCACTATGGGATATTGTAGCTCCCGTATTGCCAGACGAGCTTATCTCGAAAATCACCGATCAACCAGAATTTAACAGGTAGAGTCCTGACTCAACAAGGTGCCCAGCACTGCTCGGGCCACGCTTGGAGCAGAGACGTCTAGCCTGTAAAAGCGGACAAAAGTGAGCGGCGAGGACCAGCTCGCCGCTGCACAGATGTCTTGGATGGAAACACCCTTGAACAAAGCCCAGGATGTAGCCAGGCCCCGAGTAGAGTGAGCCCGCAGACCCGAAGGTGCTTGCAGATTCTGACTCGTATAGGCCAAAGCAATTGCCTCCACAATCCAGTGGGAGAGCCGTTGCTTGGTAACAGGCTTGCCCTTGTGAGCGTTAGCCCAGGACACGAAGAGTTGGTCAGTAAGACGAAGCTCCTTTGATCTGTCCATATATGTGTGTAAAGCCCGGACTGGACACAACAGATCCTGCTGCTGCTCCCCGGAGGAAACCAGCGGCGGAAGAAATGCCTCAATGTCAATTGGGGTACACGAACCAACCACCTTTGGTGTAAAGGCAGGGTTGGGCTTCAACAACACTCTCGTTTGCCCTGGGGCGAACTGAGTGCATGAGGGATGTACAGACAGTGCATGAATATCGCTGACCTGCTTGGCGGATGCCAGGGTCAGTAACAGCACTGTCTTGAGTGACAGATGTTTCATGTCAGCTCCTTCCAGGGGTTCAAATGGGGTAATTCTGAGCCCATTTAAAACCACTGCCAGGTCCCATAAGGGCACCAGCGACCTGGAGACAGGGAGGAGCCTGCGAGCTCCCTTCATAAAACGGCAGACCAAAGGATGTTTGCTAGCCGTCTTACCCTCAAAGCCCACATGGCATGCAGCAATAGCAGCCAGGTACACCTTGATCGTGGAGAAAGCTCTGTGTTTATCGATCAAGTCCTGTAGGAATGATAAAATCACCCCGACAGGACATTGAAAAGAGATGTGTCCTTCTTGAAGGCACCACTCCTCAAACACCCTCCACTTACAGTCGTAAAGAGACCTGGTGGATGAAGCTCTCGCACTCTGAATAGTGTTTATCACCTTCTGAGGGAGTCCCACTGTATTCAGATTGTACCACTCACGGGTCAGGCCCATAGTGCCCCGCGCTCTGGGCGTGGGTGAAGGATCGCCCCCCCGCCTGAGACAATCTGTCCCTGCGTGGTGGAGGCTGCCATGGCTGCCCGCACAACAGCTGATATATCTCCGCCAGCCCGTACGTTGCAGGCTAGGGCGGAAACATCAGAGTAAGTGTGTGGCGTTGCTCCTTCACTCTGGCCAGAGTTGGGGGTAACAGAGCCAGGGGTGGGAACGCGTACAGAGGACCCGGAGGTCAATCATGTACGAGTGCGTCCCCGTCTAACAGTGCGTTTAAATCGTGCATTAAAGAGAACAGTAATTCTGTCCCGAGCGAGCTGCATCACTCCCGGTACCTGTGTCGCTCTCAGAGAGAGGAGACGTCTGCCGCTCCAAGGGATCAGTTTGTGTGCCAGTGTGTGTGACTGGAGACAAGGCAATCTCCCCTGGCGGTTCATACACGATATCGTGTTGTCTGTCCTCACGAGGACATGGTGTCCTCTGAGAGAAGGCAGGAAGCGTTTTAGGTTGGGGAACACCGCTAAAAGCTCCAGGTGATTTACGTGCGCCCGCTGGAGGTCTCTGCTCTAGGGACCTCATCGGGCGGCCTTCGTAAATACCATATCAGCCTGTCTGACATGCGTCCGTGGTGACCACCTTCCGTGAAAGGACAGCACCCGTAGGCGCGTCCCGCACTAGAAAAGTCGGGTGTAGTGCCACTACAGCGAGCTAGCAACAGGTGTGCTGCTAGCTTAAAAAAAAATCGGACCTACCTTACTTTCCCGGGAAGAGAAGGGCGAGGTCGATTTTAAATACTAACAGCGTTAGTACTACCGTCTTCCTGCGAAGCAGAAGGAGTAGCCGGCGAGCGCCCGTCGACCGAAAGGGGTATTTGGGTTCAGTCTGTGGACAGTGAAGCTTGCCCGGCTACTGTGAGATGTGCTCTAAAGCGAGAAGAGGTGTTTGAATGACGCATGCGTTGTGGCGCAAGCTACTTATAGGGGGTGATTTCCCCTGACGCTGACGTCAAGATCACCAGCCAATCAGGATTGGCGTAATGAGATTGATGCTTCTGTTTGCGCCTCATCGCGGAGCAAACAGAAGCATCAATCTCATTACGCCAATCAGGATTGGCGTAATGAGATTGATGTTTCTGTTTGCTCCGCGATGAGGCGCATCCCATAGTGAGACATCGAACGGAGTGTTATGAATGAGAACTCATCTTTACCTTTCAAATGTTCACCGGCAAACCTCAGTCTGGCTCTGATGTGCCACTCTTTGAGTAAAGGGGTTCTTCTGGGACGATGGTCCTGAAGCCACCACTGTGTTCCTTGAAACATCAACTCCAGAAGAGGCCAGGTCAGCAACAATCATCTTGGCAGATGTCCGGGGATTCTTGCTGACATCTCTGACTATTTTCCTCTCCAGAGTCCTTGAAATCTTGCGCTTTCGACCACGCCTAGGTTTGTTTCTTACAGAATTTGTCTCCTTGTAATTCGCAATGATGCAACGTACAGCAGTTCTAGACACTGTGAAGCGTTTGGAAATAGCAGTATAGCCTTCCCCCTTATCATGAGCCTCCACTATCTTCTTTCTGAGCTCAAGACTGATTTCCTTTGTCTTTGGCATGGTGAGTAGGAGTAGTAGTATAGTCCCCCTCAATAAGGTATTCAAGTGCCTGTTTCTTGGAGTCCTTTTATGCTGATTGAATGCTCAGGTGTGGTTTGAAAGCTGATTGATTGATTAGGTGTGTTTTGAAAGCAAGAATTCACATGGGAGCTAATATTTTTGACCAACCCATTTTCACTATATTTGATATAAAGCAAGCCTAAAAACTTATTTTATTTTCCGAAATGTACCAAAAGCTACTAAATAGCACTGGTGAATGTTTGATTATATCAAGTTTTATCAATGCTGGAAACTGTATTTATTTGTTGTTCTTCCCTTAAGTTTCCTCGTGCTTTTACCGCTGCTCTGGCTGCTGTGTCTCCTTTTCGTTGATGCTCTTCCTGAAGGTCTCACTCTCATCCTCTTCTTCACACTCTGCCAAGTCAAAGGATATGTCACAGTCTGATTGCTTGTCTTCACTTTTCTCATCGCTGGAACCTGTTTTCCTAGATGTTACAGTCTTAGAGTTTCAACGTTTGCCTGCAGAATTTCTCTCAGACCTTCCTTTAGGTGTTCCTGTATTTCTCCTTCTTTTTTGCACAGTCTTCATTTCTCTTCTTCCGTATCTTCTTCTCTTTCCACATTGTCAAACCTAGAGTCGTGCCTCTCTCATTTCTACTGTCGTCAGCATCACCATCAGTGGCTGTGTTGACATGACTGTTTTTTCTAACTTACAATTCTTCCGTCCAGGCCAGAGCTTGACAAGTGGTAACTCTGCAAATGACTCTTCAAGCTCACGTTGTGATTGAAGCTTTTGTCACATTGCAGACACTTAAAAGGCCTCTCTCCTGTGTGCAGACGCATGTGGGACTTCAGGTGTCCCGCCTGGTTGAAGCTGCGTTCGCACTCTGAACATTTATGCGGTTTCAATCCTGTGTGCACAATAGAGTGTCTCCGAAGATGACGTGCACTCCTAAATTCATTCCCACAAACTTCACATGTGGGCTTCTTTAATAATCTGTGTTTTGCCAAGTGGTACAAGCGTCTTTTATAGGTGGAAAATGTCTCTGGACAGTGAGGACATTTATAGGGATCTGTGCTATCTTCATGAGTCTGCTGATGTTTTAGTTTGTCCAGCTTTGTTTTGAAGGCAACGTGGCAGTATTTACACAGATGGTCATATGTTTCATCGTGGATTCTGCTGTGAGATTTCAGAGACAGCTCATTAACACATCTTTTGCCACATATATTGCAGGAATAGGGCTTTATTTTGTGCTCACATGTGTGAGACTTCATAAAAAAACGTCCACACTCTGTGCAGAGCCCTTTATTATACAAATCTTGTTCCTCTCCGCTTTCTCTTTCCTCTTCAGACTCCTTTGTGAGCTTTTCAGTGAAATCCTCAGTTGGTTCCCATTCGAAATCTGAACTCACCCCACCTTCATCCCCTTGCTCTCCTTCATCCGACGGATCGCTTTCTTCATCACTGAACGTAACAATCTCAGAGCGAACTGTGTTGCTGGGGTTGCCATCAGTAGACATTTTCTGTGAACAATACAACGACAAGAATGACAACCTGGAATAGGAAAAGTGTCAAAGTCTATACAGCCCAGGATATTATGGACAAATGACCAAGAAGGAGGCAGTCACCTTAATGATTTAGTATTCAAATACAGTATATATGAGAAGTCAGCCCATGTGCAAACAGTTCAGGCCATAATAGACTGCCAGTTTAGGAAAACGCTCTGCAGATACTACAGATAACAGGGATGATGTGACACTATACATTATGTATTTATTTCTTATCACTCCTTTCATAATGAGCCTGACAGTAGACAGCCACTGTGAGCACAGCTGCAGCTGCTCTGTTCGGCTATGAATATGCTTAGTGCTCAGGTTTGTAGATGTATCCATGATGCTATAGGTAAGGCTACGGTAGCAGGATTGTACTACTCTTAACTGCTATTTACATTAGACAATAAACATTATTCAGGCATTTTGATTTTACCCTTCAGAGCTTCTACTAGATGCAACAGATGTATTAATACACCACAGAACTTCAGGAAAACAGTAACTTCAGCAAGAATAAGCCCTGCATTTACTTAGTGTTACACAAGTAATACTGTAAACTAGTCATTAGCATAACAACCAAGGCATAGTGGCAGTCTACTAAATAATACATCATTATTTTAATCAGTCTTTCTCTCAAGATCACAAGGAAAGCAAAGCAAAAACGCAAAAACATATTCTTGTCCTTCTAGGGCTTTAGGATGGAGTAGGTTAGGAGGTCATTATTTACAGTCAGTGTGGATATGTTGTGTGATTATAATCCTACCTGATGGGTCTCTGGCGTTACGTCTATATCTTCTGTTAGGGGTTGATCTTCAGCTGTGGGCACGCTGGCATTGACTTGGCTTTTCCACTGGTGTCTGTAGTCACACTGAGCACACTGTTGGTTCAAGATGATGAGCTCGCCATAGGTGACCTTCTCCATCTGAAGTTTGCATCCACATGACGGGCACTTACGGCGGAACAACTGGAAGAGGCAGCGTTCATTCACAACATGCTTTGCTTTTATCTGCAGAGGAGCAGCTCTGAAAGGAAATTAAAACAATTGTTAAATGTAATGCAAACTGAAAAAACTCCACAAACCGTTGAGAACGTTTAACTCACTCCTGATTGTTCAGATCCACTTTCTTAACTTTGAGTTGTATCTGGGGGTATGCAGAAGAGACAGCATTCAAAGCAGCAGGTGGATTTAAAGTTGAATCATTAAGGTCACCACACTGAGGAGCAGCACCTTGGTTATCCACAGGCTTCTACACAAATGACAAAAGTAAAGGATTGTAGTTGAACAAAGATTTGTACAATAAAGGCAGGTCCCTACCTTGCTTAATGGTAAAGTTTGCCCCTGGTGTTCTCAGCAAAATCACAAGCCAAGCATTCATTCCATTCCTAACAAGCAGCACACTAGGACATTAAACATTTGTTTCAGAACACCTGAGAGCACCATGAATATGTGTGTACTAACTGGACAAAATGTATACTAAACAACATCATGGTTAATGGCTACATTAGCCTGTAGGGCAGTGGGATGACAGAATTGCACAGACTGGGCAGCAGTAACACGGTAAGTGCTCATTACACGGTGTGTGACCTCAACAGCACTGTTGGAATGAGGCAATGTGCCATTAAGCACCTGTCAGAGTACAAGCAGCCTTTAAACCGGGCTGTGCCCCACGTTAAGTGAATTAGCACACTCATTTAAGAATGTTAAACAATGTGGACGTGATGTACTTGACAGTGGACAGCAAATCTGTTTTAAATGAAAGATGTTGATTGCCACATTGCACTGTGGTTATTGCGTCATGAAGCATGTTGAGTGTTTATGACGTGAATGCAAAAAGGACTTAGTTACATTAGTTATTCCATTTAATAGGTCTCAGATATTAATTCTAAACTGATTTTATCGGGAAAAGAGGTATGGATTTACTCAGTTTAAACGGCATACACACAATTAATTTAACAATTGATCTAGCATATTATACTAAAGGAAAACATGCAAAACTCCCAAAGGTATGTATATGATTATTAGATTAACATTCCGCATATATCGAGCTTTATTAGAATGTCGTGACTTTATCAAACTAGACTCACCACATAGTGTGGGCTCTCCAGCAGCTCTTCTGGCTCTGCCTTGACCCTCACTGAGGGGACAGCACTGGGCTTCAGCTGGACCGTGTCTGCCGCCGTACTCGGGTGCTCAAAACAGTCATCAGTAAAGTGTTCTTTACATATGGTGATGTCAGTCCAGCACGATTCTTTAAGTTGTTGCTTGTTTGCTTCAAAAATAAACTGAACCCACTCCAGCCTCCTGTCCGGATCCTCGGGTAACTTGAAGCGTTGCGCATGGCGACTCAAAGAACAACATCCGAGGACGGAGCACATGCTGGGGTTAGACCTTTATATATACAGTCTATGGGTTAGATCTGCCCTCCAGATTTAAAAGTGCCGGACAGTTTAATGTTTACAATTTACGAGGACTTGACTGCCTTCCACTACTTACAGTTGCAAGCTAACAGTTGGACATTTAGCTAGTGGCTAAGGTAACGGAAGGGGCGGGGTTGTATGGCTGGGGCAGCTTGGTTTGCTCAGAGCCGTATCCCGGCTGCGTCTATAGTTTTTCCAACCCAGTTTAGATTTAACCACGCCCACTTCCGCATTACGCAAGGATCGACGTAGCTCTACGCGATAGCGTCATAGACTTCATCTTCGGCAGTGCGGTCGCGGTAAAGCAGGATATTGAATAGTTGTTTTTTGTCTTTCCAAAGGATTTGTTGACTGGAAGTAAACGATCCTGTAATCAAAGCCATATCGAAGTGTCCTGAGATTGTATTACTGGTGTTTATAGCATGTGTGTATTCTCAAATGTCGTTTTCAGGAAAAACAAAAGACGTTTTAAATATCTTATCAGAATAGCCTGTGCAGGGTTTATGTTCGATCATATCAACCTGTAGTATTTGTCCAGTATTGTAGGCCTACTATAATGCTGCATTTATTTCGAGTCATTGGGTAACATGATATTTCAATTAATTTTTTTCATTAAAAAAAACAGCAGAATGTTCATGAAAATATTCATTTAAATTAGGAAAACCACTAAAATCTTATGAAAATAGGTGTTTCTACTTGTCTCGTGTAGTTCGTAAAGCAGTATTGATTTGGAGTCAGTGGATCACTTATCATGGAAGCTGTTATGTATAAATAAATGTGATGTTTTAATGTGTAAACATTGATATTCTCATAACAATATTCATTCAAATATAGAATTAACTAGTGAGTTGTTCCTATTTGTCCAGTTGCGTGTCATAACGCTGCATTGATTTGGTAGATTGTATTACTATTGAAACAAATTCAAGAACAAATTACACCAAACCAATGTAGAATTATAAAGCATTTCCAATACAAATATGAGATTAACTTTAAATAACAACATTGTGAAATATTTCACATTTAGAACCAAAAAGAAAACCAACAAGCACTGTGCATAAGCAGTTTAATTTGTACTCAGTCTCTATACACAACAGTGAACAGGATTCATGCATGTGTGTTGCATTAAAGTCATTGAGTCTTAAAATTTAAAAACAATAAAGTTTGAAAAGAGAAACTGTGCTCAAGATTGGTTCAAATATACAACATTAAACAGCACACTTTTGTATGGCACCCTAAACTGATTTTGCCATAAGAAATACTCAACTCAATAACCTTTTTTTTTAATGTTAGGTTTCTTCACTTCAATCATTTCCTGGTCTCCCCTTTGCTTCACTAATATGTTATTGTTCTGGCTGCTGTGCCATTTTTTTCAAAATCAGAGTCAATGTTTGGGGTCAATCAGTCTTTGTTGAGTCAAAGGACGTGTTGTTTTCTGTTGGCTCATCTTCACTTTCTTTTTCACTGCAGCGCCTTCTCTTCGCTGGCCTTGCATTAGTCCCTGCTTCATTTCTCTTTGGCCTTCCTACGGGTCTACCTGTGCTCTTCTTTTTACGTTTTGGCTTAACTGTTCTCCTCTTCTGCACCTCCTCTTCTTCATCATGTTCTTCCATATTGTTGTCTAACCCAGAGTCTCTCTTGTTTCCATACTTCTGACCATCACCAGGGTTGCTTACCGTTTTTATTCTTTTACCCTTCTTCGGTTTAGGTCCTGAGCTGGATGAGTGGTAACGCTGGACATGACTCTTCAGGCTCACATTGTGATTAAAACTTTGCTCACAATGCTGGCATTTAAAAGGCCTCTCCCCTGTGTGAAGACGCATATGGGATTGCAGGTGGCTTGCCTGGCTGAAGTCACGTTGGCACACTGAACACTTATAGCGCTTCACTCCTGTGTGCACAGCTAAGTGCCTCTGAAGAGCATTGGACTCGGCAAAGTCAAGATTGCAGATGTGACATTTTAAGACGCGGTGAACTCTCAGGTGGGATCTGCGTGCGTTATTTGTGGTAAATGTCTCTGAACAGTCAGAACATTTGTAGGGTTTTCGTTCAGTTATGTGGATCTGCTCGTGAGTGATTTTGTCCACTTTTGTTTTGAATGTAACATTGCAGTATTTGCATGGATGTTCATAGTTTTCATCGTGGATTCTGTTGTGAGCGTTTAGTGCGACCTCACTAACACATCTCCTGCCACAAGTATTGCAAGCATAGGGTCTTGTTTTGTGTTTACATGTGTGAGATTTCTGTTTATTAAAAAACGTGCCACACTCGGTGCAGAGCTGACTGTGTTTGAGGGCAAGTGGAGGACAAACCCCATCCATTTCCTCTTCAGATTCGGTTTCCCCTTCAGATTCTCCATGAAGCTCGTTCAGCAGTAAAAGTTCCTCCTCTGGAACCCAATCCTGGTCTGAGTCACTTTCATCATCTGACTCCTCTGATTCCTCCATGGGATCACTCTCCACAGTGCTCTTAAAAGTTTTAAGGACAAGAATGGGTATGAGTAAAAGTGAACATGTTCAGTACAGGATTAATATTACAGCTAGACAAAAAAAGAGTTGATTCATTCATTTATCATTCAGTCTTTGAAATATCAAATAATAGTACAAAACTAGTTCTACTCACAACTGTCCAAAGCAACCGAAGGTCCAAAACCCAAGGATATTCAGTTTACAGTTTTATATGACAGGTAGAATCATCAAAACCTCCCATTGAGAAGTTCAAGCATCTTTTCACTGCTTGATCAATTACTTTAACTATCGGATTTACAATATGGTCCTAAAATCCACACTGACTGTTGTATAAATGTATGTCAATTGACCGATTGTTTAAGCTCTACCTATTTAGGCTACAATAGTCAACACAAAAATCCACTGCATAAAATTCCAATAATAAAAAACATAATTGTGAAAATATTGGAGTGTATCTTGCATATTAATTTAATTAAAAAAAATTGGAATGCACAAATCTATTACAAAAGGAGACTTAACTCTTAGCAGAGTGTTTGGTTATGTTTTAGTTTGTCTGACAATTGAAGTCCTACCTGTTGGGTCTCTGAAGTTGCGTCTACTTCAGCTGTGGGGACACTGGCATTGACTTGGCTTTTCCACTGGTTCCTGTACTCACACTGAAGGCACTCTTGGTTCACAACGATGAGCACCCCATAGATGACCTTTTCTGTCTTTACTTTAGAGCCACATGACGGGCACTTGTGGCTGAACAACTGGAGGAGACATTTTTCATTCACAACGTACCTCCCTTTCATCTGCAGAAGTGCAGCTCTGAGGAATCAGTGAATCAAAAATATGAGATACAACATTAGAAAGTCTCATCTAGTGTTATCAAAGTAAACTGTAAAGAAGGATTCACTTACTTTTTCCTAATCATATCAATGTTCACAATGTTGTGTAGCATTTGCCCATAATCAGATATCTCTGAAGCAGAACTTGGTGCTGGGTTTTCTTGATCATCTGCAGATTAAATGTAACCTTCACCATTATAAACATGAAAAAAATACATTTGAATTAAAACCAATTGTATTGTTAAACCTTACCCCTTGAAGTTAGTTCTGATTCTTCAGGATTGTAAGATGGACGATCACATGTTCTTAGTTCTTCAGGCTTCTACACAAAGTAACACACAGGGTTACACACAGGTAATACATGTGTCATCACATGGCAGTATGGCAGGTCACTGAACATTTCTGCCGTCCACTAACACAATATTTTCTGTCACTTCTGAAATCTATGTAGGATGTAAAGACTGAATAAGTGGAACCAGACTAGAAATTGACCATTTAAACTCAGGAATTGCTTTACAAAAAGTGTATTACCTAAACTAAATTAAAATATGCCTAGATGGCCTAATTCTTCTCACTGCTACAGCCAACATTCATCCTGTATTTGGCAAGTGGCAGTTGCTAATTTAATTCACTGTCTCCAACAAAGACATGACAAATGCTCAATATACAACATCAACTGTCATAGGGGTTATTACAATGATTTGAGACATGTCAATACAAACATATAACAATGAAAAGTGAGTGAATCATTTGGATACAATGTACTCTACATGTTGCATATAGCCCACACACATTAATATCACAGTGTCATCACTTTAATTGATAAAATAATGAACAAACCAAATTGCTCTTCTTGACAATTATATGTGCACATTATATGTGTTCTGGCCACATGATAGATATAAATGATTTATGTATTAATTGAGAAATGAATGGCAATGTAAAAACCTTTTAAAAAACCTGTGTAATGATAAACTCTGTGCTCACTAGTGAGGATATCCCAATCTACCCAGTCAGATGTGGTATTAAAACAAACACACCAAAAACGGAATGCAGTGTCAATAGCTATGGTAAAAAGTAATATATGGCATTTCGTTGATGTGCTGTTAAATAGGAATGAGTAACTTGTGTATGTGTGTGTCTATTATAAATACAGACTCACCACATATTGTGGGCTCTCCAGAGGTTCCTCTGGTTCTGACTTGACACCATGCTTGGCACACACTGATGGGACAGCACTGGACCTGAGCTGGGCCGTGCCAGGCAGGGGTTCAAAACAGTCTCCATTAAAGTGTTCATTGCAAATGGTGATTTTAGTCCAGCACGATTCCTTAAGTCGCTGTTCATTGGCTTCCAGGATGAACTGAACCCACTGCAGCCTCCTCTCCGGATCCTCCGGTATCTTAAACCGTCTGGCACCACGACGCCATGAATCACATCCGAGGACGGAGCACATCCTGGAGGTAAAGGATCTCTTCCCGTTTTAATGTGGCGGGTTAATGTAATGTGTACAGGGACTGCAAGACTCGCAAGGTCCCAAACAGTAAAAAGCTTAAGGGCTAGCTGGTGGTTTCGCGGCTTATGGCTAGAAAGGATCCGCGCGCCTTGTGTAGAGCTCTCGCGAGAGTTTGCAAGTCACTTGGCTGAATGTTTACGTTTGGCAGGCAGCCTTTCAGTTATGATCGTTAACATCAGTGGGCCACAGCAAATGATGGTGAGAAGCTAAACTATCTATTAATTATGTCAATTACAGGGAGTGTGATTGTTGAAATAGGGTGTTATCTTGCTGTTCAAAGAAGAATGACAACACTGTAGATCACCAACACTATGGTTTATTTTTTATTCACAGGCAAGTCAACGTTGTCGGAGTAAAAGTCCCAAGATAGCTCCTGGTGCAATAAAATGTTCCCTTTCAGTGTTTCACTATTATGTCTGATGTTTCTCTTAATATTGCTGCTGCATTAATGTGTATGTTGCATGTTACTGCTGGAGATGTGTTTCCGAGCAGCTCCGATTACAACGAGAGTTACAACGAGAACGTGACGTCATATTTACACAAGACGGATCCTTTCCGGCTGGGTTGGCTCTTATCCATGGGTGGGCCGGGTTGAATAGCGGGGTTGGCTTGGTTTGGTTTAAGGCGTATCCCGGTTTGTTGGAATCCCATGTTGGAATCAAGGGAATTACCATTGTATGTACACATCCTTGGCCCACTCTGTGTGTGTGTGTGTGTGTGTGTGTGTGTGTGTGTGTGTGTGTGTGTGTGTGTGTGTGTGTGTGTGTGTGTGTGTGTGTGTGTGTGTGTGTGTGTGTGTGTGTGTGTGTGTGTGTGTGTGTGTGTGTGTGTGTGTGTGTGTGTGTGTGTGTGTGTGTGTGTGTGTGTGTGTGTGTGGTTGCAACACGTTCTCACTCCCATCCCGTCACATATTGCGGTACTTTTCCCACAAAGGTTCATGCGAACTCTTTAGTTCGCATGAACTAAGTACAGATCGCGTTCACACCGGAAAAGTCCCTGGGGGTGGATTAGGCAAATGAAGCCGCTGACGTCACTTCTTCTTCTTCTGCTTTGGGTTTACTGGCAGGCCGAAAACCACTTCACGGCGTATACTGCCGCCCAAAGTCCCCGGCCGGAAGTCCCCGGAGTTGTGGACTGGCTTCAGTAGAAGCTGCTGGGAGTCCCAGCAGCTTCTACTGAAGCCTTCCGAGTAAATCGCCAGAACGCCGACACCTCCTCATCTCCACCGCTCCCATGTTTTATTTTGTGTTACCATAAGTTAGTCTCTCTGCGTTTCTGCGCTGGGCTGATGCTAATAATGCTAATGCGAGGATAATAAAATGGCGGCTTCACAAAACTTTTTGGGAGTTTTACGGGGCGTGGTTTGCAATTCGCCCAGCCAATCAGAAATATAGCTCTTTTCTCAAAAAAGCAATAGAGAGGCGAAGTCACGCCCATCTACTTCCGGCCCATGGGACCCCGGAAGCGAAAAATTAACATTGAATTCAATGGAGAGAGAACACGTATCTTTTGATCCCGTTTGAATTGTGCCACGAACTACACATATGATGTTTGTCAATCTTAAACAATAAGTTCCATGTAAAAAAAGTCACATTTTGTCGTAAAACTGTTGAAATATAAGACTATGAAAAATACGCGACTACAAAGACTACAAATCCCAAATCCCATTCTGGCTCGCATAAGTGATGTCACAGGCGATAATGCTCCAAGTGGTTGCGACTCGTAATTAAAGAAGAAGATCTCATAACTGATTTATTCCCTCCAATAAATAAGAGATTGCTAAAAATAAATTCAATTTTACAAGATGCCTGTGTGCTTTGTACCAGGTTGCAATCACATAAGTGATCATACTTATAGATCATAGCTCGTTCTATCACTTCCCGTCTGATGAAAGGACCAGGAGTCGCTGGATCAGAGATCTCAGGTAATACACATGTTGTGCATGGAACACAGTCAAGCTAGCTACATAGCTAGTAGCGAGCACGTTAGTTAGCATCACATTACTTAGCCTTGTCATTTGTATTAGCCTTAACATGAAGTGAACTCAAATGTTAAACAGTAAGAGTAGTCATGATGTTAAGTATTTTCTGAAACATTTGAAGAGGAACCTATCGCCAGGTGCTAAGGGGGCGGGAGGTAGGCTAACGGCAGATTAGCATCTGCGATCTTTTCTACTTAATGCTATCTGCTCAAATGGTTAACATTGAACATTAAAAGATCAGGCAGTTCAGGGAGAGTCGAAGGAAGGAAGGCAGGCAGGCAGCTTTGCATGACATGTATTTATTTATAGAAGGACCATGCATACAAAAACATTAATCTCAGCAAAGAGAAGAGATGCAATATGCCAGATTATAGCTAATTTCCATCTGTGGTCCATTCTTCTGGACGTGTTTCATTGTGATGATAGTGAGTCAATCTGTTTGTTGGAAAGACAGTAGTTGAGTGATTACTGATAGAACATTATTAAAAGAGATAATTATTCAAAGTGTTGTTACTTCAAAGTGTTGTTACTGACCTTTTTCTCTTTTATTTCCTTTACCTCACCTGTAACTGCTGAGACCCTGAGGAACATGCACACTGGACTGACCTGCTCTGGCAACCTGATTTCCACTGTACGTAATAGTATTTGGTTATGGTATATTATTTATATACATCAAAGGCACAATGCACCCCCCAGAGACACACATGTATTGAGTGTGATATTGTGCATAGGTCAAGTGAAATCATCTTTACATACTAGAAAACTGTAGGAGCGGCAACTTGTTTTGAAATTGAATTTTTAATATCCGATAATGAAGTTGATCTGTTTTCTTTATTCTTCTCTCTTCCCAGCTCCATCCATCACCGTGCTCTGTTCCTGCAGGTCCTGCTTGCTAATCAATGCTTTATTTTTTTACACAATTACAAATAAAGTCAATGTGTTGTATGACATGAAGTTGTGCTTCATTCTGAGTCGATAATACATTAATTCTGCCTTCAACTGCACAATGATTGTGGACTGCACCGACATCCATGTAGCTGCCCCTCAGTAAGATGAACCAAGCAAAGAGGGTCAACATCATGCCTAAGGACATCCAGCTGGCCCGCCGCATCCGCGAGAGAGGGCTTAGACTGACCTGAGACCAGCACACCCAAACACAACGGCTCTTTTAAGAGCCACCTACAGTTTCAAAGAGTTGCAATCCTACGTTATTATAATGATTAAACTGGTTTATGTGTCACTTAGTTTACTGAACCGTGATGAAAGAAATGAGTGAGGTCGTGGTTTACTGAAGTTACAAAGACATTAATATATGAGTGACAGGTCAGTGTAAACACAAGCTTCTGTCAATTATGGATCACTCAAACTATTTATATAAAAATATGTAATAAAGTTCTAAAACAAGTATTAGGTATATTCCTTGATAGCTTTTGGAGAAGGTTGTTTTTAAGTTTACTAAAATCTATCGTTTCAACTGTTTCACTTTATAAAAAGGAACAGGTGAGTAGAGCATCATTGAGTTTCTTATTCTGTCAGTAAATTATCCAAATGAAATGTTTATCATTATTTTATTCAACCCTAAACAAATTGATTGTACCTTTTTAATAATGACCTTACATGGTTAAGTTAACTTCAGAAAATCAAATCTGTTCTGAGAAAAAACTAATAAATGTTTAAAGATAGGAACTTGCCATCCCACTGAAAAACAGTCCGTAGAGATTTAAAGGCGTCGTTGTAGTTCAGTCCAACGTTTCATTTGGATTCATTTCTCCAACAGTCAACTATTTTCATAAAGAATATATATATTTTTCAAAGTCAACTTTATTGTCAATCTTACTCAGTTTGTGTTTATAGACAGAGATCAAAAATACTTTTAAATCAAATAAAATTATACAATTTACAGATATGTATACAAATATATATATATATATATATCCTATATAATGATGGTGGACACTTCACCTCCAGCAGGGCAGATGGCTGCACAAGTCCATCGGGGGATGCTCCCAAAACACCGACTCACTCACAAAGAGACCAGACTCGAACACTGTCTCCTGATAGGCCTGCACAAAAGCCTTCACCGCTTCGGCCTCGTTTACAACCCCCCAGTTGACAGCCATGACTCCGTCCAAGTTGTACCCCCCGAGCACCCTCTTCATGAGGGACGCGCATGGAGTGGATGAAAGTCCCGACCGCAGCACAGAACCAAACTTGCTGGCTGTCAACCTGCCCCGCCTGTGTAACTGCCACTTTGTCCGCTGTCCTCCGGTGGCTGTCTGGATGGCAGCTTGCTGGTCTCTGCTCAGTCGCATTGAGGCAAGAATTGCCTCAAGCCCCCGACCCCCTTCACCAGCTCCGGCACGGTGACAATGGCCTGATGTTGAGGCCGCGGCTCTAGCTCAGGTGACAAAAGCCATGCCCCTCAGTGCAGACCTGAACCAGTCTACATCCTGAGTGGCGATGTCTCTGGCCAGTGGGTTGTATGTCTCCTCTCACTGTTGGTAGAGTTGAGACACCGGCTGGACTACTTTGGAAGTGCCAGGCTTCCTCCACTGGCACTCAACATCTGTGGAGCGATCTGCCACATGGCACATATTGCCAATGCTGCAGCGTGGCTGCATTTGTACATCCCCCGTGCAAAATCACAGACAGCGCTCTGCATCGCGCCATCGCCTCCCATGCAGATCTGTACAAATAAAGAAAGTACCATGTTTGTTAGCATGCTATAATAGATTGAATGAGCAATAATACAAGGATGGTCCGGATCTGGGGTGGGAGGGGTTATTTTTCCATAGTTTTGTCTGATTGTTGTTATTGTTTGTTTTTTCTGTATTTTTTGTAATGTGTGTTGTACTGGTTGTGATTGTACATTGTATTTTTCTAAATGTGTATGAATACATTTTTGAAAAACATTTGATCAACAATAAAAAAGGACTTGGTCAGGATCTAGACTCAGTGTGTAGTTTATTAATTAATCAATGCTCTCTACATTAGGAAAACACATACCAGTGTACCCGAGGGAGTCACACACAGCTGTGCCTGGATAACCAAACAAATTGACAAGATAACCAAAACCCTTGAATCTACACACAGCAAATAAACTCAAATGACACAACGAGATGTAAAAGGAGATCACACATACAGTATAGTCGATATAAAACTGTCCGTTTCAATCTGAAGAGCAACTAAAACAAAACACGGGAGTATACCTTGTTCTTGTGAACACTAATGTTATCCACAGCATACACAGAGACCACGAAGTTCTAAAGGAGAACACTAGTTACTGAAACAAAACACGTTAGTGTACCTTGTTAGCTAATGTTAGCTAGCTGACATTAACGTTACACATTGCACTCATATTACTCACCAACATCTTGTAAAGCCGGTCCCGCTGCTCTTACAGAACCGAATAACTCCCCTTTCGTGTATGTACAGCTCTCAACGTGTCCAGACTTGTAGTCACCTCGTTTTATACTTTTATTCTCATTCTGAAAGAAACAGGTGACATTTGCTAACGTGACGGCCATCTTTGTGATGGTGACGCGTATTGTGCGAGACCAAGAGACCTGTAGTTCACTCAGCGGTTTCACACAAAAAAATGTGTAACTTCACAGTTTTACGACACATTTTAATTTTTTTGAATTGCAAAATATTCTTTTAAATTGACAAACATCATATGTGTCATTCGTGGCACAATTCAAACAGGATCAAAAGATAACCTTTCTCTCTCCATTGACTTCAATGTATAATTTTACGCTTCCGGGGTCCCATGGAGGCTCCCGGAAAGGGAGGGACTTCGCCTCTCTATAGAGTCTGTCTGCAGACCGCAGCAAGGACGCGTTTCCTATAGGGGCGTTTCCTATAGGGGCGTTTCCTATAGTGAACGACGGGAGCCAATAGAGTCTGTCTGCAGACCGCAGCAAGGAGGCGTTTCCTATAGGGGCGTTACCTATAGGGCGTTTCCTATAGGGGCGTTTCCTATAGTGAACGACGGGAGCCGGCTCTCGCCCGCGAACGAGACGTTTTTTGTTTTGTTTTTGCGGAGGGATCTAGATCGGCATGAAGGCACATTATGCAATGTGCAATGTGGACATTATCCCGCTTATTACACACGGCCACATTCCCAACAAAGTAACGACATGACTCCCAATAATAATTGAAATGCTTTTATGGATTTAGAAAAAGATTTTATTGATTTAAAAAATAGTTTTTTGTATTGATTTAAATTGACATGCATCCGCTAAGAAAAGTAGTCCGTTGTTACTGTTTGAACTAACGTAACAACGGCAGGAACTGCTTCTATAGTGTTTTTGAGGAGCTTTTTGATTACAGATTTGAAAACATCGTTGCTTGCTTTAAAAGTAGCACAATTCATTATGTCAAACCTTGAAAGATATCCCTGCCCTAATGCCAAAAGTAACTGGCAACTATGTCGCCGTAGCTATGATGTCTATGTCTGGACCGCTGCGTAAAAAGGAGGGTTTCTGACCCATTACTTCTCTTCCTACTTTTTGTCCCCCTCTTCTCCCCGCTGCAGCCTAGCAGTTGATCTCAAAGCACGCTCCCCTCTCCTGCAGGGAGAAAAACTATATTTATATACTTTATATAGGTTGATACAGTAGCCCCTTTTTTTAAATAGTTTTTATAGGTGTTGCCATCTGTTTTGTGTAGCGTGGTTCTACAAGCAAGTCAATGCATTAATTGGGTGGTATCAGAGAGTTACACGGGTGTGTAAATGCAATGAAAACAATTGGCCACAGCAAATAATTTATATTAAACATGTAATTTTTACTTTTGAATACTTTAGTACAAAGGATGTCTTGAATAATTTAAGTGATATATGTGTACACATATAAATAATTAGTCAAAACAGCGCTACATTTGATTTAATTAAAAGGTATAATATGTGGTAAACTGAAGAGCCCTTTGGGAGCCGAAAGAGCCGGCTCTTCTTGGTGAGCCAAATGATCCGGCTCACCAAGAAGAGCCGGAATTCCCATCACTAGAACAATGACTTCTTCTGCGAGGATTTATAAAAGCAGCTGGATAAAAAAAGTTAGGAAACGCCCCTATAGGAAACGCCCCTATAGGAAACGCCTCCTTGCTGCGGTCTGCAGACAGACCCATCTCACGGGAGCCGGCTCTCGTCCGCGAACGAGACGTTTTTTGTTTTGTTTTTGCGGAGGGATCTAGATCGGCATGAAGGCACATTATGCAATGTGCAATGTGGACATTATCCCGCTTATTACACATGGCCACATTCTCAACAAAGTAACGACATGACTCCCAATAATAATTGAAATGCTTTTATGGATTTAGAAAAAGATTTTATTGATTTAAAAAATAGTTTTTTAGTATTGATTTAAATTGACATGCATCCGCTAAGAAAAGTAGTCCGTTGTTACTGTTTGAACTAACGTAACAACGGCAGGAACTGCTTCTATAGTGTTTTTGAGGAGCTTTTTGATTACAGATTTGAAAACATCGTTGCTTGCTTTAAAAGTAGCACAATTCATTATGTCAAACCTTGAAAGATATCCCTGCCCTAATGCCAAAAGTAACTGGCAACTGAATATATGTCGCCGTAGCTATGATGTCTATGTCTGGACCGCTGCGTAAAAAGGAGGGTTTCTGACCCATTACTTCTCTTCCTACTTTTTGTCCCCCTCTTCTCCCCGCTGCAGCCTAGCAGTTGATCTCAAAGCACGCTCCCCTCTCCTGCAGGGAGAAAAACTATATTTATATACTTTATATAGGTTGATACAGTAGCCCCTTTTTTTAAATAGTTTTTATAGGTGTTGCCATCTGTTTTGTGTAGCGTGGTTCTACAAGCAAGTCAATGCATTAATTGGGTGGTATCAGAGAGTTACACGGGTCTGTAAATGCAATGAAAACAATTGGCCACAGCAAATAATTTACATTAAACATGTAATTTTTACTTTTGAATACTTTAGTACAATATGTCTTGAATAATTTAAGTGATATATGTGTACACATATAAATCATTAGTCAAAACAGCGCTACATTTGATTTAATTAAAAGGTATAATATGTGGTAAACTGAAGAGCCCTTTGGGAGCCGAAAGAGCCGGCTCTTCTTGGTGAGCCAAATGATCCGGCTCAGCAAGAAGAGCCGGAATTCCCATCACTAGAACAATGACTTCTTCTGCGAGGATTTATAAAAGCAGCTGGAATCCCTTAAGTTGCTATTGGATAAAAAAAGTTAGGAAACGCCCCTATAGGAAACGCCCCTATAGGAAACGCCTCCTTGCTGCGGTCTGCAGACAGACCCATCTCCAAAAAAGAGCCGTTCGAAAGTCCCTGCTCTCTAGCAGGGACTTGCGAGGGGGTAAAAAGGTTCGCATGAACTACTTTTAGTACCGGCTCTTTTGGTGTGAACGCGATCATGAACTAAGTTCGCATGAACCTTTGTGGGAAAAGTACCGCAGTGTGAACGCGGCTGACGGACGGTCAGGGCCCCTCCCCGTCGCTATATTACGTACAGGGTACCCCTTGCCCGTCAGGCTTCTACGGACAGGGCGTCCCATAGACCACGGACAGCGGACCCCTTGACCGTCAGGCTTACCCAAGATCCTCAGCTACGCTGATTGGATGTTTTAGCTGCAATGCATGCTGGGATTTGGTGTTTATATTATATGAAATCCGGAAAACATTTTAAAAGAATAAAAATAATACTTAATTCCGAGAGCTCTTGCTTTTCTCTTTGAAAGTCATCACATAAGGGCATTGTAATACACGGTTCGGCTGCATTAAATATTACAGATCTGCCATAGTTATTTATTTATAGAGCCCTGATGAGAAGACCTTTGGAAAAACTGAAGAAATGCCGCCGAAACTGAATACTTGACGTGGATCATACATTTATCAACAATTAAAAAACATCTTCAATTTCTCTTCACACAATACGTCTCCTTGCAGTATCAACACTAATTCGGATGACTTTTACATTTGATATAATTCATAGATAGGTTATATTTACTCCATAACGGTGCACAGCTGATATAAAACGACTTGTAGTTTTTAAAGATATTACTGATTTGGATTGAATTTTGAATGTAAGAATGTAAATACTGAGTCTGAAATAGTATAGCAATATGCTGTAAAATTATGTGAAAGCATGAATAAAACTACACATCTTCAGATGTTGTACTACACTAATAATACAAAGTTATTATGGCTGTGTGTACCTTGTGTGCACCGCCTAGTGCAGGGGTCGGCAACCCGCGGCCCACGGGCCGCATGCGGCCCTTTAAGCCCTCTGCTCTGGCTCCCATGAGCTTAGACAAAAATAAGAAGGAAATAAAATAAAAGTATTTGTAGGACTATTTATATTTTGTTGCATGGTTGAAAATGTTTCGTATGTTGTATTTTGAGGTGATACTGTGACACATAAATAAAAAACAAAACGGTTTTAATTAGGTCAACTAAAATATGCGTCACATCCTGCTCCGGTCCCGCGCGAGCGCCTTTTCTTGGAGGCGAATAACCTGACCCCCGGCTCGATGAGCGAACTATGGATAAATCAAAGAAAAGTACCGGAGGAACACAGGATTTAATTCTGCGTGGACAGAGTTGTATGCTTTCACAGCAAACCATGCTGGTTTACCGGTATGTTTGATATGTAGAGAGAAGTTGTCAACGGTGGTGCAGCCTTTACGAGGGAGAGGAAGACAGCTGACGATCGTCAGTCATAATTCAATGGGGTATGTAATTTATTTCAGAAAACACTTTTTGTTATATTCCATGGAATGCTCTTAACGTCCCGATAGCAATGAATATATTAAATGCTTTGACAATAAATACATACAAAAATTAATCTCTGGAAGCCGGAGCGCTGTAAAAAGCACGACCAATCATCTGAGCCGGCCCGGCTAAAATAACTGGATGGCCTACCTGCCTGTCAGCCTTCCATCTGGGCACACACTTATATCGTGCCCTCATTGGTCATGTGTGCGTTCGTGTGTGTTGGAGGAGGGACCAGAAGGTCTGAAGGAAGAGGCATATTTTTTCCGGTTGTGTACTTTCAAATTCTAGCTGGTTTCTCCATTCTTACCTTTAACTCTTTTTAGGGTGCAGATATATGTTTTATTTATTTCAAAGTGGGCCCATTTAATCATATTTGTTTCCCCTTCAAATGTGCAGAGGACTCCCCAAGTGCTGTGTTTAATTTATTTTAAAGTAGGCCTGTGTATTATTTTTAATTCTCCTTATAAAAGTTCTTTGTTTCTTATTAGAGGTTAACAGTTTTATATCATGTAATAAATAGCCTAATAAATGCAAAAAAACTGTAGTTTTTGTCTGATATAACAATAAAAAAACTATGAAATATGTTTTGCGGCTCTAGACAAAACATTTTTTGGGAAAAAGGAGCGAAATGGCTCTTTTGGTCAAAAAGGTTGCAGACCCCTGGCCTAGTGGTTAAAGCACGTTATTGAATTATTGTTTTTATGTGTTATATTTTATTAAAAAAATATTAAGAGTACATACTTTCATAGGGGGAAAGTAGAAGGTCTGTGATAGAAATATAGAATATAAAAAATCAAGAAGATACTGTAAGTGATCTCTACAATAAAACAGTTTAGTACAGGATATACAACGATATGAATAGGAGGAGGTGCAAAACAGAAAAACGAATTAACCTTTATTTATACATTAAATAACAGATTAAGGTCTTCTTTTAAATAAGAAAAAAACTTTCGGGGTATCTATCTACAGATAAATAGTAAGCCTGACAAAGTACTTAACGTCTAATATATTGCTTTCCTGCAATGTTAACTATGTTGAAGCACTTATTTTAACTGATATTATACATATGGATTATACTCTTATGTATGTAGATAGAATAAGAAATGTGCAGAATATGACAATTTAATGGTGGAGGTACACACATATTGATAGATGTCTTGTAATGCACTGTTGAGAGACCTGTGACCCAAGTTTTTCATTCATTGCATAACTACACCTAGTTGTGTACATGATATGTCAATACACCTTTAAAATCTTGAAATCTTGAAAGGGATGTGCAAAATAGCCATAATATATAGTCTTTAATTAACTATTAGTAGAGAATAACGAGTAATTAATATACTTTATTACTCGTTTTCATTCATGTCAATTGCAGATACATGTTTAGTCTTCTCAAGCACCAACTATCAAATATCTCTTCTGATTGTTGGCACTTGACAATCACCTTCCCTGAATTGTACTCAGGTGTAACTAAAGTCTGATTTAAGGGTTGTTTATATTTCACATAATTAATCAGAATCTGCAAAGTAACTCAAATAAGTGTAGTGGAGTAAAAATACCAGGTTAACCTCTGAATTGTAGTGGAGTAGAATTACAAAGTATCAATGAGCTGTCATGTGGGTATATATTAATGCTATATATTAATGCTGCGCATTATGGACAGCGATTTTCACCCATTTATTAATTATATGTTTTACATTTGATAACACCAATGTGTTTAATACTGGCAACTTCTAATTGTGGGAAAAACGAAAACGTTCAGTAGAGACGTCCCATAGAACATTTTGCGAAACACAATAGTGTAGTGTGTAGTTCTGGGGGGCGTTCGATTCCAGTTTTGGATAGTCTGGCGTGGTTTCGTTCCATTTCAAACAGCTGTTTGACGCTGCGTAACCTTGGCGCACTGCCACTCCAACATCCAATCCCAGACCTTGAAGAGTAATCACGGGGACTGTAGTCCTAAACGATAGCTGGGGATTATGGGTAGTGTAGTGTCTTCGGCCATCCTAAACTCAAAAATGTTGACAATCGCAATGATGCTCGAAATGTCCCTTATAGGTCTACGTCTGTTTCCGGTTATTTTTATTTTGAAATTCAGTTCCTGACGAACACCAAAAAAGACCGAGATTATGGAATTAAACCAATAAATAAAAGCAAGGATAATTGTGTGTTATTGGTGAGTAAATAACAGTGTGTTATTTTGAAAAGAATAACAAATTAGAAGGAAAAAAAGATTTTAAAAATACGAGGCTCTGAGCCCCATGTATTTTCCTCACAGACGGCAACACTAAAGGTCTACAATAAAGACCTAAATGAATATTTGGGATGTTCTTGCCTTTAGATTCTCCCAATAAGTCCAAGTACAGAGGGTGACTTTGCACAGTTCCACCAAAAAAACGTTAGCATTCGTGAAGTAATCTTCATCATAACTAGCAAACTAAACATCATGTACATGTACTGCACAAATAATCGGAAATAAAAACTCATTACTCGCATAAAATGACATCAAAACATATTTTAATGGCCAAATGAACCTTAAAATAGGCATTTTCCACCGAGAATAACACGAAGGTCGGCCATTGTTGTTGATCACGTGGTCTGGGAGCTGTTGCAGCGTCCATAGCAACCACCTTAGCAACCATGAATGTGTACACATTCATGAAGTAATCTTCGTCATAACTAGCAAACTAAACATCATGTACATGTACTGCACAAATAATCAGAAATAAAAACTCATTACTCGCATAAAATGACATCAAAACACATTTTAATGGCCAAATGAACCTTAAAATAGGCATTTCCCACCGAGAATAACACGAAGGTCGGCCATCGTTGTTGATCACGTGGTCTATGAAGGTCTATGGGACGCCCTGCCCGTAGAAGCCTGACGGTCAAGGGGTCTGCTGTCCGCAATGAAGGTCTATGGGACGCCCTGCCCGTAGAAGCCTGACGGGCAAGGGGTACCCTGTACGTAATATAGCGACGGGGAGGGGCCCTGACCGTCCGTCAATATGTGACGGGATGGGAGTGAGAACGTGTTGGTGTGTGTGTGTGTGTGTGTGTGTGTGTGTGTGTGTGTGTGTGTGTGTGTGTGTGTGTGTGTGTGTGTGTGTGTGTGTGTGTGTGTGTGTGTGTGTGTGTGTGTGTGTGTGTGTGTGTGTGTGTGTGTGTGTGTGTGTGTGTGTGTGTGTGTGTGTGTGTGTGTGTGTGTGTGTGTGTGTGTGTGTGTGTGTGTGTGTGTGTGTGTGTGTGTGTGTGTGTGTGTGTGTGTGTGTGTGTGTGTGTGTGTGTGTGTGTGTGTGTGTGTGTGTGTGTGTGTGTCTGTCAGGCCCGGCTCCAGGATGAAATGACTGAGGGGGCTGATAAAAAATCCGAGTGGGCGTTTATTTTTCACAACAACGAAAAAATACTGGCAATGTAATGAATTGACACACCAAGCTTTTTTCCTTCTCACTGCTCTACAATCTCTTTGCTTCTTTATTTTTATTCCGAATTTGCCCCTCTCATTCCGTTCTTTTCCTCTGATCTTTAATAATAGATAGTCCATTATCAGATGGTTGCACTTTGGTTAACAGACTAACTTTGATTTCCTCAATTCATAAATTGACAGGCTCTGTAATTATACCATAACCTTTTCTCCTCTATCCCTTAACTCCTCTTCATATACAGATTTACTTACCTCTAGTCAGGTCAGGATTAAAGAAACATTAATCTGGTTGATTTTTTATTTCCAGGATTGAATGTTCAAATCGAGGCCTAAAACCTGGCATTTCATAAGAAAGTGACTAATATATAAAACAAATGTAATATTGGATCAAATACTGCACCAAATGGACAGACACAGATTCAAAATAAAAATAAAGTCCCCATGGTCGGGTCTGCTCTCTGTTCCGAGAATAACCACTAAACATGGAAAAGCAGCTTTGAGTTATTATGCCCCAACAATTTGGAACAAACTGCCGAAATCGTGCACGTCCGCTGAAACAATTCCTATTTTAAAATCCCGACTAAAACCGCACCTATTTGCCGCTGCTTTCAATTGAGCTGCCCATACTCACTACAGTATGCCTTTTTAGTCATGTATTCTGTACCTGCTGTGTTTATTTATTTAATTTATTTCATTACCTTTGCTTATTATGCCTGTTTTTAAATGCCTTTTTAATAATGTATTCATGCTGTATTTGTTCTTAAATGTCTTTTGCTTTTAATCTGTAAAGCACTTTGAATCGCCACGTGCTGAAAAGTGCTATAGAAATAAAATTGCCTTGCCTTGGTTTGTCTCTGGAGTCTAACTGCCATGAGAAATATCAAATTAATGTTCTAAAATCCGTCACTAGATGTCGCTCATTGTACCAATACGGTTGATATAATACATAACATATTATTACTATAGTAAAAGGGCTCGCTTTGGCAAAAACCTGATCCATACCGGCAGCCCTAAATAATAACAAGTAACCATCATGTGTGGTGCTATCTGTAGTTGTCTGTCTTATTTTTTGTTGATGTCATATTGTTTTCACCAGGGCCGGCCCTTGGTATAGGCAGTATAGGCAAATGCTAAGGGCGCATGAACCCATCGGGGGCGCCGAAAATTGGGGAGAAAAATGACATCATGTATTTTTTAGCTGCCCGTATTATAACAGACAAAGACTCATTCTGAAAACTGCACTGGAACAACTTAACTTCAAGGACATGGATTTCAAGTCAATACACGAAAGTAAATCAAGAAATGAAGTCAATAAGCTGATCTTCAAGTTCCTCAAAAACACTGGTCTGAGGACAAGCATTTAATATAAACATTTAATAAATCAACAGTAGGTGGCGATATATGCTCCAAGTGGAAGCGATTCGCCATTAAAGAAAAAAGAAGAAGAAGAAGTAGTAGAAGAAGAAGAAATAGCTAACGCTACAAACAGGCACAACACTGTTACTCTGTTTTTACTGACATGTAACATTTGATTTCACCTTGCTCTATTTTTTTTAACGCACGTTCAAAAACGAGAACATTTTCGGGAGTTTCAACCGGGTATCAGCCACCGGAAACAGGGACTCTGCCCGGAAAACAGGGACTCTGCCCGGAAAACAGGGACGTTTTGGTCCCCCATCCGACCGTGTTTACAGCTAGCACACACGCATTAACGGAGCGTCCACACTACAGCTTCAAAAAAAGCTTGGAGATGGGCGTGTCTGTAGCTTGGGGATTTTATTCAAGCAACACGACCAACAACCAATCACATGAATCTCCCGCCCCCGACATACAAAGCAAAAAACCCCGGGGATTTTATGGGAGCAATATATATATATATATAACTCCCCAAACAGGCGAAAACCTACCAGTTTCACCCACTGTCTCTGCCACCTCCCTTCATGCCTGGTTCCTCCGGTTTGTATCCCGGTATAGGTGAAGAGGGTCTGGTCATACAAAACCGGGTGATTTGCTACAGCGATAATTAGTTTCTCCTCCAACTTTTTTTGAAATATAGAAATGAACGGCGGGATATCTCTCCCAGCTTAGACACGGTTTGATTGGCTACGGCTTGAGCTGTCAGATTTTCCGAAACGGGATTTGATTGGCTGGCGCTGGCTGACGGAGACAGACCGCTATGCTACCCACAATTCAGTTCGGCAAAAAAGCGAGGCAACGTGACGTCACCCCATTCAAAGTGAATGGGCAGATTGGAGTTGTCGACGCTGTAGTGTGGACGGGTCAGCATGGCCAGTCAGCAGTTACTATGGTACTATGGTGATACTGCATTGGCTTTTTAAAGTCACCTGGATTTCAAATAACTACATACGCAGTTTTAACTCACAATGTCCTACTCTGTTTAAATACACCCCCTGAGTTCCCTAGTCATACATTCCCAAAAGGTGAACTGTGTAGCTCTGTACTGTAAAGCAGTTAACAGATTCAATCCCCCCCAAGTCAAGAAACATCTGTTTTCCATGAGGTGGAGCATACTGTATCTACAGTGCATGCCTCATGTTTTGTGTCTCAGAGGAACTGTAAATATTAATAATCCTCAAGAGTCAATACATTCCATCTTTTAACTTTTTAATGTCTGTAGAACCAAAACTTGACCATACTTGACCATTTTTATCATTGTATTCATGTCCTCATTTTCCTGTAATGTATCGTACCTAAATGTTTTGCTGAAGGTTAAAGATGGGGTAGGTAATTTTGGAGAAACCAGCTCGAGTGCGCTAGAATTTGAAAATACTAGTGATGTGTCGGTCGCGAATGCCAAAAAGCAAAAGCCGGCTCTTTGAGCCGGCTTTTCTTGGTGAGCCGAGCCAAATGATCCGGCTCACCAAGAAGAGCCGGAATTCCCATCACTAGAAAACACACAGCCGGAGAAAATCTGCCACTTCCTTACAGAGCCCCTCCTCCAACACACACATGGCCAATGAGGGCACGAGATAAGTTTGTGCACAGATGGAAGGCTGACAGGCAGGTAGGCCATCCAGTTATTTTAGCCGGGCCGGCTAAAATGATTGGTTGTGCTTTTTACGGCTTTTTACAGTACTACGGCTTCGACAGATGACATTTTTTTTTTATGGATCTTCATTGCTATCGGGATGTTAAGAGCATTCCATGGAATATAACAAAAAGTGTATCTCGAGCCTATTTCTCAAACTTATTTACCCCACCTTTAATTTCAACATACAAATGTGTTTAGAATCCTAAAATGTATACATAGGAGTGTGAAGAGCCCCAGTTTTAAACTCCACTGAAATTATTTTTAACTTTTAAAAAGCATGTTTTTGTTGAGCGGCTGTAACCTTAAGCACTCCTGCTTACTTTTCAATCAGTATATATCTTGGCCTGATGTTACATCTTATAATATTGACTTTTCACTGACGTGTGGTTAAAATATATACTCAGAGTCAGGTTTCTGGGTTACAACACACGGCCCCTAAACAAACAGGAATGCCAATCAAACTGCAGCCTTTATATCAGGCTTGTAGCAGGTGGTGAAGTTACTCTCCTGAGTCCCTCTGGGGATGACATCACCAATGTCCGAAAAACATAAGAGGGCTTTATGACATGTGAAAGAAATGATAGGGCTTTGTGGATTGACTTACTTTCCCTCAGGGTGTTGGAGGATGTCTGCTTCCTGCAGATCTGACAAGTTGTTCCATGTGTCCATTAATCATAGCAACATATCCACCCTTAGGTGGCCAGTCGATCAATACCTCATCACACTGCAACAATGTTAGAGCAGCAACAATCGTGATGATCGATTCATATTTAGTCAGTTTCCTATGCAAAAATGACATATATGACATACCGGGACAGAGTTGCACTCTGCATCTCGTTATACTTTGTGTATAGTGACAATAAAAGGCTTTTTTAACTTTTTTTTTTTTTTTTATATATTCAGTACTCGAGTTGAGGGGGGATGAGGGGGGATGGCATCCCCCCTGAAATAAAAACGGTCAAAATCATCCCCCTTCTAAAACTGCCATTCCCCCTTTCCATCCCTTATGTAATTTTATCAATGAACGTGGCACTGGCATTACTGCTATTTCAACATTATTTTTGCGCATTTTGAGTAAAATACTGTGGGCGAGGGAGCACGCACACACGCAATGACATTTTTACCAAGTCACTGACGCTATACTATGCGAGTGCCCTAGAGGGCGCCAGAGCGCCGTGATGCGCCTGTTTGATCGATGCCAGAAGCGCAGGTAACGGTCATCACAATGGCCAAGCGACCAGGAGGACAACGCGATCTGAGGGACTTCATATTTAAAAATACTAAAAATAACATTTCAGCTAAGTCAAGAGTCAGTAATCTTAGTCATTACTCATTACTTTAGTCACCAAAGGTAGAATATATGGACATAAGCAGCAATAACAACTTAGTTTGGAGTTTAGCTACGTTTTTCTCTCGTGTTAGCTAGCTGGTAAGACTCAAAACTGTTGATGAAATGATACCACCAGCACCAGAAGAGCTGAAACCCCTCCTTCAAGCAGTGAACACTCTGGTCATCTCCACAGCTGAGTGTGAACGTGGGTTAAGTCAGATGAACATTTTAACCACAACTAGAAGCTCCCTAGAGGTAAAAAGCATGTCAGCCTTGCTTTTCATCAAGTGTGTTGGCCCTCCACTGAACAAGTTCAGAACTTCAGACCAGATGTATATGTCAAGACTTGGCTTCAAAGACCAAAAAGCATGATTATGAAAATCTTTGGAAACTTCTATGAGATGGGGGAGAGTGGAGTAGGCAGCCATTGACAACATTGGTCCTATTTTGTATTATCTGTATAATCTTTTAATATATTTTCATATTTTGTAAACAATTTCAATTTGCACTTAATGCCCTGTTAAAAAAAGTAACATTGGGAATGTTAACATAAAATATTTGTATTTGAACTGCAATAAAATGATGACAGATCAATATTTTTCTAATTTTTTTCCTCACATTTTTTATGAAGTGTTTAATTTACATAATGATTTAAAGGTGGGGTTGGTAAGTTTTAGAAACCGGCTCGAGATACACTTTGTGTTATATTCCATGGAATGTTCTTAACATCCCGATAGCAATGAATATCTTAAGTGCTTTGACAAAAAATCCATAAAAAAATGTCATCTGTGGAAGCCGTAGTACTGTAAAAAGCACGACCAATCATCTGAGCCGGCCCGGCTAAAATAACTGGATGGCCTACCTGCCTGTCAGCCTTCCATCTGTGCACACATTTATCTCGTGCCCTCATTGGTCATGTGCCGTTCGTGTGTGTTGGAGGAGGGGCTCTGTAAGGAAGTGGCAGATTTTTTCCGGCTGTGTAATTTCAAATTCTAGCGCACTCGAGCTGGTTTCTCCAAAATTACCTACCCCACCTTTAATTAATTACGATACAAATGTAACCCGTTAGATACCAGTTTTGATCGTATACCAGTAACTGCTTTTTTGAAAAAATACACTATAATTCAATATTCTAAAAACTATTTTGACTTTATTATTAGTATAATCAGTTGATCAATCTGAATAATAAATGAGGGACTGTTAACCTACAAGATTTGTACCATAGACTTCCATTATAACCACATTTTTGTATCCCCTCCCCACCTTTAAATTAAAGTGAAAAAAAGATTTTTGCACTAATTGTCCTCTGCATTTGACCCTAAATGTTAGTGGTGCCATGGCAGCCCGGGGTCCGACTCTAATTCTGAAGTGCCTTGGTCAAGAGCAATGAAAGGAGTATCTGAACATCCATAACATGCATGTTGTTTTAGGAGTATAATAATTATCTTTATGCTGGTTGGTCTCCCACCCTCGGCGGGTTATCAGCACAAATGATGTCCCCATATGATAAAATCCACCATCCCCCCCTGATTTTTTTTTACAACTTGAGTACTGCATATATTGTGTCTTCAGCCACTTAAATTGAGATATACTGTTTTTCTCAGGTTTATTTTATATTGAAGTGAATATCAGATCCCCTATAGCCCTATATAAAAAACAAATGAGCAGTTTAATCAACAATAACAAATATCATTAGTAGCAGCACTAATCAAAATTCATTTGTATCCTTGGGTTTGGTTATTTGCTTGTGATATGTAGACATATTGTTTAGTCAACTGACTAGTACTACAATAGAACTATGAGTCAAGGACAATCTGCATTTCAAAATATCCCTCTTAACTCTCTTACTTTGGTATCATCATTCCCCATCAGCATATTTTCTGAATGTGCTGGAACTTCAAAGGCTGATGCTTAGCAGGAATGTGCTGTAAAACTGTAAACATTAGGATGGGGCAATAAACCCGTCAGTTCACACAAACACCCAGCGTGAAAATATATAATTCCACGGTTTACACAGCAACAAACCCATCCCTTTCATGGTGATCACAGCCACAATTAAAATCCCATGTGACTGAAGCCATAGAATGGAGGAAAAACTGTTGCGAGAAGTGTAGAAAATGACATTTCTTTTGAGTGTTTGAGCACAACAGGAATTTGACCCCTGACTCCCATTTACGTTCTATCCTCCTTCATCATGTTAATTCTGGGAAAGAGAGAGGGCTGCAGTCGAAACATGGAAGCTACATTTCACATCCACAGAGGAATGTTGGCGTGTCCTCACAATATTGTCAGTCAGTATGCCAAGATAAGAGCTCTGAGTTCATAAATAAGATTGATGGTGTTTCACATACCACCAGTTCCCGCTCTGTGTTTTCCCATACAAGCATCCGCACTATCTCACAAGTTCATATCCTCTCTGCCCAAGCCCAGGCATGCTTAGTCATTTTAACATATTCCCCATCCAACTATCAAACCACAACACAGGAGACATTAATGGCGCATTTCCACTACACGGCCTCGCTCGGTATGGCTAGGCCTCGTTAGGACTGGCTCACTTTATGGCGCATTTTCCATTACAGTTTAGGAACTGGGGTAGTATCTATAGTAACGCAGTGTAGGCGGAGCCGTGACTCATCTTCGATGAGAGCCCCACAACACAGCCGTTAGCTGTTAGCACTCAGAGCTCACAGCTCCTCATATTTCAGGGTCATACATTTTGATCATTCGAAAAAATACAATTTATTTGAAAGTTCAAGTTTTTATCCTGAACTTTTGAAAAATACAATGATGTATTCAAAATAAAAATAAGTATTTGAAATAATTGTTCAGGTTGAATATTATTTTGATTCAGTTCAGCAATTTTTTTGAATAAAATATTTATTTTCAGATTTTACTTTTATACATATTTTGATATTTGAATCCTTATTTTTTTCAGTTGCAGATTTTTCGTTTTCAGATTCAAAACAATTATTTTTTCAGTTTCAAATCTTGTTTTTTCAGGTTTCACATAGCTTTTCACCTTCAGATCGTTTTTCACTTTCAGATCGTTTTTTTCGCTTTCAGATCTTTTTTTTTTGCTTTCAGACTTTTGGCCCTGATGTTGCTTGGGGGGGGGGGGGGCGGGGCTTAGCAAAGAGTAGTTTGGCTTTAGTTGTAGCCCCCTTGCCAGCAATTCTCTCTCTAGTTTAGCATACTCAGCCTGGTTGTTCCTGGCCCTAGAACCACGATTGTATGGGGCCAGAACAACTGTGAATTAGGACCCGCTAGCCCAGGGGTGGCCAACCCGCGGCTTTCGAGCCGCATGCGGCTCTTTGCCTAGTTTCATGTGGCTCTTCAGTTCATATCGAATTGTATATGTGTGAGTTTGGGGGAGAGACACTGACTCCTGACTAGTGTTGCACGGTGTACCGATACTTGAAAGGTACCGCGATACTCTGCCGTTAAAAACGCTACGATTCCGCCGTTTCATTAGTATCTGTACTTTAAGAATGACGGGGAAAAGTACTCCGGTGAGAAAGCGCCGTTTTAAGAGCCGTGTGTGTTCAGCGCTCTGCTTCCACTCCCTGCACTGCAGCCCTACCTGCAGTCCCTCCCTCTCAAGCACGCTCTAAGTCCCTCCCCTCTCTCGTGCACGCGCTAGCGGCCAGATCATGTGAGAAAACGAGAAGCATGGCTGCAAGTGGGAGTGCAACTGCCGCTGCACCTCGGCTTGTTGACAAAAAAGACGCCAGAAGCGAAATGTGGAAGTATTTTAGCTATATCTCTGACAGTGAGGGCAAGCCTCCTACGGACACCACGAGGCCTGTCTGTAAGAAATATATTTTATTTAATACGAATTATTGTCATTTATTTCATTTATTGTTCTCATTGTTTAAAAGTTTGTGTTATGGTTATGGTTCTGGTGTGAAATAAAGCACAATAATTACATTTAAGACTGTTTCCCTTTTTTTAAGAAAAGTATCGAAAAAGAATCGGAATCGCAATTCTTGACTTGGTATAGAAACCAAAATGTTGGTACCGTGACAACACTAGCTACTCCTGACAGTTAAACCTGATATTTAGTAGTTCTGTTAAGTATTAAATGCTGATCATTCTGACGTAATTTGGCCGATCAAAGTAGTTTGGGCTCGGATAAAATTGCTCCATTACTTTCGTCCCGTGTTACTTTCGTCCCGGCTCTCCCTACATGTGTATGTGTGGTGTCAGGTGTCAGTATGAGAGGATGACAGCGCGTCTAATTGCCCAAGAGCCAATCACAATAATACCTGCGATGCAGTGAACCAATCACCTTTGAGGGGGGGGAAACCTATCTTTGATTAAACACTATCCAGTGTTTCCCCTACCATTGTCTTGGAGGGGCGCTGCGCCCCGCCAACGGAGCCCCCCGCTGAAATTCAAGGTGTTTAAAAAATATATATAATTTCTTTTTTTTAAATATATATGTAGCACCAAATTGCAAATAATCTATAACTACTGTCACTTTTCACATTGAAACATGTGCTCTTTCATTAAATAAACTAAACGCTTTCATTTGAAGTTGTGAGTTTAGTGTTTTTGACCCTAAGAAACACTGATGTTTCAATCAATAACAATAATCCACAGCTCCTCTCTCTGCTCCAGAGGATTTAAAAAAAATATATCCCAATGCCACACAAATGCATCAGTGACGTGGTTGAAATCTTGTCTCCAGAAAACAAAAAACTGAAACAAGCGGTATCAGTGACTGTGTGTTTGATGTGGCTCTTTGCAGTAACAGAGAAAAAATGTGGCTCTTAACCTCTGACTGGTTGGCCACCCCTGATTTGATACAAAGGTCCCACCGGGCTTTTGTGGAAGTGCACATGAAAACTCTAGCCCTTTTGTTGTCTCTGTCTCTGTAATGAAACACTATATGACTGTTACATGTTGATTAATGAAACAGCTTTGCATATATCATGTAAAATGTGTGAAATCTTTCTCCCACAGGCACATTTTGTGTTGCACACACATAATGCATGCAGTGGGATGACTAGTGAAACATGTGAGTGGACCTGGATGACACCATAACATTCATTGTTATTCTCATTGTCCTGCAACATTGTGAGGTCTCATTGTCAGCCAGCGCTGCTCAACCGCCCCAAACTGGTACAAGTCGATATCAGTGGCTCTGTGTGTGTGAGAGTGTGAGAGAGAGACAGAGAGAAAGAGAGAGAAGCATCCATCCTGAAACAGACACCACATAACAGAGCTCTCCATTCTCTCATCTTCATATCCAATGGCGTGTCCTGACATTGTTCATAAACACCTCTGGGGGTGAGTTAAAATGGAGACAATAAAAGCGTTTATGACTGCAGCACATGTTAGCCAAGGTGGATGGAGGCATGCAGGAATTTCAAAAGGCATTAGCGGCTAATCTGGGAGAAACCTGTCTTTGTCAATTATTGGGTTACGTGTCCCAATGAGAATGTGATCTATGTCAAGCATGCTCTTCATGGCAAGAAGAGAACAAGAGAGCAGGCCACCCGAGAAAGTTGAACCCAAAAGAATGCGGCTCTGGTATTCATTAATGAAGAGCACTCTTCTCTGTGGTGGAGCGAGGACAAGAATGAGGAGATAGGGTGACAAAGTGAGAGAGAAGGGAGTGAAAAAGGAAGGCAACATTTACCAGAATAACCTTTTTAAAGAAGTATGAACGAAGTTGAGATCATCTTTATGCTAGCAAATAGATGGAAGATATGTTTCGCCAAAATCCTCTAAATGAAAAAGAAACACAAGTCAATGAGCCAGGTAATGTATATTAGAATATTTTATTGCTTTATGAAATGTTGCATGAATTCAACTGTAAAAGCCTTCATATTGTTTGAAGTTCACAGAAATGTCTGTTTGAAGTCAACACTAGGTTGGTTGTGTACAGCTTGACATGACCGTGATTGTCGGCACATAACTTACGACAAACATACATAAACTCTTTGGCATCCTGCTCAAAGCCCTATCGAACCTAAAATAACAATACAAACAAATCTGTAGAAAATATATAATAATAATAAACCTGCTTGTTAGTTCAAAGCTCACAGTAAACAAACAAAACAACACAGTGTCGTTTTTCAGCTTTTATCCCACAATGGTGACCAAACCAGCAGAATCACCACATCAGGGAACACACTCACATACTGTAATCACACATGCAAACATACTTTGTTAAGGAAAAAGTAATCAGAAAAACAGATGAAATCAACACCAAGATTCAACACCCTTTCAAAATCACAAACAACACCATGTCTGTTTCAGTTTGTCTTTAATATATTATGCATCTCACAGTTCACACACACCTCTAAACCTTTGCAGAACCAGCTGCTCGGGCTTCAGCAATATGGACAGCAAGAGCATTTAAATCAGCAGTGTCTCATGTGTTATAAGCTTAAATTATTGAACACAGGGAAGTCTTACACACAGATAAGATCCAAGTGATGGGAATGAGGTTACTCAGATTGACAATTCTTATTGGAGAGGGGGGGAATAGAGGTCACATAGATAACCTTTTATTGAATATTTGTCTTGAAGAGCAGGAGGCTTAAGTTAATATTTGGGGAATGTGGAAACCAGATAAGATAAATATGTAGCTTCTTAATTCACTGGGTTGGGAGAAGAGATAAAGGGGGTTATGAAGGGGGAAAGCAGCAAATATATATATTTATATAAATATTCAGGCATTCACTCTCTGAAAACATGTTGCCCTATTACAATCCACAATACTGTCCAAGTACCTCAGAAGATTAGTCTTTTCTCACCCAGCCGGGCAGACTGCCTGCAGCTGTCCAGCTTAGTGAGAGGGAGTGAGGCGGAGCACAGCTCTGTCTCTAATAATGTGAAAATGGTCCTCATTTTTTTCGTGCATTGGCCTCTTTCCACGACATTCTTGAATCCAATATTCAATCCACTCTTTTCAAAGACTTGCACTCTTCACAGATTCTCAGAATTGTTATTTTTTATCATTCAAAATCCACCTCCCGGTTCTTTAAATGAAGATTTCCACAGCCTCTGAATCCAGCTCATCCAGGCCTCTGAAGGGGTTTAATAGCAACTTCTTAGGCGCTGCCTTGTCTGAAAAAAAAAAAGAGAGAGAATGAATAATTTTAGAAATCCTTTTAAGCTAAACCAGTGGAAAAATGTCCCACATACAGCTCAGCTATTAATGACTAAAGGTTAACAGAGACTTTCCACACTCTCTGGTAAATATGCTCAGTCAACAGATCCACATTATTTCCTAACCATGCACATTCCTCAAAGCCCACATTATGAACCATGACCTGGACAGATGGTATCTGATTGGCTGGTTAAGCAGCAGTGTGGTTAATCAATCTGAAAATCCATGAAGCCGGGGTCCAAAACTCCTTTCATGAAGAGTATTAAAAAGCTGTGTGTGTGTATGCTTTGTATAGCGGACTCTGAGCTTGTGAACGCTTGTTTATTCATGTTTGCAAATAATTTATCATTCAGGTTTTATACTGAGAGCATTCTCTGATGGTTTCTTGGCATCGTAAACAAACTCACGTATGCATATTTGATAGATCACTCACCACTGTTGAGCTTAGTCGTGCTGGCAGCCTCTTTGGCTTTCGTCCCCTCCACCTGCAGCTCGAGCGTTCCAGGCTCAGACTGAGCGGAGAACTGATGGCTTGGCAAAGTCTGATCGTCTGAGAGACTCTTACCTAAAGAACAACAGTGTCTGTCAGAAGTGCTTTCGTCTTTTATCCGCATTTTTACCCACAAACAATGTTTGAATATAATGTACAGAGTTGACCCTTAGGCTACGTTTTGCTGCTTACCTCGACTCCTTGTGTTGCTCAAGGCGGTGCTGATGGAGGGGGTGGAGGAGGCGGGTCGGAGAGATGCCCCCACTGTATTCAGGAGGTTTGGGCGGGGGCTGTGCTCGTCCTTCCTCCCTTGGTCCTGGTGCAGCCGCTGGTTGAGGATCTTGATCACAGCGTCCTTCTCCAAGATCTGAGCGTAAAGGGCACGGATCCTGTTCTCCATCTCCTGATTCCTGTAGTCGGCCACCGGCAGGTCCTCGTTGAAGCTGTTGTTGGAGGAGTGGCAAGGCGAGTGGTTAATGATGGTGGTGTCTCTGCAAAAGGAAATGACAACGTGCAGATGTTAACTCCAATTCAAATGAGCAACAACGTGTACTTGTAATGTTTTGAGAAATGTGAAGCTAAGTTCTTTACCTCTGTGCAGCGGCGGTGGCAGCCACCTCCATGGCAAACTGCCTCATGGTGCTTTCTTCCAGGTACTTCTGCTCCCAGCGCACCATGTCGGCCTCGAGGGCCAGGATTCGCTCCTCGCGCTCATGCAGGCGCTCTTGGAGGGAGCCCATTGTCACTCCTGGTGGCTGAGTCTGCCTCTGAGGTGGAGAGAGAAAATATTGAATACAGACGCCAAAAAACAACTAAAAACTACTACTAGAGATATCAACGTTTTTCCTAGTTTTCCTAAGACAGGATGTTTACCTGTTGTGCCCTCAGAGTCCTCAGCTCCTGCTCTAGTCGCGTCCTCAGCTTCATCTCCAGGGTCTCCCTCTTCTCACAGGTGGACTGCAGCTGAGCCAGCGCACTCTGAAGTCTCTCAACCTTCTCCACATAAGCCCTCTTCCTCCTCAACTCGTCTTCAAGCTGGCGGCCTCGTCCACGAGCTGTGTCCAGCGCGTCCTCGAGATGCTTTGACCTTTTGTTCTGCTCCTCCACTGTGGATCGCAATCGCTCCAACTCCCGCTCTACGCGCTCCTTCTCAAAGTTCTGCTCCTCATCTGAAGGAAAGAAAAAGATGGATGGGACGGTTAGTTGCATGTTTTATAAACGTCGGCATGATTTTTTTTTTTATAGCAGTTTGGACATAAGTGCTATTGTATGAAATGTGAAATAATTCCCAATCTATCTGATGTTCCTTCTCAAATACGTATGTGCATCAATCCATAATTACTCCCTCCTAAATCCAATCACAGTAATAAGTACCAGAGTTGCTACATGGTGGCCGGTGTTCTTCATTTAGCGAAGCACTCCTGGAATGCTGAGAGGAAGGAGGAGGAGGAAGGGGGAGAAAGCCGCCCTATCCCTTTGACCCACATAGCGCATTGCATTCCTCATCAAGGCCATACAAACACCAACACCCTGCTTGAGTCCAGTTCCTTCAACAGACAACATAAATCACACTAACAACAGGTGGGGGAACCTCATTTCCACTGCTGCTGTGGGATTTAGAGGCCGCTCGCTTCCCTTTGCAAAGAGGTGTGTGGATCGAATTCCCTATAATCAAGCCTTCTCACCAAATAAGCTGAGGTTATGCAAGTGAAATTCCTTCATGCAGGATCCCTTAGCTACGAAAAGGGCCTCATGCTATGCTACCATCTGATCGAATCAAGCCTGTTGATAACAAAGAAGGATATAACAGAGCTGGGGATTGGGGGAGGTCTAGCCAAACAGAAGGACATACTCACTTTGTTCAAGGAGTTTCGCCATGATGTGCTGGTTGTGGTCAGCTGCTTCTACTTCTTTAGCAACATGTGATCTGGCATTTTCCAAGTTTTCTGTATAGCAAGAAAGTTTGAGAATTAGGTAATGTTGTAAACTGGATCTGATATTATGGCAGAATACTTCATAGCTTTGTGTATGTGTGGCAGCACTTTATCCATACCTCTTAGGTCTCTGTTGAAATCCTGTAGCCTCCTGATCTCAGACACTAGCCTCTTCCTCAGTGTCTGCTCCAGGTTTTCCCTCTTACAGCTGCCCTGCATCATTGTCTCATAGGCATCGGAAATACGATGGATCTCCTGCTCCAGCTGAAAGGGGGAAGAATAAGTAGCAAGGAAAGAGGAGATGGAGAGGATTGGAGGAAAGGAGCGCAGAAAAGAAGAAGAGGAATTTTGGTTAACTTACTTCACATGCCAGGGAGGAGCTGGAATGTTGAATCGTGTTGTTACAGTACATGCATATAGTATACATATAGGCCTGTATGGGTACATATGGGACTGTGTATACAGTACACTCAGTGTGTGTCTATGTGGTATAGTTCTGAGAAGGAATTCAAGCCCGCACCACTCCCTGAGAGACTGATTTATATCTACATTCCTGAGGGCTGATAGCTCTAGTTCCAGGTGTGAGAGCGCACAGGAGCGCGCACGTACACACCACAACGCACAAGTTAACACGCAACCACACAAACAGAGGTCTGGGAAGGCTGCCAGCGGAGGGAAGGTGTGCATGCCTGTGCCTGGGTTGAGGAAACGGCACAGAGAAACCCACCATTATAGCAGTCACACAGGCATGTTTACCCAGGGCTGCGGCCTGACGGAGAAAACTTTCCAACCCTGGCAATTATCATTCTTTACGGCTGAGGCAACGGCCATGTGACATAACTCCAATAGAGAGCCGGGTGGATTTTTACAAAATTTGGCTGAGGTGTCAAATATCTCTGAAGCTGTTGTTCCACCAGGCCAGATTCAATCAAAAAGTAAAAACCAGAAGAGAGAAGGTGGAATGGTTGTTATTTGGTGGAAAAAACTAAAGGGACCTTCACTTTTTACAAAGCAGCTCACCACCTGCCACGGACTCCCGCCCCACCCCCCATCAGCTGTGTGTGCGGGTCACAACCCGATCGACTGCTGTCTGACAAGCCCTAGATTAGGCTGAAAATCTATGGCCTCCATGAAACTAAAGCATGCGCGCACACACACTCTCTCTGGCCTCCACAAGGTCAGCTCCACAATGAGAGGAGTGTGTAAACACAGAAGCAGGCTGTGACCTATGTTTGTGCCTCTGTGGTATGGAGGGTAGCAGCTGCTGATCTCCTCTGTCCCTTCCAGATGAGGGAGTGTGGCTGGAGTTGGACGTTGGGAGACAACTGTTGACCGGGGTTGTGTTTCGGAGACAGGTGGCTGAGTTTTTAGGGTGATGTCTGTCTGGTCAACCATTTAAGAACTTTGGATTATGTCCCTCTGGAATTGAGTTGTGGTTGTGCCAACCACTCATATTCTTATGAGTGTGTTTGTTATTGTCTAACTCACCTGAATGAAATGTAAATGTAGCTTGAGTTTGTCTGTTCTCACTCCTTCAGCAAGATCTGTGAGATATGTCAAATGCAATAAATAATATGATTTCCTCTCCTTACCTTCTGAATACGGCCAGTCTTCTCCCTGTGTGCTTCCAGCTCTTGCCTCAGCCTCTCGTTCTCCATCAGCAGCAGCTCCACCTGGTTGGGCTCCTCCAAGCCAGCAGGTGGCAGGCTGCTGAATGTGCTGTAGCAGGGCAGTTCAGCTTGCTGGACAGACTGGACATACCTATGAGAGACACATTTCTGAGTAAATAAAGAGATTGTAGCCAGCTAAACTTTAAGGTATGAGAACTTCCTTTTTGAGCAACACATGTGAAATATCACTCTATTTCCTCCTATCCGCGAGCAGACAAGCCGACTCCAGTGGCTGCAAAGAATGTCAAAGCCTATATGAGGAACATACTTTTGTAAAAGCATCCCAGGGAACACAAGCATGTGAAAATATCTTGTTCCACTATGCCTGGCATTACAAACACCTGCAGGGTTGGACTTGTTCTCCTGTTAAGTATTTCAAGAAGCCAATCGGCTCGCAGGCTATGGTGTGACTCACATTGATAAGTATGTGTTTACGCATGTGAAAACACCATGACGAGTACTAGTTGATTGGCTCTAGTACAAAAACTACTCCACAGAATATGATGTAATGTTAAAGGAGTTTAAAAAACATACACACAATGACAGTGAGGCCTTTGTACCTGTGCTGCTGTGCTTGCACCTCCTGGCTCTGGTGAGGAATAAATCCTTGGCCCTGGATGGGGGCTGAGTAGTCTGGAGGGGGGCTGCGTTTGTCCATGCTCTGCCTCGGGCTCTGGAGGGCCGGCGGTGTGTAGTACGGCAGCTCAGGGTAGCTGTGAGAGGTGCTCCTGAGGGCCTCCGCTTTAGCAGCTGCATCATTCCTCTCCAGAGATATCTGCATGCAATGCTCACTGAGAGACCGAACATGGCTGCACTTCAGCTCCATCATATCTGCCTCTTCATGGAAGGCTCCCTCATGCAGGAGCCCCTCGTGGAGCTGCCTGACGGGGCCTGTAGGGGCCCAGTTAGAGGCCAGATACTGAGAGTGCACCTTGGCCTGCTCGTATGTTGGCAGCTCCTCGCCGTGCAGCTGGTAGAGCTGGTAGCCACTCTCTGAGTGAAGGTAGTCTCCCTGGTGCTCCTGGCCCTGGGGCTCCTGCCTGGCAGAGAGCTGAGGGAACGGAGGCTCCTCCTGGGTGAGACTCTCCAGAGAGGAGCGTGGGCTCCTGCCCAGTTCACATCCACTGCTGGGTCCACTGTTGCTCCCACTGCCTCCACGCAGGGCCTGCTGCTGGATGGCTAATAAAGTGCGGGTGTCTGTGGGGTTTCCATAGCGCAGCTGCTCCTGGATCAGCCGGTGCAGGACCGTGCCAGACGGTTCTTCAGTGGATGACATATTGTTTCGAGTATGTTTATCTTCTCTAGCACTTGAGTTGAGTTTTTCTTGAAAATATATCTTTTAAATCAGCTGTAAATCTGAAACAGAGCAAAAAATAAAAGGGATTAAGTATAATCAGTGAAACAAATAAATAAAACACGAGACAACTGAACAAAAAAAACTAACACTAATGGATTCATATACAGATGAATGGCAGTGTTTGAGGAATGTAGGATTTTGGAATAACAACAACACTATCAACACTGAGATTGTAGATTTCCTTTTTTAGATCTCATTAATACAAAATCTGTGATTGATGTTTAGCTGGAGTATAACATTAAAACATTGTCTACTTTACAAACAGCGACAACATAGAGATGTGGAGACATTTTACACAGCAGGCACAAAAATGCATGCGCCAAACATTCCGATCTCACGGGGGAGCAAAAATACACAAAACCGCATTTTAAAATAACTTCATCTTTGGAGTTTAAACACAATTGTCCATTTTAAACAATGTGAACTACTCGAAACTCCTTCACAACAAACAATACTCCCAAAAACTCGAACCAGAAGTTACGATGAAGCTACTTTCGTCATGTTTGTGATCGGTTTTTTCTATTGTTTAAAAAGGAAGATTAAAACAGGCTTTTCTTACCAGCTCACACTCTCATGATAACAAAACGTTGTTCTCGATGTCGAAGTAAAAAAAGTCAGAGTAATTCCACTTTTTCCATGAGTTTATAGAGTCAAACTTGTCTCATGTTGCTCCCCCTCGACGGGCTGCTCTCTCGCTGTGAAATGAATGTGAAGAGCAGGCGGCGATAATAAGTAACCGAGGAGGGACTGAGGTCGGAATGCCAGGAATGTAAAACGCGAGGTCCCTCTGGGATCAAAAGCGTAAAACCACACGGAGGGGGGAGAGGCCGCACTGCGCTTAGCATTACCAATGAGGAGTTAAAAAGAAGTTTAGGAGAGGACATTTGAGCCTTGGAAATAAATGCTTTAATGCTCAGTGAAAGGGAAACATAGCTGTGTCGTTATCTGGCACACAATCTACTTCCTAGCACCATTTGTGTTGTGTTGCTATAAAGAACTTTGTGGAAGGGGTATTCAGATAATTTAAAGTGGAATGTTGGAATATCTGAACAATATTTGACTTGTGTAGTACAACACAAGTATTAGTAATAGTTCTCAATACGCTCAATGCCCCCTGTTAAAGCTCATGTTTTATTAACTGATTATATGTTGTGCATGTAGAATTTTAATTTGAAAACTGTCATTATAAATATAGCCCACGTGGTAGATTAAAAACATTTATTTACAATAATTTCCCTATATAAAGTATAAAGTAACATGGAAATAATGACCTAACACTACCTTAAACAAGTGTTACCTTAGATCTTTATGATTGATAGTTTGACTTGAATGTTGTTGTTGGTCAAGGTGAACCTAATTTGATCTATACACCATTGTTTTTTTAATCATCACAATGTTTTAGAATCTTAATCTGAGAAATTATACTGGCTGTTCATAGTTGATTAAAGAAAATAACATTTATCTCTGAAAACCAGTAGTAAAAATATAAAGAGGCATACAATGGACATACTAAAGTTAAAGCGCTACAATTTAGACCTTTGCACCCCTAAAGTTTGGTTGCTTGTAATTTAGTATCCTGGAGGAATTCAAGATCCTCTTCACTGCTGGACACGAGTAAAAAGTATTCTTGTCTGTGAAAGTGTGTTGAGACTATGCATGCCTTAATGGTGTGTGTGTGTGTGTGTGTGTGTGTGTGTGTGTGTGTGTGTGTGTGTGTGTGTGTGTGTGTGTGTGTGTGTGTGTGTGTGTGTGTGTGTGTGTGTGTGTGTGTGTGTGTGTGTGTGTGTGTGTGTGTGTGTGTGTGTGTGTGTGTGTGTGTGTGTGTGTGTGTGTCTGTGTGGTGTGTGGCAGCTGTCCACTGGAATCTGAGGTCTGCATGTGCCCCATTACTACAAACACAGTGGCTCTTTGTACCCGACATCACACTACACGGTGCAGAGCAGAGCCTGGAGAATGCCACACATGGGCACAAATCCCAAACATGCAGGGGTCGTGCTCCTGCTGAGACCAGGTTACTCGAATCACAACATGTGTGGATGGCTGGAGGACAGTCAACCCTATATCCATTTACATATTAGGTAATGGCATTCACTAATTCCCAACCAGGGGTTCTTGTACCCTGGGGGAATCTTACATTCCAGGAAGTACTTTTACAAATTGGGATAAACTCAACTAATTTGAAATAAATTGATCAATCTAAATAATATACAAATTCACAGTCAGTCAATAACAACACTAACCACGTGTAAGTGTATGAAACAAAAAAGGAAGAAATATAAATAAACAAAAAAGCTAGCTAGAATGGTAAAAGTATCCACCTAATGTAATAGCCAAAAGTCTAAATAGCGTTCTTATCCGCCACTGAAAACATCAAATTCTTGGACCTCACACGACATTGTTTGAGACACCGATTAAGGACATTACCTTAATTGACTTGCTCCAGGCTCTGCAATCGGGCCATATGAATGTCCCGTGGATTCTTAACAAGCCAGTCTTTGTAAAAGTCTTTGGTGAGCCACAAGTCCTTGAATTTCCATTTTCTATGCATAGCTGAAGGTCCCCTTATTGTTAGCTTTGTTGTGTGCTTGCCCCTGTTTAACCTGTATCCGGTTCCTTCAGACCCGTAGGTTACATGTAAAAGTTATTGAGTAAATCCTTTTAACAGTTAGTTCAAAGTAGCTTTATGGATAAAGATTGCAACTCCTAACTCAATCTGCAACTCTCATTGGTTGTGAATGAGAAAGGGAACAAACTGCCCTTAAAATTGACAGTTAAATCATATAAAAATATCCACTATAATGTTATAGTTTATATAGGGTGCAGTTCGATCTAATTGGTCTTACAGTTTAATATATTTCTAAATCTCCCCCAGATTATTGACCAAACAACATCATGAACATCCATTTGTCGTTCCTTGAAGATATAAAATTCCCGCCTGGAGGAAGAAGCAAATCTTTATGATAGGTCTTATTTATGTCTGAGCCAAATGACAAGACTGAGCTATTTATTACCCGCTTAAACCTAACGGCTATATTGAGGACTTTAGACAGGGCCTTTTACTGAGGGCCCTTTAAATAGCAGAGATTTTAGTCATAACAGACTAATCATGTCTTCAGGCAGTGGAGGAAGCGACCAATAGGGAGGGTTGCAGATGCTATCCTTCTTTTGCATAATCTACATTTTTCCCACCAGAAGCCAAAGCATGAGCAAACACATGCAAATTGAATTGGTAAAGAATGGGGTGAAATCAAAGCACAACTGTCATTGATTGTCTCTAAAGCATGTGGCCGCTGGCCTCAGGCTGATTATCTCAGTAATCCCAAAAATCTATAGACCCAATGAGTTGCTACAAACTCACCATGGTATGTGCCTACATCTACTCTCTGGCCTTTTCCTACTTAACACACACACACACACACACACACACACACACACACACACACACACACACACACACACACACACACACACACACACACACACACACACACACACACACACACACACACACACACACACACACACACACACACATTCCCATCATGTTTCAGATGCTGCATACTCTTAAACGGGCTCCTTTTAAAAAAACATGCAGACACTGTGTCTCTGTGGGCGGCACTCACACTGAGGCGAATGGTCAGCAAAGTGGAACATGTTTGCATTTCCCCTTCAGATCCAAACTGTGAAGCAGCACAGTCTCCACCTTTTTAAAAGTCTGCTCATGTCATTTAACACCACCTCACGACTTCCTCTATTCTGTGTGCGTGTGCGTGTGCGTGTGTGCTGGTGGATAACGCCTCTGGCCATTTTGTCCTCCATTGTACCACATTTCCTGTGAACTTCCAAAGGAATGCAAGGCTGACCCTTTGAAAATTATAGACGCTTTCAAAAAGTCATTACAGGAGATGAACATCTAAAATGGCGTACCACTAAAATACCTTTCTAACTGTCTGTAGAAAACCCCAAAGCAGACAAAACGTTCATGAGTTATGCCTTGTTTGTTAAAAGAAGAGTGGGTTGGAGGAAAATTAAACACAATTGTGTAAAATCATATTGCTCTTTTGGTTTTGGTGGTTTTGGTGGAAACATGAGCACAAATGAGGCAACAGTGACAGTATTCAAACTACCAGTTACACATTTGGAAACTGTCTGGGTCTAAATGTAATCGTCTGACCCGTCAGTATAAAAATGTCTTGGTCAAAGGGAGGGAGTGAAGAAGACAACGTGGGTGGGGGAGCCCTTAAATGTACAAACTACTATTTCTGTATTTGTAAAATAATTGTTCCTTTTTTTACATATTTAATTAGGTGTTGGAGGGAGCCTGAGATCTAAGGATTGTAATGGCCAACATCTAATTCACTGTAATTGTTGTGCATATGTTTAAAACATAGGTTAAAAACAGAATTTGATTATGATACTTATAGTGCATGAAATATGTAGGAACACTTTCAACTGTGATGAAAATATCCTTACTTCTAAATGTAAGATTGTTTGCTGCAGTTGAGGCTTCACATGTGGAGATATGTATAGCACATGATGATGGCAATTACTTTCCTGTCAACTAAGAGCTGCAGTTGTTTAACCACATCAAGGTATTGACAAACAATCAATCCTTAACACAGTTGAGACAACAACTCAACAAGCGTGTAATAACCTACACCCCGTTGTAATTAAGACCTATTTTATGTATTCTAATCTGGGATGTTTTAAAAAGAGATGGAGGCTCATATATCACAAAACGATATATAGAAGCTGAAGGCTGTTTCACTTGTCATAGTTAAGATACGTGGTTATTTAAAGAGAGATTAGTCACAGTGTTAAAGTAAAGACCAAACAACAAGATGTTTCCCTCATGCATTTGAGTAGATTACTCCAGACAATCTGAGAGTGACGGTATCTGGCTTTAGACAAGATTTAAAGGGACTGTTGTTTTTTTAACAGGATGTATGTTACGGTGTCGGGCCCTGTGGGAAAGAATAGACACAGAACAGCAGACAAGGCCATCCGATATGGAAGGATTGGTGAGGAATGTAATTGATAGTGTTGGAAGGAGTGGGATGGATTCCTCTCCCTGGCTCTCACATCCATGGAGGGCTTCCTCATTCACACAGTATACAATAGACAAGGACAAGGTGAGCTGCATTCAAGCGGTATCCTGTTCTCAGGAAACAACTGACAACCAGCTTCCCATGTATTCGTATTTCGCCACAGCCAGGGTTGTGATGCCAGGGCTGATTTTTAGATTCATATTTGCCAAGGCAAGCAGGCAAAGGCATGTTATTATATCATTAATACACATGTGAAGAGCAGAAGTAAAATAAAAATAGTCCAGCGGTTAAGTATTCGCCTAAACTGATGAGTCCGGGACTCTTTGCATGTTGCAGCAGGTAAGGCTGCATTCATGGGAATTTCCAGACGTTCATAGCAAACAGACTTCAGACATGAGTCACGGGAGATGAATCTGTTAAGTGTGCAAACTGTACAAAACAGATGTGAATAAGGCAGCTTAAGAGCTGATTGAAAGTGAGATGAAAGCAATCAATCTGATTCTGTGCAACAGATGTTGCTTAAAAATTGCATTTTGTGTAATATAATTAAAAATAAATAGTAAATATCAAGGTACATCCAGCCAGTTAGCTTAGCTTAGCAGAAATACTGGAAACAGCACATACTGTAACCCTTCCATGAAGCCACAACAAAAAATGTTTGGGAACAGTTGCTTCTTCCTCTCAAATAAAGTTTGTTTGATGTTCTCTTTGAATACGAATACACGCAGAACAGAAAATACCAGCAATACTATTTTAAACAAACTAAAAAGCAATTATTGTCATGGCATGAAGAGAAAGTCCAACATGTTTTGGCATCAGGAGTCCACTATAAGGATTATTTGTACTTCTTGATGAAACCTTGGAGTTTTCTTGTTATTTTGTGTTTAATGTTTGAGGCAGTTTTTGTATTGAACTAAAAGTGTGTATTGGTAAGATTAAGGTGCTGGTAGATTTGGATGAATCGAGGCTGTCAGTTTTCTCTTGATACGTTAAATGTCTGGCTGTAGCTGCATATATTCAGAGAGGGGTATTTATATTCTCATCAAATTTAAGAAAACATAAAAAATACAAATAAAACCCTTTTCAAAAGAATTATGAATTTGGAAATGACTGAGTATTGCTATGTACAACTAAGAATTTTGTACGGCAATAGTAACTTTTGTTGACATAATATGTTTAAATCTAACATTATTGAATTGCTTCAGTAGACCCTATCTATAATGCTCAGGTGTGTTTTCATAAAGACCACATGCACCCAACCCCAACTGCCTGCTGGACCTGAAATTCCACATTTTTCTCCTCATCCATGATATTGGAGAAGTCTTCTTGTTACTGCTGAGAAGCCTGTGTTACCAGCATCTGAAAGTGAAAGGACTAAATGAGATATGCTCCATTTGAAAAAAAAAAAAAAAAGCTAACAATGCTGTGGGGAACTTCTTGGCAAATGAAAGACCGTAATATGAACCAACAAAACACAACATGGTCTCAGAATTCAACAGAGAGGAGCAAGCTAGTTAGATCAGATGGTCAACAGAAAGTATGGTTACATACTTCACAAAACATGCATTAGAAAACTGCACTTATGTTCTGCCTTTTCAAAATGTCCTGTGACACTGGCCACCCACATCCTTTAATTATTGTTTGGGCGGTTGTAAATGTGAAATTTTGATGGAACAAAACAAACAATGTAGACTTTTCAAACCAAGCACTCTCACAGATCTGGTTTACTAATAATGGAGGTATTTATCACCATCGCTGTTTCACATAAGATTTATTGGATTTGTTTTGCTGTTGGGTCATTCAACGCTTACATGTTGCAGCTTAAACATATTATGAGATGTACATGTTTATACTGCCATGGCAATTTGACTGTTTCTTTTCTGTCTGAAAACACTCTGAATATTTGGCCTCTGCTCTCAGACGCATTACTCATACAAATAGCTGAGTGTCACTGTAATCATGTTCCTTTTCCATTTTCTTCCCATCCCTTTATTTCTCATGCCTCATTTATGTCAGTTCTCTTTGAGTTTACTCAGCATAGCTTTAGGTTAACTGTATTTCTGGTATGTGACAGGAAAATTGAAAGGTCAAGCGTCAAGATGCAAACAAGTCATAAAGTTGTAAAACAAAAGCTGTTCTGCCACAGGGCTAGCAGACAGACGTTGTTCATCTTGTAGAGTGACTAATAATTTAGTCTCTGGACCCACCTCAGTCTCAGTCATCCTGACCTTCAGGGCGAGACTGCACCAAACTGAGCACCGTTAATCTGAGGCAAAGCTCCGAGGCCCTTTATAAATACCAGCCGTAGCTGCCATTTAGAGGTGTGAAAACATATTCGCTGCCTTTGGCCCTGGAGACAACATGCATACTGCAGACAAATGACACAGCAACCAGCCCTGACACCCTGTCCTAAAACAGCCCTGCACCCCGGGGGTCCGCTGCCATCCTGGGAGGTCACAAGAATGCCAGTCATTCATTCGGGCCCCAGCATGTGTGCCCCCAGCGAATAGCTCCTGTGCTGCTGAGGCTGCACATAGCATGTGATCTGATGGCTGGCTTTGGCCAGTGGCAATGTGGAAAGAGAGAGAGGGGTCTCTGTGTCTGTATACCGCTCAGCAGCTCTGAAAATGTACCAGGGGCTTTCCATGGTCCAGCAATGAGGGGAATGTTGGGTGGGATGCTGAGCTGGGTGTGGTGTGTGTTTGAGTGTGAGAGGAAAGGCAGGTAGGTAATGATCATAGTAGACTGAAGGGGGGGTTCAAGTTGATGGAAGGATGGTCATTTAAGCAAGGTGAGTTTGAGCCCCTAACTCCGAAATAAGCAGAAAATGTGATCGTGACATTACAGTTTACAGCATTGGTTATGTCATATAGATGTATTTTCAAAAGTATGGCATGTTCTCAATAAAGGACATGTTGTAAGCTTAACATATTTTTCCTCTTACTCTTGGTGCTATTTATCAAACTAGATGGCTCGTGTGAGTGCCAAGTGAAGGAGATATCAGCCGAAGAGATGTCTGCCTTCTCTTCATTATTATGGAACTAGAAGGCATCAGGCTTGTGGTACCAACTGCACTGAGTCTTTCCAGAAAACATGGTTCCTCAAGAAAATCCACAGAATTTATTTTAAGCAGTTTCATTTAGTCATTATTTTTTTTCCACCACCTGCTGACTGTTCCACAGCACAGAGGGAAGTGTGCACCTTTTCAGGGACAAGGGGAAAACTAAACCCATCTTGAATCAATAATGTGCACTTCAGGAATTTTGGGTGCATTTAAATCTACAGTTGAAACATTAACCTGTTTTATATTATGTCTCTTTACTGGCGACTATTCAGCTATTTACACTCCTTCAACTGTCATACTGACATTGTGCAATACTGGGTGGTTATATTGTGCAATAAAACCATATATACTGAGCCATCAAACTCTGAACAACCACTTGACCTAAACCTTTTTATTTTTACCAATAAGCTATTATACTGTAAAAGACATTTATGATACATAAGTGGTGTCAATTTATAAGAAAAACTGCCTATGTGAAGAAATGTAACAAATGCGTCTGTACACAAGACTTTACTAAATGGTTTAATGAGGATTAAACTGATATGCTATGGCATTCAAAGTCACCAAATGAACCCAACTGTTTCTTTTACTTTTCTTTGATTGACACTGGAAAGTAGTTTGGGCCTTAAATGACATGTTTAACACTTACACACCGCAGAAGTGTTGTAACAGTTAACTTCCTCTGGCAGCTTGTTCTTCGGCTTGACTTGCTTTAAGTATTGTGTAAACCAAAGAATTTCTTAAAGTGTCAACTGGAAAAATCCATTATCGTATGAATGACTTCTAGCTTTTGCCAGTAAGTGAAGATGATTCAGCTGTGAGATATGCTAATGGTGCAACTCAAGGCCTGTAGGGTCTGCTGACACACAAAGACAGCATTGTGTCGATCAAAAGAAGGCTATTGTCTTGTTATACACAGAATGTCTATTTTTAAGGCTAGGGGGGAAAGCCAGAGGAAAGTTTCTATTCTGAGACAAATTCAAATAGCCATAAATACGAAATGAAAAATAAATAATTTGAAACGCTTCAAAGTTAATGAAAGGACACATTATGCATTGATCCAGATAGATAAAGGTCAGCTGTGTTGTTGTTGGAAAACAGAATCAGAAAATGCTTTCGATTTCGATTTCGAAATCATTGAATCTTTCTAATGAATAATTGTTATTTGTTACGATTATTGTGTTATGTCACGTTTTGTATGTCTTGTTTTGGGTGTTTTGCTGTTCTCCCTGTCATGTTTTCCTCTTGGTATATTGTCTGGTCCTTTTCCCTGTGTCCTCCTGTCGTTAGTTTCCCTGGTGTGTCTAGTTGTCTGATTGTGTTCACCTGGTGCCCCTGTGTTTTCTCCTCTCTCCTCACCTGTCTCTTGTTTGTTTGATTAGTCCTGAGTGTATTTAGGTTCTGTGTTTTCTGTTAGTCTTTGTGAGTTCCTTGTCGTATTTGGACGTTGTTCACGGGGTGAGAGTACTGTTTTGTCGAAGTTTGTTCCAGTAGCCTTGAAATAAAGGTATTTTTTCTGTTCATCTGCATTTGGGTCCTGCTTGCCTCACTCAACCCTGACAGAAGGAACTCACCAAATATGTGCCCAGCAGATCCTTTTGAGCAGGAATTGTTGGATTTTACTTTTTCTTTGGCTACCTGCTCTGATCAATGGATGGGAGCGTCCGGGGTTCAGCAGTGAGAGGCTGCTCTGGCAGCGGCGCGCCAGATAACTATGGAGAAACCAGGCTTGGTGAGATTCGTGCCGGGCGGGATTTTGGATTTCCTCATGGTGTGTTATCCCCTGCCTGACAGCCCCAGGCCTCCCAACTCCCGTTATGACACCACACGCATCGGTGTGGTCCGTTTGGAGTCAACCCTGGCTTCTGCCCCAGTGTTTGCTACAGTCCAGGAGCCATTCGCTGGTACTCGTCTGGCTTTTGGAGGTCCACGGAGCCTCCAAACGGCTCCTAAAGGAAGGAGTCGCAAGGCCAGATTAGCAGCACGAGCCCAAAGGGCCATGGTTCCAGAACCAGTTCAGCCCCCAGAAGCCATGGTTACAGACCCAGTTCTGGCCCCAGCAGCCATGGTCCTTGCTCCAGAACCGGTCCAGGCAGCCATGGATTCGGCTCCAGAGCCGGACCTTACAGCCATGTTTCCGGCTCCAGAACCGGACCTTACAGCCATGTTTCCGGCTCCAGAACCGGTCCTTACAGCCATGATTCTGGCTTCTATTCCGGCCCCCGCAGCCATGGTTCCAGACCCAGCTCTTGCCCCAGCTGCCATAGTCCCATCTCTTGTCTCTTCTCTAGTCCCTCCTCTAGTCACTTCTCAAATCCCAACTCTAGTCCCATCTCAAGTTTCCTCTCGAGTCCCCTCTCCAGTTTCCTCTCGAGTCCCCTCTCCAGTTTTCCTCTCAAGCCCCCTCTCGAGTCCCCTGTTGAGTTCCCTCTCCAGTCCCAACTCAAGTTCCTACTCAAGTCCCAATTCAAGTTCCTACTGAAGTGCCGTTGGAGGTTCCGCTGGGGGTCCTGCCAACTCCATGTCTTGTCCCGTTGGGGGTCCCGCCAACTCCATGTCTTGTCCCGTTGGGGGTCCCGCCGACTACTCTCCTGCCGGGGGTCCTGCCAACCCTATATCCTGTCCCGTTGGGGGTCCCGCCGACTACTCTCCTGCCGGGGGTCCTGCCAACCCTATGTACGGTCCCGTTGGAGGTCCCGCCGACTACTCTCCTGCCAGGGGTCCTGCCAACTCCATGTCCTGTCCCGTTGGGGGTCCCGCCGACTACTCTCCTGCCGGGGGTCCTGCCAACCCTATATTCTGTCCCGTTGGGGGTCCCGCCGACTACTCTCCTGCCGGGGGTCCTGCCAACCCTATGTACGGTCCCGTTGGAGGTCCCGCCGACTACTCTCCTGCCAGGGGTCCAGCCAACCCTATGTCCTGTCCCGTTGGGGGTCCCGCCGACTGCGCTTCTGCCGGGGGTCCTGCCAACCCTGTGTCCTGTCCTGTTGGAGGTCCCGCCGACTGCTCTCCTGCCGGGGATTCTGCCAATCCGGTGTCCTGTCCCGCCGACTGCCCTCCTGCCGGGGGTCCTGCCAACTCCTGGTCCTCTTCCGTGGGGGATCCTGCCGAGGCCTGTCCCACCGGCGCCGGTTCCTGTCCGGCCGACACCGGGTTCTGCCCGGCCTCCGGCGTTGTCCCGTCGGCGTCTTCCTGCCCGGCCCCCTGAGAGCCGCGGTCTTCGCCCTCGAGCCCGGCCCCCTAAGAGCCGCGGTCTTCGCCCTCGAGCCCGGCACCCGGAGGGCCACGGTCCTCGCCCTCATGCTCGGCCCCCTGACTTTTCCGTCCGCGGTCCTCGCCCTCATGCTCGGCCCCCTGAGTTCGCCCGCGGTGGCCTTCGCCCCTCCATAACCCCCACCTTGGACTCTGTCTTGCCCCCGGGCCGTCCACCCGAGTCCCCCTTCTCGGCTTCTGCCTTGCCCCCGGGCCGTCTGCCCGAGATCCCTTCCGGGTCCTCCGCGGTGCTCCTGGGTTGTCAGCCCAAACCCGTCCTCCTGACCCCCTCCACCCACCCAGGTGGCCCTAGTTTTTTTTTTTTTTAAATCTAAAAAAGCAGGACAAACATCTACTGTACTGACATGTACCTGCTGTCCACAGTTCACAGTTTGCAGAGGAATGTTCAACATCTGCTCACCTCTATTCCTCCTCATATAATTCTCGGGACAGGGCCGTGATCACAGGAGACGCTGTTAGCACTGCTGTCCCAAAGGAAGAATGCAAACACTAGAGAAGCTCTTCCAAGAAATTCCCAGTTGAGGATCTTTCTGGAATGTCCTAACGAGGTTTCGCCGCTGTGTTTACAGTTCCAGCCCGATGACAACCCTGCAATCTGTGCTGCCAGCGTATCATTATCTGGCCTCTCTGGGGACTCAGGGAGAGTTTGAGGAGCTTTCTTCCCCCTAAGTAGATATTTTAGATGTTTGTCTTCGTTTTTGCTGTTTAGAGCAAAATGGTCAGCTCTGAAGACAGAGACAAGAGGCGACCACAGACAGTGGTAAATTAGTTCTAATAAATTGCTGTGCAATTAGTCAGATGTCTAGACGAATAGATGCTGAGCAGCCACTGTCATGCCACTTTATTATTTTGCGTCACAGATACTTAGTGTTCTTGGCTGCTCTGCTTGGTGAAAGAAAAGACACTTAATCATTGTTTAGCTAAGTAAAGTGGTTATTGTTTTTGGACTTGTGCCTTATGTTGGGCTACACATAGAACATCACCCACCCAAGAAGACAAGCTGACCCTGACATTTGACTAAAAGTTGAAACTTCACGTCAGAAGAGAGAACACGCTTAATGGTTCTTGGCAGAAAAGGAAAAGCGTGTGACGTGTGTGTGTGTGTGTGTGTGTGTGTGTGTGTGTGTGTGTGTGTGTGTGTGTGTGTGTGTGTTCGTTCACACCCCCAGCTCACATTATGTTCTGATATACTTCAGTGAAATCAGAAACACAAATAAGAACTCAGACCTTATTGACTTCAGACCTCTCTTATGTAACGCAGGAATGTTGGACCTGGAACATTTCACTAGATACAAATGTTGCAAAGGAAAACTTTCAAATGAATTGCAATAAAATACACTAATAGACTTTGAAATATTTATTACATATATTTGTTATCAAAATTTTAAATTCTCACTTTGCAGATTGGCCCCTTTCAGCACGTTGCATACATATTTACATTATATTACTGCATTATTAATGCTCAAGAAAATGATTTCAGCCGGTGGTGATAGGGGTTTGACAGCTTAATATACTGTTTGCTAATCACATTTTATGAATTGATATTATCTAAGTCATTTTTTATTATCCTGTCATTAAAGTGTCTATCACCTCAGCCTTCTGTGACTTCAGAGAAAGCACTGAGCCAAAATAACTTTAAAAGCCTGTTTATAACAAAAGACAGCTCTTAGAGAATGTAAATAATAAATAAAGCAACCTATCTAATAAACATCCTATATGTTCTCTTCAAAAGGGGGAACATAAAAATGACCTTCAGATGACTGCTTTGTGGAAAAATATATTGACAAAAAAGGTTCCTTTAGCTATGAAGATATTTCACATATTATGAAAAAGTAGACTGTCTAGTTTGCCAATATTTTGCTACTGCAAAGTAACTTCCAAAGTGTTCCAGCTCTTATGACTTTCAGGGAGTTACACTTTCTGCTCTGAAGATTGAGCCAAGACAATGGAGGGCCTCTCGCCGTTTCCTGCCCACAACAATAGCATGAGGGAAAGGCGAAGGGTCCTGACTGGAAGTGCAGGCTTCACCTCTCAGAAACCATCAGCAGCCAGGAACACACACTGGACCGCTGCCCACACTTATGAAGTGCACAAAAATGTGAGAAGAGGATGCCCAAAGCGTGGGAATTTCATCTATTACAGTTTTCCAAAGAATTCCTCGCCTGTGGCCAATAGAGTTGTAACAGGATATGTGTGTTCAAGGAATTTAACCTTCACAGAAACTGACTGTTTATACGTGTCTTACTAATTATTGGAACTCCAGCTTTTTGACTTTCCAAACAAGAAACGGTCTGAGAATCACTCCCAATATAAATTCAAAAATATGTCTTTACACTAATGGAACAGACAGAATGTACATGTTAAGAGATTTAGATTAAGCCTGTTGAAAGTGTTGTGTATTTTCTTTTTTGTAAACCATTACCATATTTAAGAAATCTGTGTATCCAAGTCTTTAAATGTGTAGTTTTGACATACAAATGTGTGAGCTTTAGAGGTTGTGTCATCAACTCTTGGAAAGAAAGCATGGGGCACAAAACTATTTCTTCAAAGCAGCATCTGGCAGAAGTGCGTACATGATGACCGAGGCCATGAACTACACATAACACTATTGGTGACATGTTTGTTTCATTGGACATCATACAGGAATGCAGCAGGGTGGGACATAAGATATGCAAGATTAGAAGGAAGAGATGATGCAACAGAGGTGATAAGCAAGAATCCTAACACAAAGTACATCATAATACTCTGAGAGTATACCAAATGTATATGTTATTATACACCATATATTTATGCACTCAGACTTCTAAATACTTTAAAACTCTGTGATAAAGTGAACATCAGTCAAAAGCATCAATTCACAGGAAAAAAAACAGCTGCAGACATAAGATATTTTACAATTTAAATATAAGTACAAAATAATTAGGAGCAAAACATTTAAAAGTAAAAGCATGTTTGCTAAGACAGCAGCCTATTCCAGAGTATTGTGTTATTGCTATAACTTATGCATCAATACATTTACTGTGTATATTGTATTGTCTTAGAATTCATTTTTCGCAAATCTATTAAATTAGACAAACACAAAGTAGGACATATAGTTTGTTCTAAATAGTTGGGACAAGTATCTCTTTATTTTTGATTAAATCAGAGAAATTCACACAACTCGACACAAACATTGTTTTGTAAAAGGAAATACTTTCCTGATCACGGTTTGACGGTTGCTTGAGTTCAGTGACGTACTGCAGAATAGATGAGTGTTACATCCCATCAATCAGGTGGATGCCATCTAGTGGTGAGAAGGGGTTTGCCAGGAGAAAAAAACAGAAGGAGAAATATTGTTAGTTTAGTGACTTATTAAGACAGAGTACAGCAGTGCTAACTAAGTGACATTTACACAGAATTGACACCAATGTATGTCAGATGTTCTCTATATGAAAGATTCAAATAAAACTTTTGTATCTCTGTCAGTGATGTTGCTTTCCCTGCAGGGATCCACAGCTCTAAAGTATGCAGGATGTTTCATGAACCATTTAGAAAGTGGATTCATAAACAAACAGACACACAGAGGAACGTGTTTATCATCCTCTGTTTTGGGCCTGTAGGAGCTGAGAGCCATGGCAACCGAATACCGAGGGGAGAAAAATCTGCCTGGCCGAGCTCCATCCCTCTGGCAGTCATGCTAAAACTCTTGAATCCCATGACAAAAACAACATTCCACATCTAAGTGATAGTCTTCAAGGAATTCCTGTTAAACAGAGGCATTTCTCAGCTTGCATACCTCATCCTATTGAAACCATCTGGTGTAACGTGTGAATCTGGAATCTTTGTGCATGTGTGAAAGTTTGCTTTGTCTTTATTATAATTTTCTGGGATGAGAAACCGATGTCCTCTGACATTAGTGTGCTAACTGATTTTAAATTGTTAACCAGTGAGAAAAATAACTTCTCCAACACTGCCTTCTTCAAAATAAACACATTCACACACGGGGGAACAGGTAAGACATAAGAAAACATAAATGATTCACTTCTAGTTGTATGGCTTTTTAGAAATGTTTTTTTAAACGTACATGAATTCCAGTTTGATAAGCAAAGTTTGCAAAAGATGTCCAAGGCTAACTGACAGCCCCCTACGTTAATGCTGACCCCACGTCCTGCACGATAAGTCTTGTTGTGACGATTCTTAAATAGGATGGAGTGAAGATTGAAGCTGAAAAGCATGAAAAAAAAGTCGATCTAACTTCATATCACGCAATAATGTCCTTTGGTTCAAGCATTATAACAACCAGGCAAGGCGCACAACATCTGAGACACAAAGTACAAAGCTCACTATATCTCAGTTTGTTTCAATAGTTAGATTTATCGCGGACTTGTGACACGTATAACAATATCAACAAAAGTATGTCCTGCGGTATTAGGAAATGTTTTCTTGCAGAGGGTTGAATGTTGAAAATCAAGCGTTTTAAGAGCTCTGTTATTTCCGTCCATACATTGCCCACATGGTTCATGTTCCTAAATAAGATTTGTTCAAGTAAAAGCTCCAGAAAAAGAATACTAGTGTTATTCAAACACTGCTGAGTGCTGTTTGAAATAAAGCGAGTGGAACTCAAAGGCATCATGGTACAAACACATTGCACAGAGGGCAGGAGCAGGAGGGTCAGAAGGGTCCCCGATAAAATATCTATGAACAAACATATTATCTAAAATGTGTGATTTGAGAGGATGCAATGTTTTAACTTGAAAAAGAAAGAGATTTAAAAAATATTAAAACAAATAATGACGTGAAATCAGCCCCTAACAGACATTTACTTCATAGTCTGCATTTAATTATCATTATTGTTACTTTACGGCATAACCTCCCCATGTGAGATTTCCTACATGAGAGCAGGTGGTCTGTCGGTCACTGGAAGTACCCTTGGGAGTCGGGGAGGGGCCGAGAGATGTTGTGGAAAGCCCACTGCAAGATGCTGTCAATGGACCCCTGCTGAGACCCAGAGAGCAGAAACAAACAGCCGGATCAATCTCTGGACAAAAGGCAGAGTCCTGGTGACGTCATTTGGAAAACATGTACAATATGATGTCCATGACAACGATAATGCTACAATCTTTATCAGATTATTACTGCTGTTATCAAATGACAGTACATCAGGGCATGTTTGAAGTTGTAGGTCATTCGGTCAGCACATGCACTCTCCCTCCATTACATTACATTACATTACATTGCATTTAGCTGACGCTTTTATCCAAAGCGACTTACAATAAGTACATTCGACCAGGAAGACACAACCTTGAAGAAAACAGAATCATATAAGTACATCAGGTTTCATAGAGCCAAGCATTTCAAGTGCTACTCAACTGGCTGTAGATAAGCCAGTCCTTTATTAGTATATAAGTGCTCTGTTAGCAGTTCTTTGTTAGGAATTATATCGCTCGAGGTGGAGTCGAAAGAGATGAGTTTTCAGTCTGCGCCGGAAGGTGTGTAAGCTTTCTGCTGTCCTGATGTCAATGGGGAGCTCATTCCACCATTTAGGAGCCAGGATAGCAAACCCACGTGTTTTTGCTGATGGGAACTTGGGTCCCCCTCGCAGCGAGGGTGCAGCGAGTCGTTTGGCTGATGCAGAGCGTAGTGCACGCGCTGGGGTGTACAGTTTAACCATGTCCTGGATGTAGGAGGGGCCAGATCCATTTGCAGCATGGTACGCAAGTACCAGTGTCTTGAAGTGAATTCTAGCAGTTACCGGAAGCCAGTGAAGGGAGCGGAGGAGCGGAGTGGTGTGGGAAAATTTAGGAAGGTTGAAGACCAGACGAGCCGCTGCATTCTGGATGAGCTGCAGAGGTCGGATGGCACATGCAGGTAGACCAGCCAGGAGGGAGTTGCAGTAGTCTAGGCGTGAGATGACGAGAGCCTGGACCAGAAGCTGTGTCGCTTTCTGGGTCAGCTGGGGATGCATCCTCCTGATGTTGTAAAGCGTGTATCTGCAGCAGCGGGTTGTAGCAGCGATGTTTGCCGTGAAGGACAGGTTGTTATCTAGGATCACACCCAGATTCCTTGCAGTCTGAGTCGGGGAAACAACAGAGGTGCCGATGTTGATAGTCAGGTCAAGAGAGGGACAATCTTTTCCCGGAAGGAAAAGCAGTTCAGTTTTGTCAAGGTTGAGCTTGAGGTGATGAGCGGACATCCACTGAGAGATGTCAGCTAGACAAGCAGAGATGCGTGCGACGACCTGGGTCTCTGAGCGGGGAAAGGACAGAATTAATTGGGTGTCGTCAGCGTAGCAGTGGTATGAAAAACCATGCGGGCTAATGACAGATCCGAGCGAGTTTGTGTACAGGGAGAAGAGGAGGGGACCAAGAACAGAGCCCTGAGGGACCCCTGTAGTTAATTGACAAGGGTCGGACTCGGACCCTCTCCAAGTTACCCTGTAGGTGCGGTCTTTGAGGTATGAGGTGAGGAGGGAAAGTGCAGAGCCTGAAACTCCAAGTTCTCTATGTGGATCTGAGTCAACTGAAAGGTTCAGCCAGGAAAGAAAATCAAATATGTCCTCGTTATAATCATCTTACATCCTTAATGTGTTAGAGTTATGTATTTGAACCACAACTTTAGATAGATGAGGTGAATATGAGGCCCTGAAAAGGTCTAATCCTTATATATAAATTTGGTTAAGAAATTATAGTTTTTTGAGTGCAAAATCATTTTTACAACCAGAAGGAGAGAAACACTAATTATATATTCTGTTTTCAACAACTAACAAAGAGGATATTGGTACTATTAGAACAATGGCTGTTAATGAATCTGGCATTCCTGACATTCATTAAATGTTACCTAAACTTAATGAAACTGTTGTAATATTGCATGGGTAAGAACTTAATCATCACACCTTAAACGCAGCAGTGTTAGCTTATAGTACAAAATAAATGCGTAATATTTAAAACTGTTTGAATCTTTCTCAGCACACACTACCTATGATGTGTTTTTATTTGCAGTTTGATAAAGAGGTGCTGTTTTGTGGAAACACAAGCAGCTTCATGATAACTCCCTCCCTGTGCAGTCATCTTGTCTGTGACATGCATGGCTGTATGATGTATTCATATATCATGTCTACATCTGTTTTATCGACATAACTGTGTCTCACTCACGTCTCCCAGGATGGAGTCCAGCTCATCTTTGTGGAGACCGGGCTCAGGGACGGGGGGGCTCTGATCATGAACCCCTGGGGCGAGCTGGACACACACACGAGATTACAATCAATCACATTCAGATAATGAAGGTGTATATATCATGTGTACACACACGTGCAGACACACCTGTAGGACTCTGGATGATTCAGCCTCCCTCCCTGCGGAGCCGCCCCAGGGCCCGGAGCAGGACGAGCAGATGGATCTCCCTCTAACACACACAGAGACACAGATGGTGAGTCAGAGTGTTTCTATGTAAAGAATGTTACCTTCAATCAATATGTGATGAGCAACACTCCTGAGGATAACAGAGCAATAGGTTTCAGATGGAAGACTGAACTGTTTGCTCATCATGTCAAACGTAGTATGCAATGATATTAAATCAAATGGCATTGATAAAATGCTGCAAACTCCAAAAAAGGTTTCAGGTAACATTTCATGCTCTGCTAAAAATGGTAAAGGAATCTTAACTTCATCACCAACTATCACACAAAAGCACTTAGACAACAGTCAAATGTGTACATGAGATCATCACCAAAGTTTCATTTGTTCTCTGTTTCTCTGGTAATATTGAGATATATCATTGATCTTTATCTGCATTATACACATAGACAGATTACTTAAAGGACCTAGTGGGCCAGAGCCTCTGATTGAAGTTACTGCAGAGATTTCTTATCGGGAAGTCACAAGAGACACAGAAAGTCCACAAAGAGGCACACAACAAGCCAAGACCCAAACAACCACATCTCTGGCTCTTGTTCTTACTGTATGTAGGAGGGGTGGGGTCCTTTTACATGTTTGTGCCCAGGGGCCCATTGTCTCATAATCAGATCATGAGGATACAGTGTACTGCACACCCTGCTGCAACTGTCCATTTTAAACCCATTAGTCACCATTAGCAAGATAAGGATCAGAGCGTTAATGCACATTGTTGATCAATACAAACACAAACAGGAGTCCAGAGGAAGGTCTTTATCAGTGAGGACATATTTACACACTGATGCATGGATTACATTGAGGCTGAGATTAGAAATGTCACGTTTGTGGGAAGTATGCATGTCATCTTCTGAAAAGGTATAGAGGAGATGATAGTGAGGAGTGTGTGTCTTACTTGGAGGAGAGGCAGTGTGTGTGGAAGCGCTGCAAACACTGGAGGCAGTGAGTCAGCTCTCCTCCTCGGTTACAAACACCGCACACCTCCCTCACACTGAGCAGTTCTCCACCTGAACACTGGACTCACATGTGATGCAATTTTAGAGAACAGCACAGAATTACCAAATGGTCAGAGGAAGTAATAGCAGAGTTATTGTTTAACAAGTGTGACAAAATGGGTGACAATATGAAGGGTCACCGAGCAGATCACCGAGTCTTTACCTGGCTCATGCCACTCAGCTCATTTGTAGGAGCTGCGACAGCCGTAAGAGCCGAGGATGAGAGCGAGGAGAAGAAGGAGACGTCCATGATGGAGTTACTGGAGCTTGTGGTGGTGTGCTGCGTCTGGGCAATGAGTGGCTGTAATATAAAATATTATGACCATGATCAGTAGTGGAAAAATATAGAGCACAAACCATTCAGTCTAAAAACTAATTTTGTAATACAATATCATCAGATAGTAAATATTTTAAAAGGAGAGTATTCAATGCTACTGTGATGTCCATAACAACCAAAATAAATGTATTATACTAGAATACAAAACCAATTAAACAACTGATTAACTAACCAACTATCTCAACATCATGAAGATAACTGTATATATTTATTTTAGGAAGCAGATCATTAAGAATAACCATTATGATCTGAAAATATTATACATCATGTTGTGTGGAAACTTTTTAATACAAATATAATCACTAAATACAAACAATTATAATGTATGGATTAAATATATATATATATTTGTTTTTTATATATCCTTCAGATACTTACTTGTAAAGGCAGATGGGAATTCTCTCGTTTTACTGTGTTGCCACAGCACCAGTCACACTGCCACGTGCCACTGCAAATAAAACATGTAACTTAAGATTTAAACTTCTTTACAAAGCAGAACTTGACATAACAACAAATGACACAGAGAACGAGAGTGATTAAAATCTTTGGTTTTTCACCACGGTATAGACGTGAGTGGAGGGAGAAGGCAGGTCAGATGAAAAGCTCGAGGACATCCATCACAACAAATCAGCTCCCCCCCCGTCCTTACACACTGCACACTCATCATCATTATACTGAGCCTAAACACAGAGATACAAAACACTTAGGACACAAAAGCAGCTTCAAAGGACAGACATGTGAATGAGTGAATGCTGAGAGGATCTCTACCATGCCTGTGTGTGTCTCCCCCTGGTGGTGAAACATGTTCTCAGCAGCTTGGGATGCTCCATTTGTCTGCTCAGGGTAAAACTGTTCACCAACTTGTATGCACTGTCTGACAGTTCCTGTTAAATGACAACGGTTTTTTAACATTTATTTTAAAAATAGTAGTTGCTTATTTCGCCATTAGATCTAGATCGATGCATCATTTCAATGATTCAATATGATTTAAGCAAAGTCAAATTCTTGATTTGAATATCATAATCATCAGAACGATACACATTTACTTTCACTAAGTTGTGGATTTGCAGTTTTTTTTATTTTGTACTTGTATCAAACAGAATATACACAAAATCTAAAGTTTGCTACACTATCTTTTTCTTGTTAAGGCCAGGCGATACAGAAAGATTAGTTATTCTGCAGATTCTCCTTTTGTTGTAAGGTCATATCATTGCATGTTAGTTCACCAGTCCAGACAAGTGATGGTTAGATCTGTGCGACACATTCAGAGCCTTTAATACTCCAAAAAAATCCATCACCAGCCTACATGTAAATCAAGTATTCAGGATACTTTTATATGGTGAGTGTTGGATAAGGTTTATGATTTTATTTTTCAACAGGTAATAAGTAAATGTCTTGGATTCCTTTTGTAAAGTTACCCTTCCAACCTGCTGGGTAGTTCTATCGATATTTGTAGCCATAAAAGTAACCAGGCTTACCATGTGAAACAAACATCTGTTGGATATGGATCTTCTCTGTGGCTTCATGGCTGACTGGCAGCTCAGCTAAGGAGGAAGAGGAGGACAGAGTGACTGGTCTCTGGACAGAAGACGACACCGCATCTGTGGCAGAACTAGGGTTCAATGTTTCGGTAACATTAAATAATTATATTTACATCTAATGTAGAAAATATAACTGATTTGTAATTACTATTTCCAGATGTTGGCCGTGGGGCTGCAGCTCCACTCTTCACTCTGTACAGTCTTACTTTGCCCCCTGGAAAAATCACACATCATCATCATCATCATCACCATCATCATCATCATCATCATCATCATCATCATCATCATCATCATCATCATCATCATCATCATCATCATCATCATCATCAGCAGCTTTAACATGTTCTTAGTTAGAAATCAGAGTCAGAGGAGATGCATTATGGGAAATAACCTGTTCCATCGCTTGTCTTGGCATGATACTGAGGTTGCAGATTGTGTGAGTTTGTCTTTCTGTCCTCGTGGCTCCTCTTCTTGATGTGAGGTGTTTTTGTGTTTTTAGACAATTTCTTCTCACCTCTGGCACCTGCAGCATCCCATTCTGTCCAAAAAATGTCAGCAAATGATAAATGCATACTATAACTTTTGATAAATATGTTGGTGAAACTTGAATGTTACGCACTGGAGTGTAGGTTAGTGAGCAGCGTCTGCAGTTTAGGGTAGCTGTCCAGGTTGTAGTCTTTTGACAGGTTGCTCCAGAAGGCCTGGATGGTGGATCTGCTCTGCTCCAGGACCCAGGACAGCAGGGTGTACATGGCCTTATGGATCCCCTCACTGCCTTCCTTCTCCAGAGTGTCCTATAAACAACAGGGGGTGTGTGAACTCTTCAGTCTGAATTGATGTCACAATCTAAAAAGGTGTTCCTGGATCATCGTCTAAATTACAAAACAACAGGAGAATAATAAAGAGGAAAAAGGCATCCTTATCACTTAGTCATGACATTGCTTTTCAGTGTGTGATTGTGTCGAAAATGGCAAATGATTGTAATCAAAGTGAAAAAATAATGTTGTACTTACCTTCAGTAGTTGGTCAGTGATGATATTTGTGTCCACCAACCCGTAGACAAGAGGGAAAGGGTCATCTACAGCCATGGCGATATCTGTCCGCAGCCCCCTCAGCATGGAGCGGAGGTTTGTGTCCCGAAAAGCTTCCACTCTGGACATGATCCACTTTGTGTGTGAATCAACTCCAAAGTGATCCGAGATCATACAAGAAGTACTATGGATGGAAGAGGTGTGTCCTTCAGGGAGGAACAACATTGTGCACAGGTGTGTCGTTTCCTGCTAACAATTACTTCATTATTGATACATTTGCTGATTATTTTCAAGATTCATTATTTACTAATATATGAAATATAAATAATGTTAGTAAAAACTGAAAAATGCCATCAGCTTGTCCAAGGCGATGTCTTTAAATGTTTTATTTTTTGGCCGTCATAAAAAAAGAAATACATCGCCATATTTGAGGGGCATTTGTTGCAACTCTAACGTATACACATTACCATGCAAATGTATAGCACTGATGCCACTGATTTCGACTGGCTGAGGTTTTCACAAAGGTTTCACCATTGTGGAAATCGAACCAATTCCCCCTCGACCTCTTGTCTGAGTGTTTCTCTGCGGAGTTCATGTGTCCACTAACAGCACTAACTGTCTCCTTCCATCTGTTGACCCTCATGGGGGTTGTATGAGAAGCTGTCCATCTAGGGGAATACCTGTCCTCTTGTATTGGGAAGACTTGGTGTAAGTGTCTTTAAAATGTCATGTGACAGTTTCCTTCTTAAAAGGTTCTTTCCACCACAACTTCCCCATAACTATCAGATGTGCAGACACTGACTCACTGCGTGGAGCTCAGGATTGGTGCAATAATTATGACAAAATTAACACTGTAAACAATTCACTGATCGACATATTGATGAAATGGTTGGTTGCTGTTGCTGTGTAACTTTATTCTTCGTTCAGTCAAGACCAATAAAGACAGCCTTTCCAAACTGTGCAGTTTCTTCTATTATATTATTTTCATTATTGTTGTTTTGATTGAAGCCAATACTTAACAACAATAAAAGACACTGGAGCAATATGTTCTATTATGTTTCTTCTTGCGAGCCTTTTCTAAATTAAAATGAATGTTAGGGTACTTTTCTGATGATTGCTGTTATCTGTCAAACAATGTATCACTTTATTTAAATGTTCATAAGGGACCACAGGGCTCTCACTAAAGATACAAAAACATTGTTAAGGTTATCTTTGAAAGCCATTGCAAATGGTCATTAAGTAGTGGGCATACCATAGAGTCCCAAAACTACTTCACCTGCACTTTGACCGTATCAGTTTCTTTAGCATGGATGTTTCAACACAACGTCAAACATATTTGCATTATTCCAATGATGCTCTAATGTTTCAGTTAATTGTCATTCAAAAATCAGTTAAGGCTCACTATAGTATGGAAGCCTGTTTGCGCCACAGGAAGTCATTATATTGACTTAGCTATCTCATTATATTGACTTAGCTATCTCAATATATTTACTTATCTATCTCAATATATCTACTTAGCTATCTCATTATATTTACTTAGCTATCTCATTATATTGACTTAGCCATCTCAATATATTGACTTAATTAACCATCAACTAGTTGTTAATTAACATGCATATTAGCAGTAAATTGGCTCTTTATTAGTCATTATAAAACATGTATTAATGCCTTATTCTACATGACCATATTCTACAAGTAATAAGCCATTAGTTGAGAGTTTTCCCTCAATAACCCTCTAATTAGTCCTTATTTATTGCAAGTAAGGAAGTTGTTGTTGTTGTACATGAGTTTTGGTCTTAATATGCTCTGCTCAATATGTCTAACTCAAAATGAGGTACACAAACAGATATTTCAACGTGGGCCTACTTTGTTCATGTACTGTTGAGGTTAATTCCAGTAGTTGTGTGCTATAAGGTATTTCTATCTAAGAACATGTTCCCTATTTTAAAGTGAAGTCTTGTTCATAAACAATAAGCTAGTAGTTTGACTTTAATTGACCTGAACAGGTTCCCTATTCTAAAGTCGCCTCCTCTTCACACTCACACTTTGTAAATACATTATAGCACACAACTACTGGAATTAACCTCAACAGTACATGAACAAAGTAGGCCCACGTTGAAATATCTGTTTTATTAATAAACCACTAAAGAGAGGTTCAGACACATACCAAAACATGTCAAGTTTCTCCAAAGCTGAGAACATATATGCCTGTACTTTTTAATAAAACTCATTTTTAACAGAGTTTATGTATTTGTGATCATACCGTGTGACCTGCTTGTATGTACTTACACAATAGGTGTACTGTTCTCTCTCTGTGTTGTACTGTCTCAGTGTGAACATAGATTAAACAGCCAGCCAAACTCTTTTGAGAGCCATGGGAATGAGCAGCCATGCTCCTTTATTGACTTATTTGCAGTCCACTGACATTCAAACGCAGTGAAACTATAAAAAAATAAGTAACAAGGCACTTAATGATCTCATACATGCAAGTGTAACATACACAGATTACTTGTAGAATAGGATCATGTAGAATGAGTGTCACGGTTTTAAGTTTGTGTGTCTGGTAGTGGGTGTTTTTCTGTTCTCCTTGTCATGTTTTCCTCCCTGTGTATTGTCTGGTCTTTCTCCCCGTGTTTTCCTGTCTGTCGTTAGTTTCCCTGGTGTGTCTAATTTCCTGATTGTTTTCACCTGTCATCCCTTCTGTGTCTCTGCTCATCAGCGTCAGCCCCGCCCCTGATTGTTCCCACCTGTGTCTTGTTACCCTGTGTTTAAATTCCCCTCTCTCCCAGTGTTCAGTGTCAGTTCGTTTTTGTCTCATGTCATGTTCAGGTCTATACGTTTTGTCTATGGCCTTGGTCAGGTCATCTATGCTCCTTGTCTTTTGCCTTGGTCAGGTCATCTCATCCTGAGATTAGTTAGTGACCCTTTTTTTGCTGTATTTTGGAAAATAAAGTATCCTACCAATACTTTACCTCTGTCTCCCGGGTCTTGCAATTGGGTCCTACATCCTAAGTGTCTGAGTTTGTAACAATAAGGTATTAATAAGTGTTTTATAATGACTAATAAAGAGCCAATATACTGCTAATATGCATGTTAATTAACAACTAGTTGATGGTGAATTTGTGTACCTTAATATAAAGTTGTACCACTTATATGATGAACATTGATGTCTATGTATGTCTATTTATTCTGTATTTGACATTGTTTCAATAAAAAATAAAATACAAATTATAATAAGTCATTATATTGACTTACAGGATTTCTTAATTTTTTCCTGTGGCGCAAACAGGCTTCCATACTATAGGCTAGCATAAATGCCTAATTGCTTATGTGCAAAACGTTCTTGCAGCAGCCAGTGACTTACCCCAACATGTATTGACTCTGGATAGTGTCACCAGGCTAGCTATTTCACCGTTTTCAGTATTTTTGCTAAGCTAAGCTAACCATGTCCAGTTGAATTGACAGATATGAGAGTGGTCTTCCTTCTCGTCAACCTCTAGGAGTCTAGGTGATATAGCAGAAAAGTTTACTTCCGAGAATGTAAAATAGTTTAACTGTGTCTGTTTGTATCAAGGTTAACATGTGGATACTGTAATGAACTAGCTAATTAACTACTAACGTTTGCTAACTATGAGCAAATGACAAGTGCTGCTTGGCAAACAGCTAATCAAAATCGTAAAGGGGCATTTGTTACTCAAAAACATGTAGGCCTACCTTATGAAATGTGTGTTTTTAGAGAAAGCCTATAGGCTACTTATATGAGGTAGGCCTATTCTATTTGTCTTAGTTGTTTCCTAAATAGCCTACTACAGGGATGTAAAACTGTGTGTAAGAAGTATCCATAAAACCAAACATAAAATCATAGATTAAATAGACCATTTTGCTTTCAGGTAAATGGTTAGGAGAGTGAAGCCCTTTAATCTGTAATTTATTAATCATTAAACATTATTACATTATTCATACTGGTGAACAAGGACCACTTCTACAGAGGGACGTTCACAACATACATATTACATTATTATATACAGTGCAGTGCATTACAGTGGATCGTTATATGTGTATTAACGGGATGAAGGGATCGGGAGACTGGGAAGGAGAGAGGGTTTGAGGAAAGGGTACAGGAGTGTTTGAAGGGAGTGGGAGTTGTGATATTAAGTTGTATTGTATTACTTTTTTTTTTTCAACCACAGTACAGTTTGTTCTATAAAAGTTAAACCCATAGAGAGATAGAGTGCCACATTTTCACAGCTACTGTAAGGTGAACCTACTGAAAGTTGACTCTTGTGGGAATATCAAGTGAGATACATTTTGTCATGAGATGCTATAGAGAGATGCTATAAAACATTCTAAGATAGTCAACCTCCTTCCAGAGTGTGGAGACCCTGGATGGCAGGCCAAAGGTCAAAGATCAGATCAACGTGCATGCGTGCTGCAGACATTCAAATGTGTTCGGCCATTGAGAGTGGCCGACCCCCCACTATTTCTTCCTCTGTGTTCAGGCATCATTTTCGGTGATTTCCCTTTTTATATATAAAAAATACAAAACATAACAGCGAAAAGAATTCCGTTGGTTGTCCCGTTTTTCATTTTTCCAAAACTGTTTTTGTTCGTTTTTTATTTCCTCATTTGGTTGGGCTTTTTTTTTTTTTCTTTTCTCCTCCAGTCACTTACATATTGACAAAGTATACAATATTTTACAACTGAACAAGACTGAAAGATAACATTTGATTTGTCCAATCAGATACAAGGCCCGCATCCTATATCCAATTAGAGAAGTCAACTGGAAACTAACCAGTAGTAAGCAACACAACAAGCCTATGGTGTGAAGGGAGCTGTCCGATTTCAGCTCTGCATTAACAAGAGCACCCGCCCTCGGGGACAGAGGGCTCTGCCGGTTTGTCCAGCTTGATGTCAATCACTGGGAAGAAAGGAGTTAAGGAAAGTCAGGGGATAGGTGAGAGAAATGTCAAATATTATTGATGGGAGATGCTTTAAATTAGTGCCTAAAATGTGCTTCAATTGCATATGTTCCTAAACCATTATGAATGTATGTTGCTTCTCCTTGACATGTTTATTCTGTACATACAAAAGGCTTTATAGAGCTTTTGTTTTGCATAATACTCCTCATGTATGTACATTCTCTGCATAGTATGTACTGAATATTTGATCGGCTGTAATAAAAAAGGAAAAAACTAGTTATAGAGCTTTGAATGATCAGATTACAGGAATTGAATGAAGTAGTCCCATGTATAATGTTTCCATTAATAATTTACATGTATTGATAAGTATCTCTTTTCAATTACTCCCTTATCCATCCTCCATCACATATCCTCAATGTGTGTCACTTCCCAGACGACCACTATGTGGTGCTGTTCCTGTGCATCCACACTACTTTCTTGGCTCTATGCATTTCCTCAATTAGGCAAAAAAGCTTTAATGGCTGATGCCTCAGTAGACAGTAGGCTGGGCGGTCTGTTTGTACTAGTGCCAACAACCTCTAAGAGATTAGCTGTGGCTGTGTAGCTCTTGGCACAGCAATTCACAGCGGCTATAAAGGATACTGCCTTCAGGATTTGCATCGTCCAAACTTTCCATTCCAGGTAGGGCTGCTGCAACACGACGAAACAGCTATGAGGAGAGAAAAGGAGGAGAGGAGGGAGGGTTAGGGATTCAAAAAGAAGATGAACATAGAGGGCAAAGTAAACGGAGAGAGCATTGAAGAGATAGCAAGAGTAGGGTTACATTTATCCTTTATGAACTCCAGCCTTTTTGTGAAGATATAATTAGTTTTACATATAGAATGAATCATTTAATCTTTTTATCAAGTCTTAAGTAACATTCCAGCTCTGTTTTGTAGAGGTTGCAATATGTATAGGCTAACTGTCTTTTTCCTTTGTTTGCTACGTTTGCACCGCACCCACTATTATCGTATGTGCACACCATCCACGCTATAGTTAAGACTTTTTTACATATGTACATCTTTCTTTATCTACTCAAGTTGGTATCTGAATCGCCTTGGATAGACAAAGGAGTGGCAGAAAAAGCTTGGTCAAAATGCTGAGAAATATGGTGAAACTGCGGGGTTCACCTGTTTGACATTGCAGCCTGTCTTGGCACTGGTCTCGATGAACATGACGTTCAACTCTTTGGCTCTCTGCTCTCCTTCCTCGATCATGATTTGCCTGCAAGAAAATCAGGCCAGGCTCAGCAACATGACATCGAAGCATAATTTATTCAGTACTGACATGTTGACTTTTACGACTTGCTTTCTGCTCAGTAAACAAAATATCCTCCTGTCAAAGACTACATTAGCTAAATGTTGTACTTGACATACTCACCTCTTCTCTTCCAGATCTGTTTTGTTGCCGACTAACATGATGATGACGTCACTTCCTCTCTCTGTCCGGACGTCATCGATCCATTTGCAGGTCTGCTGGAACGAGTTCACATCTGCATAGACAAGACTCTTCGTTCAAATCCAGTCTTTTTTTGTGTTGTTATGTTAGAATCCCATGGAAAAATAGTGCTTCTTTGCTGGGTTTTTATGTTTTTCAGACAGATCAACACATACAAGACAATGCATACGTGCTCATAAGTAAATTACCACTCACTTGTAATGTCATAAACGACTACAGCTACAGTAGAGTCTCTAATGTAGCTCGGGATGAGACTCCTGAAACGCTCCTGCCCAGCAGTATCCCACAGCTGCAGCCTTACCTGCATTTACACCATAGACAAACACACACACACACACACACACACACACACACACACACACACACACACACACACACACACACACACGCACACACACACACACACACACACACTTCAGTAGCTGTTTCAACATCATACTACACATAGACTACCCAGGCCTTAGTATAAGTACACATCCAAAGTGATAAGCCAGTATCAGCTCCCGTGCAGGCTTACAGAGCTTTATATCCTGACAAAAAATATATTATTAATACAAGCTAAATGGATGATCCATGCAGGAAAGGACTTTGACTTCTTAGGGCTAGAAGAGCAAAGACTATTAATAGCAGAAATAAGCTAAGTATAATCGTGTTAGTCTGTGAAGTGAGAAGTTATTAAGGAAATTAAATCAGAGATTAGTGAAACCAGAGTGGAAATTGGGAAATGTCTTGCTCAGGAGGTTTGCTGGCTTAAAACGACACTAGTTATAAAACATGAATTCATCTTTACATGTTTACATGAATTTTAAATGATATTAAAAGCTTCCTACTGTTCGGTCTTCCAGGTACATTGTCTTAGATAGGAAGTCTATTCCAATGGTAGCCTGCGGTGGAGAAAGAACAAAGGAGGGCAAAAAAGATCATCAGTATTACACAGACTTTAAAAGCTAAATGTCTCCCTGCACTATCAGTTGTTCAAAGCAGATTGACTGTTGTTTAGATGAAGGAAAACACAAGAAGAACAGCAAATAAGCCTTGAAATTGAATCAGACTGAAAAACTAATATAATTTGTATTACCCTCAGGGCTCAATCATTCAGACTTGTTATGTAGCGAACTCCTAAGAAAGGCAGAGACAGAATAATCTGTTTTCTCTTTTTAATAACAGTCTATTATTGCATAGCATTTCCTTTTGATAACTGCAGTGCAAATTACATTATTTTATAAAAACCCTGATTTGGAATTTGCACATCAGACTTGACATTATTCTGTTAGTCTGCCCATTTGACCAAAAAGAGCTTAATATAATTGAAAGCTTTATTTAATAACTTATAACTAGTGTTATTCTAATCTATCATCAGAAGACTATTGTCTAGAGAAATATGGCAAGGAGTCCTTGGTAACTTCTTCAGTGCAGTATTATGCATTATCTTCTTTTTTGTGAGGCTGGCCCGAGTCTTACCTGATACGTGTTGTCGAAACTGTCATACATGAATCTAGTAATGAGAGATGTTTTCCCCACTGGAATAGAAACAGAAGTATATTTTTAGTTATGTGTTATTTCAGATAATAAACAGTAATATGGGTTTCTAATGAAAACACAATTTCCTGAGTAAATTGAACATAACGATATGACAGTTGGTGTGTTCAGGAAGTGACAGAAAGATATTAAAAGATGTGCAATAGCATTCAATCACTGTCATTGTAACCTTCACTTTTAAAAGAAAGAATATATTTCATTTCTATTTCAAAATAAGAATATTACATGAAAAGTAAAAATCTGCCATTTCAGTGTCTACAATATATCCACAATGCATATTATATGGAGTTAAGTTGGCTAAGATCTGTGATAATAACCTAATTTTAAGTAACCTCCCTTTCATGACAACACAATGCATTTCATTGTAATGTTAGTAGACCAAAGAAATGACTACATTGTCTGTTCTAAAGAGAAGAAGTAAGAAATAAATGTGCTAAAACTAACATCAGTATCTATAGATCATTTTTTTAATTATTCCATTCATCATAGTCAATGCCTTTTAAATGTCGACCATGGTGACTAATTCAAATGTTATGTTTTGTCGCATCAACACTGAGAAGTTTAAAGTGATACAAAACATAGATTAGCAGGCAATCCTCACCTTAAAGAGGCTAACCCCTCACATTACATTTTTACTCAATCTATTAATTTAAAGGAATTGTTGATTACCAAATTAATTTATATTTTGTATTATTGTATGATGTTTTATGTTTTGTTTTGTATGTACTTTCAAATGTTGTATGTTTTTATAATGGCCCATATGCTGTGGTATGTGGCCTTAGTCCAACCTATATATCTAATTGTCCCTATAAATATAACATTATAGATTAGATATTGAAAAAAATAGTTGCAGATTTATTTTCTGCTAACCACCTGATTGATTGATGGGCTAATGACTCAGCTCTATTTTCTTTTATGGTGATCACGAACATTTGTATGAAAGAAAAACGAGGAAAACATCAGTTGTTTCTAATAATTATCACAAAAAAATGCACAAGGCCCTCCTAAAGCAGACGGATGTGTGGCAGTGTTAGTCATGGTGACTCCTCAGAGGATCAAGGTGAGCCGGATCTTATTTACATCCCATTTTACCACCATCTTTAGCACCATTTTACTTCACATCTACAACGTGACTGAGCAGTGGACTTCTGCAGCAGGCCCCAGGCCCTCATGCAGAGCCTCTCAGGGCAGACAGCTGTGCTTTTGAATCCAGAGATGGGCAGTGGCCACACCAGGCCTTGATACAGCACCCGTGGACAGCAACATTGCAGCGCAGGCCACACAAACACACACACACACACACACACACACACACACACACACACACACACACACACACACACACACACACACACACACACACACACACACACATACACACACACACACACACACACACACACACACACACACACACACACACACACACACACACACACACACACACACAGGGAGGCTCGAAGTCGACACACAGCCTCCTCATAGACATGCAGCACACACACACCAGTCAAGCTGTTGTCATATTAAGCCTATTTATGTGTTTTCTACAGCTGTATTGTATGGGATGTTTGTTCCTTTGCTACCACTCTGGATGTCTGCTGTCTGAACACGTATTCAGGCAGATTTACAGCGCTAAACCATTATCGATCTCCCGAATTTGTGCCATCACATTAAATAACACACAGTCATCCCCACCCTAAAAAAAGATGGCTTATTGAAACCATAGAAATAATGCTGTGGCGCTGTCAAGCTCGTTTATATTTTATTATGTGTGGGAGCGAACCGGAGACTGCGAGCTTTAGAGATGCTACAGACATCGCCAGCCTAGGGTGTGTCCCGAACTGACACATGAGGGACTGTTTATTATCTTTTCCAAATGAAATAAATACCCCAGAGGAAGAGGAAATTATTACACACTGTCATGTAATGGATTAAACAATTGTTCTCGTTAGAAATAAGCGATGTGAGGGAATTATAGCTGTTATCTGAAAACAGGCTGAGCATTTTGTCGGTCACTGCAGTACATCAAAACATCTGAATTCATATCGCCTGCTAGGATGCGAATTATGACAATTTGCGCCAACTAAACAATCATTAGGGATATTCAGTACAATGAGCAGTGAGTGGTCATGATAGTTATAGCAAATCCAAGGGTGACATTTACATGCAGGCGGTTTTTTTTCTACTTCTTCGGGTAATCAGATTTTCTACAGTCACATATTGTGCCCAAGGGTCCATGGGCGTGAAATTACACAAAGCCGGCCACATCTTTCAGATTCAGCTGAAACTTTGTAAATCAACAAGGATAACATACATGGCCTTCTACATATACGCATGTTAAGCAATAGATGGGAAGACAACACCGAAACCTCCCAAAAGATCTGACTCACCGCTCTGCTCGCCCAAAAATACGAGTTTAAATTTCCTCAGGGGGTTCCCCAAATCTCCTCCAGCTGACATGGTGGCAGATAAAGAGCTCAACTTGGATTATTTGATATGTTCTTATTGTTCGGCGTCTCCTTCGTTGTGGGTGCGCAGGGGGATCCTCCTCTCCTCTCAGAATGATGGGAATGCAGCTCAGCATCCTCCTGTCAATCTGCAGAGCTACTGCGCCTGCGCGACCTCACCTATTTTAATTCGTCACCTTTCTATAGGAAATCGAACGAAACTGTTTTTAGTGTAGTATTATTTAAGATAATAACAACGTGCACGACTGTGAAACATAAGTAAATAAATGTTTGGTCGATTACAGAACAAATGTCAATGGTTTATTTTCAGTTATTGTAATTTGTTTAGTCATTGTACGTTTTTTTAAGTTAATGATAGGGTTAGGGTTCAACCTATTTCTAAGACGAATATTATACTTTTAACTTTACTATAACATTTTTTGATTTACAAATTAAAACATTTGTGATCAAATGTTTCATAATTGTATGCTTTTTGAAAGATGAAAACAAACAAGCTGAAAATTGCAATGTGAGTTTATGCATTAATGACAATAATCCATAAATATAGTACAGCAATACAAACATGTAATTACATATATTGGAGTCATTTTATATCACTGTTTTGCTACTTTTACTTAAAATATTTGAATATAGGGTGCTTACTCATTCTATAAATTATCTGAGATCTTAACGAAGTCATTGAATTGTATGATGTTTACCGTGGTCCTGCTGTCAGAATACACACATTAGATATCAAATTAAATGAATAGGATTTAGTGTTTGTTTTCAGTAAATAGATGTTGAATTCAATGCCTTTCTTGGAGGCCTTGTCAATCATTTGGATATAAACAAATAATAACTGTAATCATCAACTCAGTTTGCAGTAATAATGCATCGATAAGGCATTCTCAACAACGTTTTATTCAGCTTTTGTAAACACACCAACATGTCATTATTTTGTGCAAAATTATCAAATGGAACCTTAATACTAATGTGCAAATTCAAACAGCTCAGCCTCCTTCTCCTTCCAGAAAGCAAAGCTACGGTCAATATATTTACAAATGTCTTGGTTGTTGAAACAAGAGAAGTTGGAGTCCCTGCCGCACTCATCTGCAGCCACAGTTTGAACCACAACTTTGGGTAGGAGTCTGGTATCTGCCAATAAGGATGATGATGGGCAGTGGCACGGTCTGGAGTCCCCAAAGAAGCGAACTTTGATGTCCTCGAAGCCGTCGCTCCACTGTCGACTCCCTGACTGGATTTCCTGGAGAACGGCCTTGTGGAAGTCCTTCACCATCTCCCACGAGAAACTGCCGACATGGTCAAAGACTTCGAAGCAGAGTAGATGCCTCATCTTCCTCTCCTCGGGCAGAAGCTCTTGTTCCAAAATGTGGAAGTATCCCACCATGAAGAGGTCAAGGGTCAAGCTGTCGTGGGTCACTGCAACACCGTCCACGTCTGGCAGAAATTGCTCTGGGGAGAATATTACTCGAGAGCAGTTTGAGGAGGACACACAGGACTTTTTTTTTTCTTTGAGTCCTAGTTTACTTCTCCAGCAGTGAAGCACCTTGTCTACAGCACGTCGTTGTTGGCAGAATTGAAACATGGAGGTGATTTTCTGTTGGGGCAAAGCGTCTGTCACTCTCTCTGGCAGTGCTTCCTGTCCCTGTCTCTGCCTCGCTGCTCTCACTGAAATAGCATATGCAGATTTCTTCCAGTGGCTCAGGAACAGCACCACGATACGTTCTTTCCTTAGGCTGGTAGTCTCCATCACAGGTTTCATTGTTTTGGGAGGATCGCAGTGACTATTCAGGTTGTTTACTTCTGGAGCTCCAAACATTACCTGTCCTCCTTTCATAACCCCAGCAAAGGGATAAATGCTGCCAATCTGACCCTCAAAGTTGGATCTTAGGTTTCTGACCGACACCCCGGACTGTTGGATCTCCCTCACCACTCTCTCCCTCCGAGCTCGGCTGTAGCTGTTGGATTCCAGTCGATGGCTGAAAGTAGATGCCATTCCTATGTGAGGAATCCTAGGACCACTGGAGGTCTCATCATGTGCAGGCACTACCTCTTGCTCGTGTTGCACCAATCCCTGGTCCAATTCAATTCCTAAACTGTTGCTAACCCCCTGCAAACCCTTCATCTCTCCCATTATTCCATTCATTACGCTCCTCTCACCCCCTTCTTCTGTCGTTTGCGTCAGGTTGGCCACCAGCAACGACATACTCTTAACAATCTCTGAGACACGACTGCACCACATTGGCAAAGTAGGGTGCATTTTCCCCTCAGTGTCCATCTTTTGTAGGACCTCTTTGTTGAGGGAGATGTTCAAGATGGAATCAGGTAAAATGGACCGCAGCTCCTCGGTGAGCCTGGTCAGCTCCAGCTCGTAAGCCTGGCAGCGTTTCTGCAGTGAAACAGTCTCAATTTGTTGCTGCAGGTACACCAGATCATCCTCTGTTAGGAGCTCTCCAAAGGGCCCCAAGACGGCGTTGTGGGTTTGGGAGTACTTCCAGCCGTCCACTGGTGTGTAGCCATTAGTCATGTCCTGTTAGGGGAACGAATAGATGTTCAGAATAATGTTGAGTGATAGGATTCTAGCTGATATTTGGTCTACAAGCCTACTCTACATGCTCTTTATTTGTTCCCCTTGTTCATGTCTTTTAAAGCTCAATTATCACCCTGGTGTGTCCAACCCTAGAGGTATACCTCCTCTTTCACTCTCCCAGATGTTTCTTAAATCTTTTCTCCAATAGCTATGGGGTTTCTTAGGAGTTTTTCAGGATCCACTGCGATGACTCAGGACATATGCTGTACACACTGTGATTCACCCTGAGACAAATGTTTAATTTGTTATGTGGCTATATTTGTATTGATTGATTGATTTTTGTATTGATTGATTTATTCATTTACTGGTTTATTGATGTATTGATTGATTGATTGATTGATCCAACTACTCCCTACCTCTTTTAATTGCATTATTACATTACATGTCACTTGTTAGACGCTTTTATCCAAAGCGACTTACATACTCAATACTGTGGGCAATCCCAACAGGAGCAATTTGGGGTGAAGTGTCTTGCCCAGGGACACAACGACATGCTGACTGCAGTGGGGTTTGAACCTGTGCTCCCCTGATCCGAACACCAACACACAATCCGCTGCACTACACGCCTCCCTTTTAATCTTACCAAATAGGATTGGGTATGCAGATGCAGACATATCCAATAACATACATCGACCACAGATTTTACTGAGTTAACACTAAAGTAAACATACCTGTCTCCTCTGCTCCTCCTCGTCCTGCAGCCTGACCTGCAGCTGCCGCACCATCACCTGTCGTTTCCACTCCGCGATGGGCCGGCCGGCTTCATCGTGAGTCGGCACCAGGGAGTCAATGTCAGCCAGGATCACATCAGCGTTCAGTACCTCCTCCAACAGTTCATGACTATTACACTGCACAACCATCTGAGACAGTAGGTGCCAGTGTTAAAGGTTTGTGAAATAACATAAATAATAACAAGTATTTTTTCTGATGTTCTTTCATTTTTTGTATACCATGTGTCAAAACTAAAACATTATTAATGTAACACCCATTGTACATCCACACAGTTATTATTACTTACTAGTTTTGATACAGTGTTGTCATTTTGAATACGAGGCCTAATTAAATATGTTCCCATCCCTCCCCTAGCTATAATTGGACACCAGTGATTGTCCAATTTAGTCTCAGATAATATAGGGTTTTGTCATGTAATCTAATGTACATTACCCTGTTAATCATTCCTATTGATCCTGAAGGCAGCCATCTTTTATGTTGTTATGCACAAAGTACTGTTTATCTTGAAGGTTGTTATCACCGTTTGTCCAGTGAAGATGGCAGCATTCTTCAGAGACTTAATGGACTTCATGTGGGACATCAGGGTGAGATCCCTGTCTGGAGGCTTCAGGTAGCTGAACGATGTCACCACTGTAACATAACAAAGGCTAAATGTCAACAATTGTATCTTAAAATGAATCAATATTATTATTTGTGTATGTGTAATTTATGGTGGTTGTGTCAGTTTAATGTCATTTTATATAACGTAATAGTCCCTGTTAATCACCTGAGGAGGCCATCTGCACATTCTGCATGGTGTCTGAGTGGTATTTCTTTGAAGGGGCGGCAGGGGTCACAGAGGGTGAGGTCCCAGGAAGTGGTGAAGGGTTGCGAGGCAGGGGGAGCACCTCTTTCATTGGCTGCTGGGGACACACACAGCCGGGGTGATCCATCATTGAAGGGACAGTTCTGCTTAGTGGAACACTTCAAATGCCTTTCTCTAGGAATTATTTTCACTTTTGGTTACATTGGTAATTACCGTTTACAGTATAGGGAGGTGTTGAATGAGATTGTGAATATTACAAGGTTTGCTGATATTCTTTATAAAATAATGATGTTGGATAAGATAAGATGTACTTTATTGATCCCAATTTGGAAATGTTTTGATAGCTGATAATATTTTGGGTGTGGGCACTGCAAGCAGATTATTTAGATGTTCTCAAATGCATTAGTTCTCATTAATGTCCTCCTTGCTCCCCTTGGGATGCTGAATACATTTTGACCTGTCATAGCAAAAAAAGCAGGTCATATTATTAACAGCACCTTTGAAGGAATTAGTGATTCTATTAGTTTGCCAGGTTATATTCTCCTACTGTAATTGTCTATCGCTGCACTGATGATTGTTCACCTTGCTGTTCTCCATGTTGGCTCTGCTCAGTCACAGTCTGGTCTTCTGGAAGCAACAGGAACTCCTCTTTCTGAAAATGACATTAAGAATAACAACATGTGACAAAAACTAGATCAAATGAGCAAAAGAGGACCCCTTCTGGAGAGAAATGCGACACAGAGTATCACACAGCAGTGAGTAAATAAACGATTTCAAAGTAATCTTCAAAGAGACCTCCTTGATACCACATGGTCAATATAACAAACTCAGGCCGCAGCTTGTAGTACTTGGATAAAAAACAAGATGTGGTGAAACAGGAGCCCCGTCAGCATCAGTAGCGTAGCCCGCACAGAGTGCAGGAGAAAGTGTTCTTAGAGTTATGAGAGACATGATATCCTGCTTCAGGTAACCTTCCTGATTTCTCACAGGCTCCATGCCATTCTAAAGCATAAATACTACACAGACAATTAGATGTTGGTCCTAATTAGATGTATATGCAAGAAGTTAGATTAGAAGCTTTGTGAACAACTAACATAATTAGAGTTTTAAAAGATAACTGAAGCACTCCTTTGTGCATCAGTCAATCCTCACAGTAAATACAGAGCTAAATCCCAGATCAAATGCACGCTGAAGGCTCTTTGAGCATGTTTTCTCTCACTGATTGTGCTGTTATGTTAAATGTTTGTTGTTTGTGTTTCATGTATTGTGTCTGGATATTTGTCTGTTGATGTTGGACATGGAGCTGCTGTGACGCAAGTCAAATTTCAGACTTGATCTGACAAATAAAGTAATATCGTATAGGTCATATTAAGTTAATTTGTCACCAAATATAAACCTGTAAAACCTTTGAAATACATTTGATTGTTTTATTTGCCAGATACATTTTATTTAGTACCCTTAGCAATCTGTTGCTTTCATTCCAACTGTTAATGGCAATGGTTTCCAATACGCATGACATTAAAACATTGTTTTATATCTAAGTAAGGCTTTGATGGTTAATAAATATCAAATGTAAACTGTCAAGAAAGTATTTTTAATTCAAATAAAATAGATTCAAAATCTATTTGTCATTTGCAAATACACAATCATTTTTCTCGAGTTCCATCTCTTAACATTACCTTGAAGATCTGATAATATAATACTTCAATATATGAAAGCATGCAGTACTTACAATATATCCAGGAACTGTGAAATCACGAGCAATGGGACAGTAGATTAATTATAGGAGGAATTTAAAAAAAAGAATAATAATAATATTGAAAATAAAGACGCGCAGTTAACTCCAGAAGGTGCTGACAATAAACAGGCAGACCAAGGAGCAGCATCACCTGGACCCAAACCTCAGACGGGGGCCCTTCTTTGTGTGCATAATTAACGAAGAGGGATAGGGTGACTGCATCAGGAAGTATAACAATTGCTCTGTGAATGTATGTAGGAGACGACATACAGTATGCTGTGTGTGTGTCCCTGTGTATGTGTGTGTGCATGGACACCTTCTCACATGTTCATGTTCACACTTGAGACCGGAGATGAAAGTCAATATCCGAGACTGCACCCAAGTGATTCACTTCTTGTGGGACACGCATTGGAGTAACACAGAGTTTTGTATTTCAATATCAGCATTTCAATGAATAGCAGTCTGCTTTATTTGAACATGTTGCTATAGCTACTCCTACTGGCACAGTTTCATAGCAGTTAAGCTAAAGCTGTTACATCAACCTTTTTGTCAGATTCGTGACAAAGCAAATAAATTGCCACGCATCTTTTATCAACACCTCACTGGAGCAGTAATGTAATGGCTATCAAGGGTGGAGGGGGGCTGCAGGACAGTATTTCAAAAATTGTGGCCTATAGTCCATAGGTTAGCTTAATCAATTACTGAACTTAATCCTGATCTTTCAGTGGTGATAGCCTACTGTTCTTTGTTTTGTTAGTTTTTTTTCCTTTCATAGGAAACAATTCAACTAATTTGACAGCAACTGGGAATCCCCTTCGGTAGAAAGCGAGACATGAGCGGTGTGTAAGCTTTCTATCATCGAATCCACACCAACTTTGTGTCTGTTGGTTGGGTAACCTGCCTTCACAAGCTGCTGTTTACTAAACCGAAATAGTTTACATGTCGGCTCAGTGGGAAGAAATCAACAGCTTTGGTATAGTGAATCATTCCAAGCAAAAGGAAATTGCATAAACCAGCAAGCTCCCGTACAGACTGCTCTTTATTTTAACTAAAATGGACCTAAGAAGTCAAAAGTTGGGGTGCATCTCACAAATAATGTGTAGATTAATACGTTTCATAAAATGGAAGCACATCTCTGTTCATCTATACTTCGGGAATCGATCTTCATTGTCAGTGTATTAAAAAGGTAGAGTCAGTGATTCTGGAGATACATTTCTGATATTTGAACTTAACACCAAAGCAAATAACTTCATTAATTTTTCAGCTCAAACAGCTAGCAATTGTGAGGAAATATTAGCTGAATTTTACAGAGCTATGGGATTTAAATCACTGACTGCACCTTTAATGAATTTTAAAACTTTTGGAGTAACTATTTCTGATCAAAGTATCTTGTTTTCTAATTTGTTATCAATATATTATTTTTCACAATTGCGTTCAGTGAAGATTTTAAATGCCTGTCGTCTCTATTGGCAGTATGTCAATCTCCCGGCTGCTGGTCACCTACAGTACAAACAAAAAGAGGGCAATTGGACAGAGATATTGAAACAGAACACATGATTAAATATTCAACATCCGTTACACATAAAAGCCCTGCAGATATCTTACCAAACTTATTGTTCATCAATAGTGGGCTGTAACCTCAGTGCCTGGGATGAGCCTTTGTGTGCAGTCCAGTATTTCTGCCTGTGTAATAAGAGTGATTAGTGTGACCGGCCCAGATGCAGCTAAGTACATGGTGAGTACATAATCAATAATGGAGGGCTGCAGAAACGCAGAGCAACAGTCTCACACTGCAGGGCGTTCACATGTGTCCATGCTGAGCAAACAACAAACTGTTATAACACAGACAGGAAAAGCATTATGTTATATTAACAATGTATGAGGTGAAGGAAGTACTCAGATTGCTTATAGCAATACTAAAGTAAACGTACAAATACCCAGTTATAAGTAAATGTTTAAATAAGAGTACAGAAGTACTTGTGATAGAGCACATTTTAATTACTTTATATACTGCTGCTGGCTATCGTAACCTATAATTATATGTCAACATGTTACTTATTCATTTATTTACATTCTGTATTAGCTTATAACCTGGATCTGTTAAGTAACTATAGTAACGCAAGCTATCAAATACATGTATTGGAGAAAGAAGTCCAACATTTGCTTAAACATTTTAGCAAATTAGAAATATAAAGTAGCATAAAATAAAAATGGTGTACCTAAAATGTGTTCTTACAGATCTTGAGTAAATGTCCTTCATTTCATTCCAACACTGTCAATGTATTTCATTCCAACACTGTCAAGGTTGTTCTGTAAACAAGAGCCCTCTCCTGTTGGGGACATTTTGTTTTCTATGTTCAACCTAATGAGATGGGCACAGCAGGAACAACTTGTTACAGAAGACATTAGAGGCTTCTCAATACTCAAATTTCCCCTCCTCGACTCCTCGACTCCTCGGTCCTCCGGTAGTGACCCGGAAATGAATTTCAGCTTGCCATTTTGAAGGACATCTCATTTCTCTAATTTCTAACTGATGGGTTGCGTTCCAATAGTCCATTTAGTTTAGGAACCTTCCTAACCAAGTGAAATGACCCGGAAGTACGTCAATGGCAGCCATGTTAAGTGCCATTCTAATTCTCCAAATGAAAGGAAAGGAGGTTTCAAACTTCCTTTATAACCTCCTTTAGCTTAGGAACCACTGGACCTCCCTTGATGAAAGGAGAGGAGAAAATGCTGCCCCACAATGCATTGCAGCCGCAGCATTTGCCGTCACTCAACAGTCGCCGTTCACGGAAACAACCGATTATGACCGAGAAATTATATCATGAACGTTACGGTGCCTATTAAGCATTTTAAAACATAGGTGGTAAGTTGCCAAAGTGCTTTGTTCTGAACGTTCATCAGTATTATAATCAAAAAGAGAAATATGAACGTTAGTTTTTACTGAAATTATCAAATAAAGTCAACATTTCACAGTCTTTACTGAGCTGTGTAGAGTTTGGTCAACTTTTAAAAGATGTTTGAATGGTGATATACACAGTGATAGATGTTAAGGACTAACGTTTATAATAAATACATTTGTATTGATTTTAAGATATTTTCATACAATCATACGTATTTGGATCATTTGTATTAATGTGGACCGGAGGGAGAGGGTGATGAGCATAAGTTTCACTTTCCTTTTTTATTTCAATTCCAACTTTGGTCATGAAGAATATGTTTCTCTGTTGTCCACGTTCATAAAGCATAAAACAACAGCACCAGAGCACGGTGCAGAGTCTCTAGATGAGTTTACAGTAGTCCCTCCTTCTTATTAAACATCCATGTTGTAGTCCGCTGTATAGAAAACTGTAGTTTCCATAGTTTCCCCACAGCAGCAGACGCACATTCATGACGTCCGCTGGCGCATCTTAAACATGTCGGATAGTGAAAGTGCATTCGGATTCTCTAAAGTACCGCAGTCTCTTCTCCTAAGTCCTTTTGAATTCTCCTATCCACTATCCCTTAACCTCGTGACGTTTCACTCAGAGGTCAAGGAATAGGAGATAGGGTTAGAACTTAGGAGCTGCTTTTTGGATTATCGGAACGCAACCATGGTTCCTCCACGGCTCCTCCGCGGATGCTTTTCCGGGAACGGTGGAGGCGTGACGCACGGCCGGACTTATCTCAGCCAATGACAGCTCTGCATGCATCCCCTGGATATTATTTTAGAAACTATAGGTTACTTACGTAACCCCAGACCTCAGAGTAACATGTAGTGAGATGTCTCACTATGGGATGCGCCTCATCGCGGAGCAAACAGAAGCATCAATCTCATTACGCCAATCCTGATTGGCTGGTGATCTTGACGTCAGCGTCATGGGAATCCACCCCCTATAAGTAGCTTGCGCTACGTCGCATGCGTCATTCAAAATAAGCACCTCTTCTCGCTTCACCATAGCAAGGAGGGCAGTCTGGTGAGACATCTCACTACATGTTACTCTGAGACTGGGGTTACGTAAGTAACCTATAGTTCTCATTCATAACACTCTGTTCAATGTCTCACTACGGGATATTGTAGCTCCCGTATTGCCAGGCGAGCTTATCTCGAAATTCACCAAACCAACCAGAAATTAACAGGTAGAGCTCTGACTCAACAAGGTGCCCACGCCCAGCACTGGTCGGGCCACACTAGGAGCAGAGACGTCTAGCCTGTAAAAGCAGACAAAAGTGAGCGGCGAGGACCAGCTCGCTGCTGCACAAATGTCTTGGATGGAAACAAAGCCCAGGATGTAGCCAGACCACGAGTCGAATGAGCACGCCGACCCGAAGGTGCCTGCAAACCCTGACTCGTATCAATAGCAGCCAGGTACACTTTGATCATAGAGAAAGCTCTGTGTTTATCAATCAAGTCCTGTAGAAATGATAAAATCACCCCGACAGGACATTGAAAAGAGTCCTTTTTTTAAGGCACCACTCCTCAGACACCCTCCACTGATGCGACTTTCACACCAGCGCTTTTCAGTTTCTAGCTCCGAGCGGGAGCTTTTCTGGTTCAGCTCCGGTTTCCCTTTTCAGCTCCCGCTCTGTGCACACCGCCCACTGGCGCCCCAGAGCTGCCCCTGCTGCGTCATGACGTCACCGTTTACATCGCTGATTTGCTCCCCAACGGCAGCTCACAACAACAACAACAACAACAACAACTGCGTCGGGTCGATGATTGTGTTGCTTTTAATCACACGAAGCCAGAATAAATTGAATAACGACTTCTCCAACCTTATGCTTTTCTCCAGAGTGCCGTGGTTCATTGTTTATTAATATGTTGTGTTAATGTGTTTATTCTCCCGTTAGCTCCCGGTTAGCTCACACTGCCGCGGCCGCTCTAAAGTATTCACTGTCCGACTCACACAAGCAGCTGATGCATATCCCCAGTTCCCCTTAGCCTAAGTGAATGTGTGTCAGTCTGAATTGACGCTGTTTGGTATCACAACGCTGTTATGCAAGTTTCTCTGGTATAAAACGGGTGATGTTAGCATAGCAACCGAAGCTAAACTGACTACTTGCATCCGATAGCTGCAATAATACAAAACAACACGTCTGCCTCTCTCCACAATGATCGATAACAGCGAACGGATGGTCAAAGTAAGGTACAAATAAACAGAATCACACGAAGCCTGGTTAGTGTTGCCTGACTTTATAAAGTGTGTTTATAAGCACACTGCTTGTAGGCAGGCATAACAGTCGACCCATGTTCAGGGGAGGTGGGTTTAGTTTCCTGCACGCCTCGACGTAAGAGAGACGTAAGCGACGTCGCCTCTTAGCTCCAAAGCTCTTGCCTCTGGACCGACAATTTTTTGGAGCTGGAAATGAAGCGGATTCCGGAGCTAAGAGCCGGCGCCGCTGCGGTGTGAACAGGAAAACCCGGCGCTTTTCAGGCTCTAGCTCCGAGCCGGAGCTGAAAAGGCGCTGGTGTGAAAGGGGCATTACAGTCATAGAGAGACCTGGTGGAGGAAGCTCTTGTACTCTGAATAGTGTTTGTCACCTGTATTCAGATTGTACCACTCACGGGCCAGGCCCATAGTGCCAAGCGCTCTGGGTGTGGGTGAAAGATCGCCCCCCCCGCCTGAGACAGTATGTCCCTGCGTAGTGGGAGCTGCCATGGCTGCCCGCACAGCAGCTGATATATCTCCGCCAGCCAGTACATTGCGGGCCAGTGTGGAGCTATCAGGATAAGTGTGTGGCGTTGTTCCCTCACTCTGGCCAGAGTTGGGGGTATCAGAGCCAGGGGTGGGAACGCGTACAGAAGGCCCGGAGGCCAAACGTGCGCGAGCGCGTCCACGCCTAACGGTGCATTTAGATCGCGCATTGAAAAGAACAGCTGACATTGAGCATTTTCTTTTGTTGCGAACAGATCCACCGCGGCTCTGCCGTAACGCACCCACAGCTGACTCACAATCCTTGGATGTAGAGTCCAGTCTGCGTATAGTGGTGCACCTCTGGACAGCAGATCTGCCCCGAGGTTCATCACTCCTGGTACGTGCGTCGCTCTCAGAGAGAGGAGACGTCCGTCGCTCCATAAGATCAGTTTGCGTGCCAGCATGTGTAACTGGAGAGAACGCAAACCCCCTTGGCGGTTTATATACGATATTGTGGTCGTATTGTCTGTCCTCACGAGGACATGGTGTCCTCTGAAAAAAGGCAGAAAGCGTTTTAGGGTGAGGAACACCGCTAAAAGCTCCAGGTAATTTATGTGCGCCCGCTGGAGGTCTGCTCCAGAGACCCCTCACCGGGCGACCTTCGTAAATACCTCCCCAGCCTGTCAGACATGCGTCCGTGGTGACCACCTTCCGTGAAAGGACAGCACCCATAGGCACGCCCCGTACTAGAAAAGTCGGGTGCAGCCAGTGGCGCAGTGCCATTACGCATTTCACCGTAACCATTACTCTCCGCGCGCTATGACGTGCAGGTTTAGTTTTAGAGCGGCTACCCAGCGCTGAAACTCCCTCATGTGTAAGCGTCCCAGTCGTACGACCAGGAGCCCCAGCAACCGCAGGCATGATCTGAAGAGAACATGTTTGCGCAGCTGGAAATGAGCAAGACAAGCTCTGAAAGCTTTCACTCTTTCTGCTGACAGTCGGGCTGTAAAGGGTACCGAGTTCAGGTGTAAACCCAGGAAGAGTGCAGTCTGTACTGGGCACAGCATGCTCTTCTCTGTGTTTATTATGAAACCCAGGTTGAGCAGGTGCTTTACGAGGACATTTGTCTGCGTAACAGCCTCCTGCTCCGACTGTGCGAGAAACAGCCAGTCGTCTAGCTAGGTCGCCAGGCGAATACCCTGTTGTCTTAACGGGGCTATCACGGCTTCCGTACTTCGTACAAACACTCTTGGACTGAGAGACAGGCCGAAGGGAAGTACTCTGTATTCGTAACAGATCCCCTGAAATGTGAACCTCAGATATTTCCTGTGTGGGTAATATACTGGGATGTGGAAATACGCATCTTTCAGGTCGACTGATGTAAACCAGTCGTTTTGTTGCACGAGACGCAGCAGAGATGTGTGAGTGAGCATTCTGAATTTGTATCTTTTTAGATATTTGTTCAGAGCCCTCAAATCTAGTATTGGCCGAATTCCGTTCCCTCCCCGTTTGGGAACGAGGAAATACTTCGAATAAAAGCCGCTCTGACTCTGCTCTCGGCGGGTACTATAGATATAGCCCTCTTTTCTAGAAGTGAGAGGATCTCTCTCTCCAGAATATGGGCTGACTCTCCTCAGGCTTGTGAATACAGAATGCCCGAGAAGCGAGGGGGGGGTGACAGCGAATTGGAGTCTGTAGCCCCGTGTTACTGTCTTGAAAACCCAAGCAGATGTTGTGAGCATCTTCCACTGTATGCTCCTTAGAGCCAGCGGAGATGTCACGTTTCTAACCCTCTGAGACTCTATTTGTTGTGTTATGGGGCCCTCTAGTGTCTGAACACGGTGGTAAATGGTAAATGGACTGTACTTATATAGCGCTTTATCCAGTCTTTAAGACCCCTCAAAGCGCTTTACATACTACATGTCGTTCACCCATTCACACCCATTCATACAGAGCAGTGTACCTAACTCTAGGAACTAACATTCATACACATTCACACACCGTTGGCCATGCCATCGGGAGCAACTCAGGGTTAAGTATCTTGCCCAAGGATACATCGACATGTTGACTGCATGGGCTGGGATCGAACCCACAACCTTCTGGTTGAAAGACGACCGCACTCCCTCGCAGCCACAGTCGCAGTCACAGTCCCAGTCACAGTACCCCATTTCGACAATACCCACCGACACTGCGCATGACGGTAGTGCCTTCACAACCCCAGCCGGCACTGCGCATGCGCGTGACGGTGGTGCCTTCACAGACCCGTCTATTATCCGCCTTTTGAGAGAGGCCGTAGCTGCTCTCAGAAGGGGAACAGTTGACAGACTGTTTATTGATTTTATTGTTTTTCTTTTCATTTTTTTGAGCTGCGCCCTTGGCCTGAAGCCTGAATGCGTCAGCGGAAAATGGTTTATGTGAGAAACAACAACAATATTGTGACATGTGTTTTTGCGGACTTGATGATGGTGTTGAGGCATCTTTCGAGGCAGCGGGAACACATCTAGAGCTGGGGAACCGTGGACTTCCAGCTCTGTCACAGAGGGGAGAAGGGGGGGGCTGTCAGGCCGCCCGCTTCTTCTTCCTCGACTGCTGGCCGAAATTCTGGGTTGGCTGCGCCTGCGCTGCAGCCGGAACCGGAGATTTTCTAGGCCAACTCACCCTCGTCTCCTGCCTGTGCTGGGGACTCGGGGCGGGCTGTGACCTCTGCTGTTTCGGTACTTTGAACCGAGCAGGGTTCGAGGCAGCTTGGGCAGCTGTGAAGGCAGCGGCTGGACCCTTCGAGGGAGACAGAGGTGGAGGGCCTCGTCCTCCTTCTTTTTCGACTCGCATCTCCTCTGCATGGAGGCGAGAGCGGAGCCGAAAATCCCCTCGGGAACGATGGGCATGTCTAGCACATCCTCCTTTTCCCGGTCTGGGAGGTTGGTGAGGTTGAGCCATCTAGCTCTTTCCTGCACCACCATGATCCCCATTGCCTTGTCCGTGGCCTGGACGGCGCAGCGTTGAACACGAAGACAAATGTCTGTGATCGCGGCCATTTCGTCCAGAACGGCCGGTCCAGGATTGCTTGACAGATCCTCGCAGAGCTCCGCTTGGTATGCGGTTAGCAGCGAGGAAACGTTCAAAGCCCTGGCGGACAACGCTGCGGCTCGGTAGGACTGTTCAGTCATGGTCGACTGGAATCGGTCCGCCTTCGCTGGCAGCGTGGGGTTCCTGCTTGGTGACGGGACCAGCCTCGGTAGGAGGTGGGCTGCCACCAGCGGTTCCATAGGCGGTATGCGGAGCAGGCCGAGCATGCCGAGCCTCTCCATACCGTCACAGTCTAGGGAGGAGGCACCCTGGATTGGGGCCTTGTTGCTAAAGGGCCGGTCTCTCCACGAGACCGAGACCTCATCCAACATCTCCGGGAAGACCGAAAGGAGTTGCCTCTTTGTCCTCGTTGCTTGGGGAAAATGTTTCCCCTCGTAACGGGACCTGGAGGTCTCCTTGGCCATTTCGGGCCACGGGATGTCTAGTCTGGACACGGCACGCTGACACACGGCCTGCAGGTCCATGCTCAGACAGGGCGAAGCTGGTGTGCTATCGCCCGGGAGAGCAGCCATCGCTCCCGGCTTTTCAGCCTGAGCCGATGACATGAAGATATCGTCCTCTTGCTCATCCAAATCAGACAGGAGGAACTCAGAGGCACTCAAGAACTCAAGACGCCCTCGCGTCTTGATTGCCAGCCGGCAAATCAACGGACATGAGGGGGTCCTGTCCCGACAAGCTAGCTTGGCGTGCTAACCGTCGGCGGAGGCTCTTTATGGTGAAACGGGCACAATGCCCGCACGTCGTCGTCGAGAAAAAAAGTGTTACCAACCTGTCTTTAATCCGGAGAAAAAAAGGACGGTGTAGGTCTTTTTTCTCAAAGAATATTAACTGGTGTGTTAATATTCTTTTAATCCTTTCCTCCTCCGTGAGAAAGAGAAAAGAAAAACGGAAAGCAAGCTAGCGACAGGTGTGTTTCTAGCTTGAAAAAATCAAAACCTTACCTTAATTCCCGAGGAAGAAACGGCGAGGTCGATTATAATACTAACTGGTGTGTTAGTATTAGCAGTCTTCTTGCGAAGCAGGAATCCAATCCAATCCAATCCACTTTATTTATATAGCACAGTTTAAAAACAGAGGGTTTGCCAAAGTGCTTCACAATGAACATAACATTATAATAAAATATAATATTACACGAATAGATAAAAAAAGCACACATAAGAATAAATACAAGGCACATAAAGGCTATGGACAGACAGTGAAAGCATACAAATAGGTATGACATAGCTCGGACTGACTGGTAAGCGAGGGAAAATAGGTGGGTTTTTAGGCGGGACTTAAAAGCTTCAAGAGTGGGCGACAATTTAACATGAGGGGGCAGGTCGTTCCAGAGCCTGGGGGCTACCGATGAGAACGCTCGGTCTCCCCTGGTCTTTTTCTTTGTTTTTGGGACTACAAGCAGCAGCTGATCAGCTGACCTCAAAGCCCTTGAGGGGGTGTACACCTGTAAGAGGTCGGAGATGTACTCTGGGGCCAGCCCATTAAGAGATTTAAAAACAAACAATAAAATCTTAAAATGGACTCTAAAATGGACAGGAAGCCAGTGGAGCGAAGCCAGAACTGGTGTGATGTGGTCAAACTTGCGGGTTCCTGTGAGCAGCCGCGCCGCAGCATTTTGTACAAGCTGCAGGTGGGCCAGCGAAGTCTTATTTAGGCCGGCATAAAGTGCATTACAATAATCTGAACGAGTTGAAACAAAGGCATGAATTACACGCTCAAAGTTTAAAAAGGATAAAACCGGTTTGATTTTGGACAGGAGCCTCAAGTGATAAAAACTGGATTTAACCACAGAGTTTATCTGTTTATCTAATTTAAAAGCACTGTCGATTTTGACACCCAGATTTGTGACCATGGGTTTTGCATACTGTTGCAGGGAACCCAGGTCAATGGAAGGGACATCACCATTTGGTCCAAACACAATTACCTCAGTTTTGCTCTCATTTATATTTAAAAAGTTTAGCGCCATCCAGGCCTTTATGTCATTAAGACAGTCAACCAGGGGCATCAGAGAGCTAGTGTTTTTTCTTAGGGGTAGATATAATTGGGAGTCGTCCGCATAAAGGTGGTAGGAGACGCCATATTTTCTAAAAATCAGTCCAAGGGGGAGAAGGTATAAGGAAAATAAAATAGGCCCCAAAATAGAACCTTGGGGAACTCCACAGTATAAGGGGGCAGAAGAGGATGTAAAGTCACCAAGCGTAACAGAGAAAGATCTCTTGGACAGATAGGACCTGAACCACTCTAAGGCAACGCCCCTGATACCCACACAGTGCTCTAGACGAGAGATAAGGATGGAGTGGTCAATCGTATCAAAAGCAGCTGTGAGGTCTAAGAGCATAAGGATGGCAGAGTCACCAGAGTCTGTAGTGACCAGGAGGTCATTGAACACTCTTAGAAGGGCAGACTCAGTACTGTGAAGCGCTTTAAAAAAAATTGAAAAATATCGAAAATATTGTGTGCATGTATAAAAGACTGCAGCTGTAAGAGTACGGTTTTCTCCAATATCTTTGAAATAAAAGGAAGCTTCGAGATGGGTCTGTAATTAGAGAGGACAGAAGTGTCCAGATTAGTTTTCTTTATCAGGGGTGCCACAACCGCTTGTTTGAAATAAACTGGCACAGAACCGGACTCTAGGCTGCTATTTATAATGTTATGGACATTAGGTCCAATAGTGTCCCATACCTCTTTAAAAATTCGAGGAGGGACTGGGTCTGTGGGACAAGATGAGGGTTTTAATTTAGCAACAATGTCACTGAGAGATGACAACGACACAGGTTCAAACTGCTGGAAGACAGCAGTGCATGTGAAGTCAATGGAGGGGTCAAAAGAGGGTGGTGAGATACTGGCTCTAATAGTGGAGATCTTGTCTATAAAATAGCAGAGGAATTTTTCACACATCTCAGTTGAAGCATCAATACAAGTGGATAAAGGAGAGTTTAACATAGCATCGATTATTTTAAAGAGAACACGAGGTTTGTTTAAATTACTAGAAATAACATCAGAAACATCTTTTCAGCTTTTACAGTGCTCTGATACTTTCTCCAACTCTCTTTCAAAATGTCACGAGTTACATGAAGCTTGTCCTTCTTCCACCTGCGCTCAGCCTGCCGGCACTCACGCCTGGCAGCACGAGTGACGTCATTGAGCCAGGGTTCAGATTTAACTTTGGGGCGCATGAGTTTTCAGGGGAGCAACAATGTCAAGAGCTCCAGTGCAGGAAGAGAGAAAGGCTGAGGTTAATAGCTCAGTGTCCATGGAGTCAGCGGACATAGTATCAGACTGTGTTAATTTAACAAAGGCAGGGGAGAAACTAGCAGCAGTGGAAGGTTTCATCATACGACCGTGACGGACAGGAAGGGTAGCCTGCGAGCGCCCATCGACCGAAATTTAGATTTGGGTTCAGTCTGTGGACTGTTAAGCTAGCCCGGCTACCATAGAGATGTGCTCTGAAGCGAGAAGAGGTGTTTGAATGACGCATGCGACGTCGCGCAAGCTACTTATAGGGGGTGGATTCCCCTGACGCTGACGTCAAGATCACCAGCAAATCAGAATTGGCGTAATGCAGTGCTTCTCAAAGTGTGGTCCGCGGGCCACTGGTGGTCCGTGAGCGCCCCCTAGTGGTCCGTGAGTATATTGGTAACATTTCACATTTGAAATAAATAAATACATTTAAGTTGTCCACACTCTTGCGAGAATATCTCCGCAATGGAACGAGCTTAAGTTTCACTTTCTATTGCATGATAAAGCCATGATGTGGCCACTTGTTTGTACCATTTTCAGGCGATGTATAATCTGTTCTAGAAAAACGATGTGTTTTGGGATATAGGTGGTCCGCGAGTGTTTTTTTATTGGTTAAGTGGTCCTTGGTATGAAAAAGTTTGAGAAACACTGGTGTAATGAGATTGATGCTTCTGTTTGCTCCGCGATGAGGCGCATCCCTGAGACATCGAACGGAGTGTTATGAATGAGAACTGCTTTCATCGCGTCGCGATGTTTCCAGAGAGAACAGCTGTGAGGTCCGTGCAGAAAGCAGAGCAGTGTGTAGAATGTATATCACTCAGTATAACAGGCTTACTCTCTTTATTTGCTTTAGTTTAGTAGATATCTACAAACAAAGATTCAATATTTTTCTAAAACCATTTAGTGCTTCACATAATAAAATACACAATGGCTGTAGCCTGATTATGCTTTAGGAGCAGTAGTTGAGTGTGTGGAACAGTGTGTGTGTGTGTGTGTGTGTGTGTGTGTGTGTGTGTGTGTGTGTGTGTGTGTGTGTGTGTGTGTGTGTGTGTGTGTGTGTGTGTGTGTGTGTGTGTGTGTGTGTGTGTGTGTGTGTGTGTGTGTGTGTGTGTGTGTGTGTGTGTGTGTGTGTGTGTGTGTGTGTGTGTGTGTGTGTGTGTGTGTGTGTGTGTGTGTGTGTGTGTGTGTGTGTGTGTGTGTGTGTGTGTGTGTGTGTGTGTGTGCGCGCGCGCGTGTGCGTGCGTTCTCACTCCCATCCCATCACATATTGACGGACGGTCAGGGCCCCTCCCCGTTGCTATATTACGTACAGGGTACCCCTTGACCGTCAGGCTTCTACGGGCAGGGCGTCCCATAGACCTTCATTGCGGACAGCGGACCCCTTGACCGTCAGGCTTCTACGGGCAGGGCGTCCCATAGATAGACCTTCATAGACCACGTGATCAACAACAATGGCCGACCTTCGTGTTATTCTCGGTGGAAAATGCCTATTTTAAGGTTCATTTGGCCATTAAAATGGGTTTTGATGTCATTTTATGCGATTAATATGAGTTGTTATTTCTGATTATTTGTGTAGTAGATGTACATGATGTTTAGTTTGCTAGTTATGACGAAGATTACTTCATGAATGTGTACACATTCATGGTTGCTAAGGTGGTTGCTATGGACGCTGCAACAGCTCCCAGACCAGTGATCAACAACAATGGCCGACCTTCGTGTTATTCTCGGTGGAAAATGCCTATTTTAAGGTTCATTTGGCCATTAAAATGCGTTTTGATGTCATTTTATGCGAGTAATGAGTTTTTATTTCTGATTATTTGTGCAGTACATGTACATGATGTTTAGTTTGCTAGTTATGACGAAAATTACTTCATTAATGTGTACACATTCATGGTTGCTAACGTTTTTTTGGTGGAAATGTGTTTTTTCACAGCAAAGTCACCCTCTGTACTTGGACTTATTGGGAGAATCTAAAGGCAAGAACATCCCAAATATTCATTTAGGTCTTTATTTTAGACCTTTAGTGTTGCCGTCTGTGAGTAAAATAAATGGGGCTCAGAGCCTCGTATTTTTAAATCTTTTTTCCTTCTAATTTGTTATTCTTTTCAAAATAACACACTGTTATTTTCTCACCAATAACACACAATTATCCTTGCTTTTATTTATTGGTTTAATTCCATAATCTCGGGCTTTTTTGGCGTTCGTCAGGAACTGAATTTCAAAATAAAAATAACCGGAAACAGACGTAGGCCTATAAGGGACATTTCGAGTATCATTGCGATTGTCAACATTTTTGAGTTTAGGATGGCCGAAGACACTACACTACCCATAATCCCCAGCTATCGTTTAGGACTACAGTCCCCGTGATTACTCTTCAAGGTCTGGGATTGGATGTTGGAGTGGCAGTGCGCCAAGGTTACGCCGAGAGTCAAACAGCTGTTTGAAATGGAACGAAACCACGCCAGACTATGCAAAACTGGAATCGAACGCCCCCCCAGATCTACCCACTACACTATTGTGTTTCGCAAAATGTTCTATGGGACGTCTCTACTGAACGTTTTCGTTTTTCCCACAATTAGAAGTTGCCACTATTAAACACATTGGTGTTATTAAATGTAAAACATATAATTAATAAATGGGTGAAAATCGCTGTCCATAATGCGCAGCATCAATATATAGCATTAATATATACCCACATGACTCATTGATACTTTGTAATTCTACTCCACTACAATTCAGAGGTTAACCTGGTATTTTTACTCCACTACACTTATTTGAGTTACTTTACAGATTCTGATTAATGATGTGAAATATAAACAACCCTTAAATCAGACTTTAGTTACACCTGAGTAAAATTCAGGTAAGGTGATTGTCAAGTGCCAACAATCAGGAGAGATATTTGATAGTTGGTGCTTGAGAAGACTAAACATACCTGCAATTGACATGAATGGAAACGAGTAATAAAGTATATTAATTACTCGTTATTCTCTACTAATAGTTAATTAAAGACTGTATATTATGGCTATTTTGCACATCCCTTTCAAGATTTCAAGATTTTCAAAGGTTTATTGACATATCATATACACAACTACGGTGTAGTTATGCAATGAATGAAAAACTTGTGTCACAGGTTCCTCAACAGTGCATTACAAGACACCTATCAATATGTGTGTACCTCCACCATTAAACTGTCATATTCTGCACATTTCTTATTATATCTATCTACATAAGAGTATAATCCATTATATATAATATCAGTTAAAATAAGTGCTTCAACATAGTTAACATTGCAGGAAAGCAATATATTAGACGTTAAAGGTGGGGTAGGTAAGTTTGAGAAACCGGCTCGAGATCGCTAGAATTTGAAAATACACAACCAGAGAAAATCTGCCACTTCCTTATAGAGCCCCTCCTCCAACACACGAACGCGCACATGACCAATGAAGGCACGAGATAAGTTTGTGCCCCGATGGAAGGCTGGCAGGCAGGTAGGCCATCCAATTTTTTTACAGTATTACGGCTTCTACAGATGACATTTTTTTATGGATTTTTTGTCAAAGCACTTAAGATATTCATTGCTATCTGGGTGTTAAGAGCATTCCATGGAATATAACAAAAGGTGTATCTCGAGCCGGTTTCTGATACCCCACCTTTAAGTACTTTGTCAGGCTTAATATTTATCTGTAGATAGATACCCCCAAAGTTTTTTTCTTATTTAAAAGAAGACCTTAATCTGTTATTTAATGTTTAAATAAAGGTTAATTCGTTTTTCTGTTTTGCACCTCCTCCTATTAATATCTTTGTACATCCTGCACTAAACTGTTTTATTGTAGAGATCACTTATAGTATCTTCTTGATTTTTTATATTCTATATTTCTATCACAGACCTTCTACTTTCCCCCTATGAAAGTATGTACTCTTAATATTTTTTTAATCAAATATAACACATAAAAACAATAATTCAATAACGTGCTTTAACCACTAGGCGGTGCACACTGCCATAATAACTTTGTATTATTAGTGTAGGACACTTGTATGTACAACATCTGAAGATGTGTAGTTTTATTCATGCTTTCACATAATTTTACAGCATATTGCTATACTATTTCAGACTCAGTATTTACATTCTTACATTCAAAATTCAATCCAATTCAAATCAGTAATATCTTTAAAAACTACAAGTCCTTTTATATCAGCTGTGCACCGTTATGGTGTAAATATAACCTATCTATGAATTATATCAAATGTATAAGTCAGCCGAATTAGTGTTGATACTGCAAGGAGACGTATTGTGTGAAGAGAAATTGAAGATGTTTTTTAATTGTTGATATATTTATGATCCACGTCAAGTATTCAGTTTCGGCGGCATTTCTTCAGTTTTTCCAAAGGTCTTCTCATCAGGGTGCTATAAATAAAGAACTACGGCAGATCTGTAATATTTAATGCAGCCGAACCGTGTATTACAATGCCGTTATGAGAAAAGCAAGAGCACTCGGAATTAAGTATTATTTTATTCTTTTAAAATGTTTTCCGGATTTCATATAATATAAACACCAAATCCCAGCATGCATTGCGGCTAAAACATCCAATCAGCGTAGCTGAGAATCTTGGGTAATCGCTCGAAATGCTACGTCTGTTTCCGGTTATTTTTATTTTGAAATTCAGTTCCTGACGAACGCCAAAAAAGACCGAGATTCTGGAATTAAACCAATAAATAAAAGCAAGGATAATTGTGTGTTATTGGTGAGTAAATAGAAGCATTTACGTTAGCATTCATGAAGTAATCTTCGTCATAACTAGCAAACTAAACATCATGTACATGTACTGCACAAATAATCAGAAATAAAAACTCATTACTCGCATAAAATGACATCAAAACGCATTTTAATGGCCAAATGAACCTTAAAATAGGCATTTTCCACCGAGAATAACACGAAGGTCGGCCATTGTTGTTGATCACGTGGTCTGGGAGCTGTTGCAGCGTCCATAGCAACCACCTTAGCAACCATGAATGTGTACACATTCATGAAGTAATCTTCATCATAACTAGCAAACTAAACATCATGTACATGTACTGCACAAATAATCAGAAATAAAAACTCATTACTCGCATAAAATGACATCAAAATGCATTTTAATGGCAAAATGTACCTTAAAATAGGCATTTTCCACCGAGAATAACACGAAGGTCGGCCATCGTTGTTGATCACGTGGTCTATGAAGAGGCTTGTTTGAGACAAGCAAGACCTGCGCAGACCTGCGCAGTTGCGATCAACGTCTTGCTAGTGCGTTGCATGATGGTTAGTCATTTTGTCCGACTTGCTCTGGAGGCTCGCCCACATGAGACTTTGAAATCTCGCGGGACAAAGACGCCCGCAGCTTTGAGAGCGAGGCGAGGCGAGTTGGCGCAGTTGCTCTCCACGAGCTGCGGAAGCGAAATGCTTGATGGGAAACGGCTCGCTGGTATCTCGAGCTGAGCGCTCATTGGTGGTTTTTACCCCGTGCTGCTGATGAAACTCTCCAATTGGCTGGCAAATGTTTGTTGTTGTTTTGTGTCAGTTTTACGTCGCCACATCCATTCCCATTTTTCATCATTGTTCCACAATGTTTATCATCATGAAATTAATATCTATATATTTTATACTATACTGCTTACCGTTTTCATACTTTATATATCTTAGCATATTCATACACACTGTTCATACTGCTCACAGGCTGATATCTAATGTATTCATACCCCACTGTTTATTCATCATTCAATATGTTATTCTGTAGATTGTGTGCATTACTTTCCACTTCACTGCTTGTTGCACCTGGTTAGAAGCTAAACTGCATTTCGTTGTCTCAGTACCTGTAATATGTGCAATAACAATAAAGTTTCTCTTTAAGTTAAACCAAATCATTAAAATAAAATCTATTGTAATGTAATGATTTGGTTTAACCTTATTTATTGAATACATCATTTAAAATGGCAAGATTAAATCAATTTCCGCCATTGCAAACCCAGCCAGTCAAACCGACTCCGAGTCCGAGCTGTCCGACTTAAGACGAGCTTTTTGACACCTCCCCCGGCTGCGATCGGCTACTCTCATCTACTTTCGAGGCGAGCCGCAATGTGTCTCAAACAAGCCTAAGGTCTATGGGACGCCCTGCCCGTAGAAGCCTGACGGTCAAGAGGTCCGCTGTCCGCAATGAAGGTCTATGGGACGCCCTGCCCGTAGAAGCCTGATGGGCGAGGGGTACCCTGTACGTAATATAGCGACGGGGAGGGGCCCTGACCGTCCGTCAATATGTGACGGGATGGGAGTGAGAACGTGTTGGTGTTGGTGTGTGTGTGTGTGTGTGTGTGTGTGTGTGTGTGTGTGTGTGTGTGTGTGTGTGTGTGTGTGTGTGTGTGTGTGTGTGTGTGTGTGTGTGTGTGTGTGTGTGTGTGTGTGTGTGTGTGTGTGTGTGTGTGTGTGTGTGTGTGTGTGTGTGTGTGTGTGTGTGTGTGTGTGTGTGTGTGCGCGTGCGTGCGTGCGTGCGTGCGTGCGTGCGTGTGTGTGTTGTACAGTGCGTAGATGCGGCGGACAGACGGGTCTCAGTTGGTTTGGTGTCCTTACTTTTAATACTTGTAAATACAACTTTTGCCCCTTAATTTCAATTCCCCATTTCAGCGACCAGAGAGAGGGGGGGGGGATATATCCAGTCTCTGATTGTGTTACGTTATTATGAGAGTGCTCTCATACAGAGGCGGCGCTAGGGGGTGGCTACTTGGGCTCAAGCCCCGGATGTTTTTTGAAAAGCCCCGGATGTTTCACTTGAAAAAAAAAAAATGTGGAGTAATGTGCAGTACTGGAGTCCACCAGAGAGGCAGCCGCTGCGGGACATTAGCCTGCGTACTGCGTAGCCTTCCCTGCCCTGAAGAAGAAGTGATCCTTCTTAGTGCCTGACGAGTTTTAAGCTGATATATTAGAAAGTTATTTTCATCGAAGCAGGCGCCACAAGCTGCAGCAGCAGCAGTATCAGCAGCTGACAACAATGTCATCACCAGCAGTGAAGAAATGGATGATGTTTCAGGTTTGTGAATCTAATGGTGATATCTGCGCTCTGGCTGACTGAGTAAGAAGTGAAAAAGAGTGATGGACTGTAACGTTAATCTTATAGCTAGTAAACATGGAGTAACCAAGGCAAGGCAAGTTTATTTATATAGCACCTTTCAACACAAGGCAATTCAAGGTGCTTTACAAAAATGAAAGACATTCAGACAAAGGCATTTAAAAACAGTCAAAGATAATAAAATAAACATTAAAAGAAAAAATACATGAATACAAAGTTACAGTGCAGTTTAAGATATGAATAGTTCACACAGAAGTTCCACTTTACTGATGAACACAACAGCTCAGTTTAAATTAAAAGCAGTGACAAAAAGATAAACCACACTAAGTCAATACCCTTATATGTTAGTATGTATACAGAACATGACTAAAAATTATTCTAAGATGTAACGTTAACCCTTCATACCTCAGTCTACTTTTAAGACACTAAAATAACATATTCCAATTTTTATTTTGTTTTCGCGCGTGGAATTATACCGGCTCTCGTTTCAGTACACATAACAACGGAACCATAGCAACGGAACTGACAGGCAACGGAACTGACAGGCAACACTCTGAATCCGATTGGCTGTGACTGCATCCACTCAGAGTGCCCGATTCAGAAACGTGACTCTTACACTCTTTACGTCACAAACAAAGATGGTGGATGAGAATAGATCTATAAAACGATAAGCAATGCGCAGTGGATCGGAAGAGGACGGTGTGTCGGCGTTGTTCGATAGCGGTGCGGTATGCTAATGGGAACACACGCCAAACATGCTAAATCACATCAGAAGGCATCACCCAGATTTGCCAATCACCGGAGCCCAGCAAAAGACAACAGCAGTTCAACAGCTGATCCCCGCTGTTTTTAAGCCAATAGACATGAAAGCAGAGAGACTAAAATAAATAACGGAAGCTTTTGGCATATTTTTTCAACGACTTTGCGCTCTTGAAACACTTTCTTATTATTTATGATGTAATATTTTCAAGACATTCTTTTTAGTTTTACAGCTTGATGAAACCTTTTAGTTTGACATCAGCCATTATAGATACTATGGCCATCTGAGTGTGTGTGGTACTGTTTGTGATTTGTTTTTAACTGTTTAATACAGTTAATTATTCAAAATGTCAGAGTTCCTTATTTTTAAACTGAAACTTGCACTACTGTTCAAAAGTAAATAACAACAAACCTGGAATTATGCATTTGGGACTTTTTTTTGCTTTTTCTTGTTGTACCGAACCGTACCGAACCGTGACCCCCAAACCGAGGTACGAACCGAAACGTGACTTCTGTGAACCGTTACACCCCTAGTCCCCGGTGTTCCAGGGAACTCACCAAGTGTCAGAAAACACAACCCTCTCTCTTTTCCTCCATACCCAAATCTCTAAAAACGGGGCTGCAACGGATCTGATACAGACTGATCTTGAATTATTTTCTACGTACAGAAGTGGTTCTCCGCTTATTTGTCAATTCTCCACCTATCAGGGGAATGTGGGGTTGGGCCACGGCCGGCCATTGCGCTGGAGACGCTGTAGTACATATTCCAGGCCTGTAAGTGGCGCTGTAGTCTGCCACAAAAGCAGCGAAGAAGACTTCCCGCGCATGGTTGCCCTTCTGTTTATACTCTGCTCTGGCTCTTTTTCTCCCTCCCCGAGGCAAGCGTTTGCTCCCGCTGCTGTAATTCAATGCAATCCCTCCCTCGCTGTAATGCTCTCCGGTAGTCCACCAGCAGATGACAAACACCCTCCTCTCCGGCTCTTCCAAGGAACGAGGGGACCGTGCGGCAGAGTTTCAGTTAGATTTTTATTTCGCCGGTCAACATGTCCGTTAAAGTTTATATCTTCCGGACAAAATTAGAAAAGTGCCGGTCAAAGGTCTTCTTTGTTATTTATTGAGCTTTAAAACAAATGAATAACGACTCTATATAATCATATAAGAATAAAACACAGAGGACGGAGATCTCTTTTTCTCCCCCTCTTCTCCCCACTGCAGCCCAGCAGCTGATCTCAAAGCACGCGCCCCTCTCCTGCAGGGGGGCGTGGTCAGCTGCAGCTCACAGAATCAGCCCCCTGCAAAAACAGCGCTGGAAAGAGCAAATAGAGCGAAATGAGGCATGGCTAAAATGCAAGATCTGTTTGGTATTTTGAAAGAAAAACTATTTATATACTTTATATAGGTATGGCCCTACAATATATTGTTCAAATATAGCATGATATGTCCCCTTTAAGGTATTATTAAGGTAGGGTTAATGTTGCTCTCAAAGTGCACCAGATTGATGCCTTTAACTTCAATATTTAAAAAAAATTCGACGACCCCCCTAAAGGATGTTTGGTCCACCCCCCACTTGTAAAAAAAATAGCACTTTACCCCTGCACCCCCCCCCCCCAATAATTCCTGGGCTAAGCCCCGGATCTCCTACAATCCTAAATCCGCCTCTGCTCTCATACTTTAAATTGTAGCCGCTCAGGGTTGCCAACTCTCACGCATCTGGCGTGTGACACACGCTTTCACCCTCAATCTCACGCTCTCACTCTGCCCAAACTATTCTCACGCCAAAAACAAGAATACCGAAGACTAGAAACGGTTTTGAAAACTTTTGTCAGGTAGTGATTGTCTTCTCAATAGAACATCTTTGATAATGTCTTCTGGCCAATCAGAATCAAGATAACGGCGTGGTGTTGTTGCAGGAAGTCCCGACGGAGAATACTTTTGCTGTAGTACATCTATACATCGATACAACATTACGTGTTGATAGAAATCAACACGTAATGAAATAAGACCCCACGGTTTGATGATTGATAGGTGTGTGGGCTGTCTTTCATGTTGACACACAGAACAATGGGGGCTATCCACCCTTATCCACAATGTAAAGTAATTCACACAGCCTCTTCTCTCTGTGAGGAGCAGCAGGTTCAGCTTTCAGAACAAAGTAACAAAAAACTAAAATGGCATTCATTTGTTTAAATATGTCGTGTAGTAATAGATGTATTTATTTTTCTTCTCAAGAGAGTACCAGAATGTGTATTTTATGTTAGTATTTCAAAAAACGTTGTATTATTAGTGTAGGACACTTGTATGTACAACATCTGAAGATGTGTAGTTTTATTCATGCTTTCACATAATTTTACAGCATATTGCTATACTATTTCAGACTCAGTATTTACATTCTTACATTCAAAATTCAATCCAATTCAAATCAGTAATATCTTTAAAAACTACAAGTCCTTTTATATCAGCTGTGCACCGTTATGGTGTAAATATAACCTATCTATGAATTATATCAAATGTATAAGTCAGCCGAATTAGTGTTGATACTGCAAGGAGACGTATTGTGTGAAGAGAAATTGAAGATGTTTTTTAATTGTTGATATATTTATGATCCACGTCAAGTATTCAGTTTCGGCGGCATTTCTTCAGTTTTTCCAAAGGTCTTCTCATCAGGGTGCTATAAATAAAGAACTACGGCAGATCTGTAATATTTAATGCAGCCGAACCGTGTATTACAATGCCGTTATGAGAAAAGCAAGAGCACTCGGAATTAAGTATTATTTTATTCTTTTAAAATGTTTTCCGGATTTCATATAATATAAACACCAAATCCCAGCATGCATTGCGGCTAAAACATCCAATCAGCGTAGCTGAGAATCTTGGGTAATCGCTCGAAATGCTACGTCTGTTTCCGGTTATTTTTATTTTGAAATTCAGTTCCTGACGAACGCCAAAAAAGACCGAGATTCTGGAATTAAACCAATAAATAAAAGCAAGGATAATTGTGTGTTATTGGTGAGTAAATAGAAGCATTTACGTTAGCATTCATGAAGTAATCTTCGTCATAACTAGCAAACTAAACATCATGTACATGTACTGCACAAATAATCAGAAATAAAAACTCATTACTCGCATAAAATGACATCAAAACGCATTTTAATGGCCAAATGAACCTTAAAATAGGCATTTTCCACCGAGAATAACACGAAGGTCGGCCATTGTTGTTGATCACGTGGTCTGGGAGCTGTTGCAGCGTCCATAGCAACCACCTTAGCAACCATGAATGTGTACACATTCATGAAGTAATCTTCATCATAACTAGCAAACTAAACATCATGTACATGTACTGCACAAATAATCAGAAATAAAAACTCATTACTCGCATAAAATGACATCAAAATGCATTTTAATGGCAAAATGTACCTTAAAATAGGCATTTTCCACCGAGAATAACACGAAGGTCGGCCATCGTTGTTGATCACGTGGTCTATGAAGAGGCTTGTTTGAGACAAGCAAGACCTGCGCAGACCTGCGCAGTTGCGATCAACGTCTTGCTAGTGCGTTGCATGATGGTTAGTCATTTTGTCCGACTTGCTCTGGAGGCTCGCCCACATGAGACTTTGAAATCTCGCGGGACAAAGACGCCCGCAGCTTTGAGAGCGAGGCGAGGCGAGTTGGCGCAGTTGCTCTCCACGAGCTGCGGAAGCGAAATGCTTGATGGGAAACGGCTCGCTGGTATCTCGAGCTGAGCGCTCATTGGTGGTTTTTACCACGTGCTGCTGATGAAACTCTCCAATTGGCTGGCAAAAGTTTGTTGTTGTTTTGTGTCAGTTTTACGTCGCCACATCCATTCCCATTTTTCATCATTGTTCCACAATGTTTATCATCATGAAATTAATATCTATTATACTATACTGCTTACCGTTTTCATACTTTATATATCTTAGCATATTCATACACACTGTTCATACTGCTCACAGGCTGATATCTAGTGCAGTGGTTCCCAAACTTTTTGTGCCCAAGGCACACCAAAGGACAAGTCAAAATCTCAAGGCACACCTATTGTGCAAAATAGCCCTGATAACACGTGTTATCACTCATATGTAAAATATCTGTAAATGTGCATAATTATTTACAAATGCCAAATAAAATGTAACAAAGACAACTATATTACTCATGAAATATTTAGTAACGAAATATTTCAGAAATGAATTTGAAACGTTATCAAATTAGGCTTCATCAAAGCAGCAACACACTCATTTAAACCAGACAGGTCACAACATTAAAAATGAGACAAAGGAAATTCAGCACAGATAACTGTCAATGCAAGGAAGCTGCATTGTCCATGGTCCTGAACTACAAATTATAAATGTAACATTTCAGCAGAGTCGTTACTAAAAAAAAGTAATATATTACATATTACTTAAGTATTACACTACTTCGTTACTCTCTACATAAAGTAACTCGTTACTTTACTCGCAGGGCCGGCCCGCCCCTCCCTGCAGGCAGATCACGCAGACTGCTAACGTTTCAAATGTTCTCTTTAGTTCAGTTTCCATCCTGAATGTTTTCCTATCTGACCATGGCTGTCCTCTGTCTCCTGCTATCTGTATATTTTGCGCAGTCTATCTCTGCTCACTCTGTTGCGTCGGCGTGTTCTCCTGCGTGTTGGCCATGTGTTGCACTGGAACCAGACACCGCAAAGACTTCAGCCGAGCACGTACGAACTGCGCATGCGTGAGTGGCAATAACTCTCCTTACCAGCAGGTGGCGGTAGTGTGTATTCGTCATTCAAAACAGGCAACAACCGGAAAACAGAGAAGAAGATCAGACTGTGATATAAACAAACACATAGCGTGTGCGGTAGCTCCACCATAGCATGTGTTATTTGCAGGTGCTTGTTGAGGTTTGACGTTGTGTTTACAGCAGTGGATAACAGCTTCTGGCCTGGACACAGTTTGCACCTCACCGTCACATTCCTGTCTATTCTTCGGATGAACTCAAAATAATGGGCATACGTCCTCCACCCCTCGAGAGTTATCGCTGACTCAGCCATGTTTATGCAGCACTGCAGGTGGAGATGTAGTCGCGCAGATTACGTACATATAAACCTACAAAGTACTGATATAGTAAATAAAAAAATAATTATTTTTATGTAGTTGTATATTGCAATAATAACGTATGGTTGTCACAAAATCCCACGGCACACCCGGACTTGCCTCACGGCACACCAGTGTGCCGCGGCACACCGTTTGGGAACCACTGATCTAGTGTATTCATACCCCACTGTTTATTCATCATTCAATTCATTCTATATGTTATTCTGTAGATTGTGTGCATTATTTTCCACTTCACTGCTTGTTGCACCTGGTTAGAAGCTAAACTGCATTTCGTTGTCTCAGTACCTGTAATATGTGCAATAACAATAAAGTTTCTCTTTAAGTTAAACCAAATCATTAAAATAAAATCTATTGTAATGTAATGATTTGGTTTAACCTTATTTATTGAATACATCATTTAAAATGGCAAGATTAAATCAATTTCCGCCATTGCAAACCCAGCCAGTCAAACCGACTCCGAGTCCGAGCTGTCCGACTTAAGACGAGCTTTTTGACACCTCCCCCGGCTGCGATCGGCTACTCTCATCTACTTTCGAGGCGAGCCGCAATGTGTCTCAAACAAGCCTAAGGTCTATGGGACGCCCTGCCCGTAGAAGCCTGACGGTCAAGAGGTCCGCTGTCCGCAATGAAGGTCTATGGGACGCCCTGCCCGTAGAAGCCTGATGGGCAAGGGGTACCCTGTACGTAATATAGCGACGGGGAGGGGCCCTGACCGTCCGTCAATATGTGACAGGATGGGAGTGAGAACGTGTTGGTGTGTGTGTGTGTGTGTGTGTGTGTGTGTGTGTGTGTGTGTGTGTGTGTGTGTGTGTGTGTGTGTGTGTGTGTGTGTGTGTGTGTGTGTGCGTGCGTGCGTGCGTGCGTGCGTGCGTGCGTGCGTGCGTGCGTGCGTGCGTGCGTGCGTGCGTGCGTGCGTGCGTGCGTGCGTTGTACAGTGCGTAGATGCGGCGGACAGACGGGTCTCAGTTGGTTTGGTGTCCTTACTTTTAATACTTGTAAATACAACTTTTGCCCCTTAATTTCAATTCCCCATTTCAGCGACCAGAGAGAGGGGGGGGGGATATATCCAGTCTCTGATCGTGTTACGTTATTATGAGAGTGCTCTCATACAGAGGCGGCGCTAGGGGGTGGCTACTTGGGCTCAAGCCCCGGATGTTTTTTGAAAAGCCCCGGATGTTTCACTTGAAAAAAAAAAAATGTGGAGTAATGTGCAGTACCGGAGTCCACCAGAGAGGCAGCCGCTGCGGGACATTAGCCTGCGTACTGCGTAGCCTTCCCTGCCCTGAAGAAGAAGTGATCCTTCTTAGTGCCTGACGAGTTTTAAGCTAATATATTAGAAAGTTATTTTCATCGAAGCAGGCGCCACAAGCTGCAGCAGCAGCAGTATCAGCAGCTGACAACAATGTCATCACCAGCAGTGAAGAAATGGATGATGTTTCAGGTTTGTGAATCTAATGGTGATATCTGCGCTCTGGCTGACTGAGTAAGAAGTGAAAAAGAGTGATGGACTGTAACGTTAATCTTATAGCTAGTAAACATGGAGTAACCAAGGCAAGGCAAGTTTATTTATATAGCACCTTTCAACACAAGGCAATTCAAGGTGCTTTACAAAAATGAAAGACATTCAGACAAAGGCATTTAAAAACAGTCAAAGATAATAAAAGAAACATTAAAAGAAAAAATACATGAATACAAAGTTACAGTGCAGTTTAAGATATGAATAGTTCACACAGAAGTTCCACTTGACTGATGAACACAACAGCTCAGTTTAAATTAAAAGCAGTGACAAAAAGATAAACCACACTAAGTCAATACCCTTATATGTTAGTATGTATACAGAACATGACTAAAAATTATTCTAAGATGTAACGTTAACCCTTCATACCTCAGTCTACTTTTAAGACACTAAAATAACGTATTCCAATTTTTATTTTGTTTTCGCGCGTGGAATTATACCGGCTCTCGTTTCAGTACACATAACAACGGAACCATAGCAACGGAACTGACAGGCAACGGAACTGACAGGCAACACTCTGAATCCGATTGGCTGTGACTGCATCCACTCAGAGTGCCCGATTCAGAAACGTGACTCTTACACTCTTTACGTCACAAACAAAGATGGTGGATGAGAATAGATCTATAAAACGATAAGCAATGCGCAGTGGATCGGAAGAGGACGGTGTGTCGGCGTTGTTCGATAGCGGTGCGGTATGCTAATGGGAACACACGCCAAACATGCTAAATCACATCAGAAGGCATCACCCAGATTTGCCAATCACCGGAGCCCAGCAAAAGACAACAGCAGTTCAACAGCTGATCCCCGCTGTTTTTAAGCCAATAGACATGAAAGCAGAGAGACTAAAATAATAACGGAAGCTTTTGGCATATTTTTTCAACGACTTTGCGCTCTTGAAACACTTTCTTATTATTTATGATGTAATATTTTCAAGACATTCTTTTAGTTTTACAGCTTGATGAAACCTTTTAGTTTGACATCAGCCATTATAGATACTATGGCCATCTGAGTGTGTGTGGTACTGTTTGTGGTTTGTTTTTAACTGTTTAATACAGTTAATTATTCAAAATGTCAGAGTTCCTTATTTTTTAAACTGAAACTTGCACTACTGTTCAAAAGTAAATAACAACAAACCTGGAATTATGCATTTGGGACTTTTTTTTGCTTTTTCTTGTTGTACCGAACCGTACCGAACCGTGACCCCCAAACCGAGGTACGAACCGAAACGTGACTTCTGTGAACCGTTACACCCCTAGTCCCCGGTGTTCCAGGGAACTCACCAAGTGTCAGAAAACACAACCCTCTCTCTTTTCCTCCATACCCAAATCTCTAAAAACGGGGCTGCAACGGATCTGATACAGACTGATCTTGAATTATTTCTACGTACAGAAGTGGTTCTCCGCTTATTTGTCAATTCTCCACCTATCAGGGGAATGTGGGGTTGGGCCACGGCCGGCCATTGCGCTGGAGACGCTGTAGTACATATTCCAGGCCTGTAAGTGGCGCTGTAGTCTGCCACAAAAGCAGCGAAGAAGACTTCCCGCGCATGGTTGCCCTTCTGTTTATACTCTGCTCTGACTCTTTTTCTCCCTCCCCGAGGCAAGCGTTTGCTCCCGCTGCTGTAATTCAATGCAATCCCTCCCTCGCTGTAATGCTCTCCGGTAGTCCACCAGCAGATGACAAACACCCTCCTCTCCGGCTCTTCCAAGGAACGAGGGGGACCGTGCGGCAGAGTTTCAGTTAGATTTTTATTTCGCCGGTCAACATGTCCGTTAAAGTTTATATCTTCCGGACAAAATTAGAAAAGTGCCGGTCAAAGGTCTTCTTTGTTATTTATTGAGCTTTAAAACAAATGAATAACGACTCTATATAATCATATAAGAATAAAACACGGAGGACGGAGATCTCTTTTTCTCCCCCTCTTCTCCCCACTGCAGCCCAGCAGCTGATCTCAAAGCACGCGCCCCTCTCCTGCAGGGGGGCGTGGTCAGCTGCAGCTCACAGAATCAGCCCCCTGCAAAAACAGCGCTGGAAAGAGCAAATAGAGCGAAATGAGGCATGGCTAAAATGCAAGATCTGTTTGGTATTTTGAAAGAAAAACTATTTATATACTTTATATAGGTATGGCCCTACAATATATTGTTCAAATATAGCATGATATGTCCCCTTTAAGGTATTATTAAGGTAGGGTTAATGTTGCTCTCAAAGTGCACCAGATTGATGCCTTTAACTTCAATATTTAAAAAAAATTCGACGACCCCCTAAAGGATGTTTGGTCACCCCCCACTTGTAAAAAAAATAGCACTTTACCCCTGCACCCCCCCCCCCAATAATTCCTGGGCTAAGCCCCGGATCTCCTACAATCCTAAATCCGCCTCTGCTCTCATACTTTAAATTGTAGCCGCTCAGGGTTGCCAACTCTCACGCATCTGGCGTGTGACACACGCTTTCACCCTCAATCTCACGCTCTCACTCTGCCCAAACTATTCTCACGCCAAAAACAAGAATACCGAAGACTAGAAACGGTTTTGAAAACTTTTGTCAGGTAGTGATTGTCTTCTCAATAGAACATCTTTGATAATGTCTTCTGGCCAATCAGAATCAAGATAACGGCGTGGTGTTGTTGCAGGAAGTCCCGACGGAGAATACTTTTGCTGTAGTACATCTATACATCGATACAACATTACGTGTTGATAGAAATCAACACGTAATGAAATAAGACCCCACGGTTTGATGATTGATAGGTGTGTGGGCTGTCTTTCATGTTGACACACAGAACAATGGGGGCTATCCACCCTTATCCACAATGTAAAGTAATTCACACAGCCTCTTCCCTCTTCTCTCTGTGAGGAGCAGCAGGTTCAGCTTTCAGAACAAAGTAACAAAAAACTAAAATGGCATTCATTTGTTTAATATGTCGTGTAGTAATAGATGTATTTATTTTTCTTCTCAGAGAGTACCAGAATGTGTATTTTATGTTAGTATTTCAAAAAACGTTGTATTATTAGTGTAGGGACACTTGTATGTACAACATCTGAAGATGTGTAGTTTTATTCATGCTTTCACATAATTTTACAGCATATTGCTATACTATTTCAGACTCAGTATTTACATTCTTACATTCAAAATTCAATCCAATTCAAATCAGTAATATCTTTAAAAACTACAAGTCCTTTTATATCAGCTGTGCACCGTTATGGTGTAAATATAACCTATCTATGAATTATATCAAATGTATAAGTCAGCCGAATTAGTGTTGATACTGCAAGGAGACGTATTGTGTGAAGAGAAATTGAAGATGTTTTTTAATTGTTGATATATTTATGATCCACGTCAAGTATTCCAGTTTCGGCGGCATTTCTTCAGTTTTTCCAAAGGTCTTCTCATCAGGGTGCTATAAATAAAGAACTACGGCAGATCTGTAATATTTAATGCAGCCGAACCGTGTATTACAATGCCTTATGAGAAAAGCAAGAGCACTCGGAATTAAGTATTATTTTATTCTTTTAAAATGTTTTCCGGATTTCATATAATATAAACACCAAATCCCAGCATGCATTGCGGCTAAAACATCCAATCAGCGTAGCTGAGAATCTTGGGTAATCGCTCGAAATGCTACGTCTGTTTCCGGTTATTTTTATTTGAAATTCAGTTCCTGACGAACGCCAAAAAGACCGAGATTCTGGAATTAAACCAATAAATAAAAGCAAGGATAATTGTGTGTTATTGTGAGTAAATAGAAGCATTTACGTTAGCATTCATGAAGTAATCTTCGTCATAACTAGCAAACTAAACATCATGTACATGTACTGCACAAATAATCAGAAATAAAAACTCATTACTCGCATAAAATGACATCAAAACGCATTTTAATGGCCAAATGAACCTTAAAATAGGCATTTTCCACCGAGAATAACACGAAGGTCGGCCATTGTTGTTGATCACGTGGTCTGGGAGCTGTTGCAGCGTCCATAGCAACCACCTTAGCAACCATGAATGTGTACACATTCATGAAGTAATCTTCATCATAACTAGCAAACTAAACATCATGTACATGTACTGCACAAATAATCAGAAATAAAAACTCATTACTCGCATAAAATGACATCAAAATGCATTTTAATGGCAAAATGTACCTTAAAATAGGCATTTTCCACCGAGAATAACACGAAGGTCGGCCATCGTTGTTGATCACGTGGTCTATGAAGAGGCTTGTTTGAGACAAGCAAGACCTGCGCAGACCTGCGCAGTTGCGATCAACGTCTTGCTAGTGCGTTGCATGATGGTTAGTCATTTTGTCCGACTTGCTCTGGAGGCTCGCCCACATGAGACTTTGAAATCTCGCGGGACAAAGACGCCCGCAGCTTTGAGAGCGAGGCGAGGCGAGTTGGCGCAGTTGCTCTCCACGAGCTGCGGAAGCGAAATGCTTGATGGGAAACGGCTCGCTGGTATCTCGAGCTGAGCGCTCATTGGTGGTTTTTACCCCGTGCTGCTGATGAAACTCTCCAATTGGCTGGCAAAAGTTTGTTGTTGTTTTGTGTCAGTTTTACGTCGCCACATCCATTCCCATTTTTCATCATTGTTCCACAATGTTTATCATCATGAAATTAATATCTATTATACTATACTGCTTACCGTTTTCATACTTTATATATCTTAGCATATTCATACACACTGTTCATACTGCTCACAGGCTGATATCTAGTGCAGTGGTTCCCAAACTTTTTGTGCCCAAGGCACACCAAAGGACAAGTCAAAATCTCAAGGCACACCTATTGTGCAAAATAGCCCTGATAACACGTGTTATCACTCATATGTAAAATATCTGTAAATGTGCATAATTATTTACAAATGCCAAATAAAATGTAACAAAGACAACTATATTACTCATGAAATATTTAGTAACGAAATATTTCAGAAATGAATTTGAAACGTTATCAAATTAGGCTTCATCAAAGCAGCAACACACTCATTTAAACCAGACAGGTCACAACATTAAAAATGAGACAAAGGAAATTCAGCACAGATAACTGTCAATGCAAGGAAGCTGCATTGTCCATGGTCCTGAACTACAAATTATAAATGTAACATTTCAGCAGAGTCGTTACTAAAAAAAAGTAATATATTACATATTACTTAAGTATTACACTACTTCGTTACTCTCTACATAAAGTAACTCGTTACTTTACTCGCAGGGCCGGCCCGCCCCTCCCTGCAGGCAGATCACGCAGACTGCTAACGTTTCAAATGTTCTCTTTAGTTCAGTTTCCATCCTGAATGTTTTCCTATCTGACCATGGCTGTCCTCTGTCTCCTGCTATCTGTATATTTTGCGCAGTCTATCTCTGCTCACTCTGTTGCGTCGGCGTGTTCTCCTGCGTGTTGGCCATGTGTTGCACTGGAACCAGACACCGCAAAGACTTCAGCCGAGCACGTACGAACTGCGCATGCGTGAGTGGCAATAACTCTCCTTACCAGCAGGTGGCGGTAGTGTGTATTCGTCATTCAAAACAGGCAACAACCGGAAAACAGAGAAGAAGATCAGACTGTGATATAAACAAACACATAGCGTGTGCGGTAGCTCCACCATAGCATGTGTTATTTGCAGGTGCTTGTTGAGGTTTGACGTTGTGTTTACAGCAGTGGATAACAGCTTCTGGCCTGGACACAGTTTGCACCTCACCGTCACATTCCTGTCTATTCTTCGGATGAACTCAAAATAATGGGCATACGTCCTCCACCCCTCGAGAGTTATCGCTGACTCAGCCATGTTTATGCAGCACTGCAGGTGGAGATGTAGTCGCGCAGATTACGTACATATAAACCTACAAAGTACTGATATAGTAAATAAAAAAATAATTATTTTTATGTAGTTGTATATTGCAATAATAACGTATGGTTGTCACAAAATCCCACGGCACACCCGGACTTGCCTCACGGCACACCAGTGTGCCGCGGCACACCGTTTGGGAACCACTGATCTAGTGTATTCATACCCCACTGTTTATTCATCATTCAATTCATTCTATATGTTATTCTGTAGATTGTGTGCATTATTTTCCACTTCACTGCTTGTTGCACCTGGTTAGAAGCTAAACTGCATTTCGTTGTCTCAGTACCTGTAATATGTGCAATAACAATAAAGTTTCTCTTTAAGTTAAACCAAATCATTAAAATAAAATCTATTGTAATGTAATGATTTGGTTTAACCTTATTTATTGAATACATCATTTAAAATGGCAAGATTAAATCAATTTCCGCCATTGCAAACCCAGCCAGTCAAACCGACTCCGAGTCCGAGCTGTCCGACTTAAGACGAGCTTTTTGACACCTCCCCCGGCTGCGATCGGCTACTCTCATCTACTTTCGAGGCGAGCCGCAATGTGTCTCAAACAAGCCTAAGGTCTATGGGACGCCCTGCCCGTAGAAGCCTGACGGTCAAGAGGTCCGCTGTCCGCAATGAAGGTCTATGGGACGCCCTGCCCGTAGAAGCCTGATGGGCAAGGGGTACCCTGTACGTAATATAGCGACGGGGAGGGGCCCTGACCGTCCGTCAATATGTGACGGGATGGGAGTGAGAACGTGTTGGTGTGTGTGTGTGTGTGTGTGTGTGTGTGTGTGTGTGTGTGTGTGTGTGTGTGTGTGTGTGTGTGTGTGTGTGTGTGTGTGTGTGTGTGTGTGTGTGTGTGTGTGTGTGTGTGTGTGCGTGCGTGCGTGCGTGCGTGCGTGCGTGCGTGCGTGCGTGCGTGCGTGCGTGCGTGCGTGTGTTGTACAGTGCGTAGATGCGGCGGACAGACGGGTCTCAGTTGGTTTGGTGTCCTTACTTTTAATACTTGTAAATACAACTTTTGCCCCTTAATTTCAATTCCCCATTTCAGCGACCAGAGAGAGGGGGGGGGGATATATCCAGTCTCTGATCGTGTTACGTTATTATGAGAGTGCTCTCATACAGAGGCGGCGCTAGGGGGTGGCTACTTGGGCTCAAGCCCCGGATGTTTTTTGAAAAGCCCCGGATGTTTCACTTGAAAAAAAAAAAATGTGGAGTAATGTGCAGTACCGGAGTCCACCAGAGAGGCAGCCGCTGCGGGACATTAGCCTGCGTACTGCGTAGCCTTCCCTGCCCTGAAGAAGAAGTGATCCTTCTTAGTGCCTGACGAGTTTTAAGCTAATATATTAGAAAGTTATTTTCATCGAAGCAGGCGCCACAAGCTGCAGCAGCAGCAGTATCAGCAGCTGACAACAATGTCATCACCAGCAGTGAAGAAATGGATGATGTTTCAGGTTTGTGAATCTAATGGTGATATCTGCGCTCTGGCTGACTGAGTAAGAAGTGAAAAAGAGTGATGGACTGTAACGTTAATCTTATAGCTAGTAAACATGGAGTAACCAAGGCAAGGCAAGTTTATTTATATAGCACCTTTCAACACAAGGCAATTCAAGGTGCTTTACAAAAATGAAAGACATTCAGACAAAGGCATTTAAAAACAGTCAAAGATAATAAAAGAAACATTAAAAGAAAAAATACATGAATACAAAGTTACAGTGCAGTTTAAGATATGAATAGTTCACACAGAAGTTCCACTTTACTGATGAACACAACAGCTCAGTTTAAATTAAAAGCAGTGACAAAAGATAAACCACACTAAGTCAATACCCTTATATGTTAGTATGTATACAGAACATGACTAAAAATTATTCTAAGATGTAACGTTAACCCTTCATACCTCAGTCTACTTTTAAGACACTAAAATAACGTATTCCAATTTTTATTTTGTTTTCGCGCGTGGAATTATACCGGCTCTCGTTTCAGTACACATAACAACGGAACCATAGCAACGGAACTGACAGGCAACGGAACTGACAGGCAACACTCTGAATCCGATTGGCTGTGACTGCATCCACTCAGAGTGCCCGATTCAGAAACGTGACTCTTACACTCTTTACGTCACAAACAAAGATGGTGGATGAGAATAGATCTATAAAACGATAAGCAATGCGCAGTGGATCGGAAGAGGACGGTGTGTCGGCGTTGTTCGATAGCGGTGCGGTATGCTAATGGGAACACACGCCAAACATGCTAAATCACATCAGAAGGCATCACCCAGATTTGCCAATCACCGGAGCCCAGCAAAAGACAACAGCAGTTCAACAGCTGATCCCCGCTGTTTTTAAGCCAATAGACATGAAAGCAGAGAGACTAAAATAAATAACGGAAGCTTTTGGCATATTTTTTCAACGACTTTGCGCTCTTGAAACACTTTCTTATTATTTATGATGTAATATTTTCAAGACATTCTTTTTAGTTTTACAGCTTGATGAAACCTTTTAGTTTGACATCAGCCATTATAGATACTATGGCCATCTGAGTGTGTGTGGTACTGTTTGTGGTTTGTTTTTAACTGTTTAATACAGTTAATTATTCAAAATGTCAGAGTTCCTTATTTTTAAACTGAAACTTGCACTACTGTTCAAAAGTAAATAACAACAAACCTGGAATTATGCATTTGGGACTTTTTTTTGCTTTTTCTTGTTGTACCGAACCGTACCGAACCGTGACCCCCAAACCGAGGTACGAACCGAAACGTGACTTCTGTGAACCGTTACACCCCTAGTCCCCGGTGTTCCAGGGAACTCACCAAGTGTCAGAAAACACAACCCTCTCTCTTTTCCTCCATACCCAAATCTCTAAAAACGGGGCTGCAACGGATCTGATACAGACTGATCTTGAATTATTTTCTACGTACAGAAGTGGTTCTCCGCTTATTTGTCAATTCTCCACCTATCAGGGGAATGTGGGGTTGGGCCACGGCCGGCCATTGCGCTGGAGACGCTGTAGTACATATTCCAGGCCTGTAAGTGGCGCTGTAGTCTGCCACAAAAGCAGCGAAGAAGACTTCCCGCGCATGGTTGCCCTTCTGTTTATACTCTGCTCTGGCTCTTTTTCTCCCTCCCCGAGGCAAGCGTTTGCTCCCGCTGCTGTAATTCAATGCAATCCCTCCCTCGCTGTAATGCTCTCCGGTAGTCCACCAGCAGATGACAAACACCCTCCACGGCTCTTCCAAGGAACGAGGGGACCGTGCGGCAGAGTTTCAGTTAGATTTTTATTTCGCCGGTCAACATGTCCGTTAAAGTTTATATCTTCCGGACAAAATTAGAAAAGTGCCGGTCAAAGGTCTTCTTTGTTATTTATTGAGCTTTAAAACAAATGAATAACGACTCTATATAATCATATAAGAATAAAACACGGAGGACGGAGATCTCTTTTTCTCCCCCTCTTCTCCCCGCTGCAGCCCAGCAGCTGATCTCAAAGCACGCGCCCCTCTCCTGCAGGGGGGCGTGGTCAGCTGCAGCTCACAGAATCAGCCCCCTGCAAAAACAGCGCTGGAAAGAGCAAATAGAGCGAAATGAGGCATGGCTAAAATGCAAGATCTGTTTGGTATTTTGAAAGAAAAACTATTTATATACTTTATATAGGTATGGCCCTACAATATATTGTTCAAATATAGCATGATATGTCCCCTTTAAGGTATTATTAAGGTAGGGTTAATGTTGCTCTCAAAGTGCACCAGATTGATGCCTTTAACTTCAATATTTAAAAAAAATTCGACGACCCCCCTAAAGGATGTTTGGTCCACCCCCCACTTGTAAAAAAAATAGCACTTTACCCCTGCACCCCCCCCCCCCCCAATAATTCCTGGGCTAAGCCCCGGATCTCCTACAATCCTAAATCCGCCTCTGCTCTCATACTTTAAATTGTAGCCGCTCAGGGTTGCCAACTCTCACGCATCTGGCGTGTGACACACGCTTTCACCCTCAATCTCACGCTCTCACTCTGCCCAAACTATTCTCACGCCAAAAACAAGAATACCGAAGACTAGAAACGGTTTTGAAAACTTTTGTCAGGTAGTGATTGTCTTCTCAATAGAACATCTTTGATAATGTCTTCTGGCCAATCAGAATCAAGATAACGGCGTGGTGTTGTTGCAGGAAGTCCCGACGGAGAATACTTTTGCTGTAGTACATCTATACATCGATACAACATTACGTGTTGATAGAAATCAACACGTAATGAAATAAGACCCCACGGTTTGATGATTGATAGGTGTGTGGGCTGTCTTTCATTTTGACACAGAACAATGGGGGCTATCAACCCTTATCCACAATGTAAAGTAATTAACACAGCCTCTTCCCTCTTCTCTCTGTGAGGAGCAGCAGGTTCAGCTTTCAGAACAAAGTAACAAAAAACTAAAATGGCATTCATTTGTTTAAATATGTCGTGTAGTAATAGATGTATTTATTTTTCTTCTCAAGAGAGTACCAAAATGTGTATTTTATGTTAGTATTTCAAAAAATCTCCTGGGGGAGAATCCCCCCAGACCCCCCTACAGGGGTTGGGCTTTCAGCATGTCAACTCTTTCACCTGTGGGTAAATTGCAGAATTGGCTCCAGGTCGGCCTTTTTATTTACAAGACAAATGTGCCTTTTTATTTCATACAATTCAATTTGGATTGAGACAGGGAAATAATCTAAACTTCACGCGTGGCGTTTCACTGTCAAGGGGTAGCGTGTATGTAATTACATTGAAAATACTGACTTCACCCCACCACTGTATGGGTTAGCCCTACCACAGATTACCCAACACAAATACTCTCTGGCAACTGCCGACCCGTATTGCGCAAGCGCAGATCTAAGATCCAGTAGAAATGATAAAAAAGTAAAAGTCTGCTGCTTATTGTTCTACTAGGCCAAAATAGAGTGTGTTAATTAATATGTTTGGCAGTTTGGAATAAGTCTGTAGATTTGTTTGTGTGTTTCATGTATAGGCCTCTCACGATAATTAATTTTGTTGGATACATTTTCCAGGAAATTATTGCGATAAACAATAATATTGTCGGCACTGTTGTATGACCATTTTAGACCCCTGACATAATGATAATATATAATAATAATTGAAGTACATCCTTTCGAACTGCTAGTCACATCCTCATGTAAATGAAAATGTATCGAGTTCATTTTAATTTAAGTCAATTAATTGCTCTGACTGGGGGATCCCAAGGCGCTCCCAGGCCAGCGAAGAGATATAATCCCTCCACCTGGTCCTAGGTCTACCCCTTGGTCTCTTCCCAGCTGGACGTGCCTGGAACACCTCCCTAGGGAGGCGCCCAGGTGGCATCCTAACTAGGTGCCTGAACCACCTCAACTGGCTTCTTTCGACGCGAAGGAGGAGCGGCTCAACTCCGAATCCCTGCCTGATGACCGAACTTCTCACCTTATCCCTAAGGGAGACACCAGCCACCCGGCGCAGGAAACCCATCTCGGCCGCTTGTATCCGCGATCTCGTTCTTTCGGTCATGACCCATCCTTCATGACCATAGGTGAGGGTAGGAACGAACATGGCCCGGTAGACAGAGAGCTTTGCCTTCTGGCTCAGCTCCCTTTCCGTCACAACAGTGGGGTAAAGCGACTGCAGTACCGCTCCCGCTGCTCCGATTCTCCGGCCCATCTCACGCTCCATTGTTCCCTCACTCGAGAACAAGACCCCGAGATACTTGAACTCCTTCACTTGGGGTAAGGACTCATTCCCTACTTGGAGTGGACAGTCCATCGGTTTCCTGCTGAGAACCATGGCCTCAGATTTGGAGGTGCTGATCCTCATCCCAGCCGCTTCACACTCGGTTGCGAACCGATCCAGTGAGTGCTGAAGGTCGCAGACCGATGAAGCCATCAGAACCACATCATCTGCAAAAAACAGTGGTGCAATCCTTAGTCCACCGAACTGCAGACCCCCTCCCCCACGACTACGCCTCGAAATCCGATCCATGTATATTACAAACAGGATTGGTGACAAAGCGCAGCCCTGGCGGAGGCCAACCCTCACCGGAAATGGGTCCGACTTACTGCCGAGGACCCGGACACAGCTCTCGCTTTGGGAGTATAGAGATTGGATGGCCCTGAGTAGAGACCCCCTCACCCCATACTCCCGCAGCACCTCCCACAGTAACTCCCTGGGAACTCGGTCATACGCCTTCTCCAAGTCTACAAAACACATGTAGACCGGATAAGCGTACTCCCAGGCCCCCTCCAGGATCCTTGCGAGAGTAAAAAGCTGATCCGTCGTTCCACGACCAGGACGGAATCCGCATTGTTCCTCCTCAATCTGAGGTTCGACAATCGGCCTGACCCTCCTTTCAAGTACCTTGGAGTAAACTTTCCCGGGGAGGCTGAGTAGTGTGATGCCTCTGTAATTGGCACACACCCTCTGATCCCCCTTTTTAAGAAGGGGAACCACCACCCCGGTCTGCCACTCCTTCGGTACTGTTTCCGACTTCCACGCAACGTTGATGAGACGTGTCAACCATGACAGTCCCTCAACACCCAGAGCCTTCAGCATTTCCGGGCGGATCTCATCCACCCCCGGGGCTTTGCCACTGTGGAGTTGTTTGACGACCTCAGTGACCTCCCCCCGGGAGATTGGTGTTGATCCCCCGTCATACTCCAGCTCTGCCTCTAACATAGAGGGCGGAGTTGTCGGGTTCAGGAGTTCCTCAAAGTGTTCCTTCCAACGCCCCAACACTCCATCAGTTGAGGTCAACAACGTCCCATCCTGTACACAGCTTGGATGGTCCCCTGCTTCCCCCTCCTGAGGTGTCGGACAGTTTTCCAGAACAACTTTGGTGCCGCCCGAAAGTCCTTCTCCATGTCTTCTCCGAACTTCTCCCACACCCGCTGCTTTGCCTCTGCCACGGATGAGGCTGCTGCCCTTCGGGCCTGTCGGTACCTTGCAACTGCCTCGGGAGTCCCCCGGGATAACAAATCCCTGAAGGCCTCCTTCTTCAGTCGGACGGCTTCCCTGACCACCGGTGTCCACCAGGAGGTTCGAGGGTTACCGCCCCTTGAGGTACCTAGGACCTTGAGACCACAGCTCCCCGCCGCGGCTTCGGCAATAGAGGCTTTGAACACCGACCACTCTGGTTCAATGTCCCCAACCTCCACAGGAATGCACGAAAAGCTCCGCCGGAGGTGCGAGTTGAAGGCCTCCTGAACTTGGGCCTCCTCCAGACGTTCCCAGTTCACCCGAACTACACGTTTGGGCTTACCAGGTCTATCCAGAGGCTTCCCCCGCCACTCGACCCAACTCACCACCAGATGGTGAACAGTTGACAACTCCGCCCCTCTCTTTACCCGAGTGTCCAAAACATAAGGCCTCAGGTCCGATGATACGATAACGAAATCGATCATGGACCTTCTGCCTAGGGTGCTCTGGTACCACGTACACTTATGAGCATCCTTATGTTCGAACATGGTGTTTGTTATGGCCAATCCATGACTAGCACAGAAGTCCAGTAACAAACCACCACTCCGGTTCAGATCAGGGGGGCCGTTCCTCCCAATCACGCCCCTCCAAGTGTCTCCATCATTGCCCACATGTGCGTTGAAGTCTCCCAGCAAGATTAAAGAGTCCCCTTCAGGAGCCCCATACAGGACTCTTTCCAGGGTCTCCAAGAAGGCCGTATACTCTGAACTGCTGTTGGGTGCATAAGAACACACAACAGTCAGAGTTTTCCCCCCATAACCCGCAGGCGTAGGGAGGCGACCCTCTCGTCCACTGGGGTAAACTCCAACAAACGAAGCACCTAACCGGGGAATTGTGACTGGCTCCAGAAAGGGACCCCGGGCTTCCTCCGGGCCGGGTATCCTCACTTCTTTGTTGTTCTTTCATGAGGTCTTTTGCACCACTCTTAGTCTGGCCCCTTGCCTGAGACCAATTTGCCATGGGAGACCCTACCAGGAACACAAGGTTCCAGACAACACAGCCCCCAGGTTCATCAGGGCACACAAACCTCTCTACCACGGTAAGGTGCTGGTTCTTCAGAGAGGGTATGTGTAATTAAACCCATGATATCAAAATCTCACTCCAGCCAGGTACCCAAAGTTGGCAACCCTGTTGTAGCCTATATTTATATAAATATATGTGTGTGCGTCCGCATCTGTAGCCTGTTATTATCTCAATGAATTCAAAGTAAATATGTGGGGGAACAATGTTCAGCTGATCTAACAGAGATTATAAAATACAGCGCTATGACAAAACACTCGACAGCTGATGCAGCTGTTGTCACGTAATAATGAACGGACGTCGCTTTAATATGACCGCTCAGAGGAGAGGAGTTCTCATTTCTTTAAACGTCTGCTGCTTCCCCTCCTCTCCTCGGTTCCCCTCCTCGGTCCTCCGCTCGCATCTCCTGTGAGAGAGGAGGGGACATTTAAGAATTGAGAAGCCTCTATTGTCACGTGTCAGCCAGGAAACATGATGTGCTGCACAGAAGTAGTCGCAACAACTCAGGATAAAACACCAGCTTTTGTTCTGCTTCTGTCTGTTATAACTATTCTTAAAGGAACTAAAGGCTGATGTAGTTGTGCTTTTGATAATTAAAAAGAGAGCAGAATCAAGATTTAAAGATCCCCCAAACACGTTTTTAGACAGAATGAGAATCTGTCTCATATGGACTATTGGTCGCTGGGTAATCCTGCGCATGACTGCGCTGTTTATCTGTCAGTTGCTTATGAACAATCATGTTTTCTCATTAATAGTTATGAATGCAATCGAGATTGTATTTAAAAAAGCAATACCTGACTGCCATAGTTCTTTATGAAAGCAGTCATCCCATTCTTCAAATTGTGTGGTCAAACTAAAATGGTTTCATTTTTTAATTAAAATTGGAATATATTCATTTTTAGTCTTACCTTTGATGAATAAGATGACCACAGTCACAACCAGTATTATATATTTTCTTTTGCAGATGTCAAGGTATATATATCTGAAGTTTGCTGGGTCATTTGGACAATATTCAATTCAAATTGTGCACAATAATGCAGACTTCTACTCACCCATTCAAGTGTCACATGCTGTGTAATGATAAATGTGAACAACACATACACATCACACTCAAATGTTGCATAAGTTTCAACACTCATTTATTTTTATTTTATTTTTATTGACAACTTTTGTTACGTGTCCACAGACATGAGAAATAACTCCAGAACACTCAAAAGCTAAATGTGAGCACTGAGATTAAAACTCGATCACAGGCTGAGACCCGATTCTACTTCGGTCAAGCTGCTCAGAGCAAGAGTGGCAAACCAGGGATCATCTACTCTGTCCACGATCGCCACCTCACCCACACTGAGCTGAAATGTGCAAAACTGATCCCCGCTCAGCACTCTTAGCTCTGGGGTGACGCTTGACCAAGCAGCAGGCCAGTTATTCTAATTCATCATGGTATACAGAGGAAGAGAGAGTTAATATCATCTGTGTGACGAGACCCAACACAGAAACATCTCCATTTATATACAAGACGGAGCCAGGAGGAAGGTTTCCAGTTAGTCATACAAGGATCATGGATGACAATACTTTACAAGCAGCACTTCAGGGGGGGAAGCTGTTGTCATTAGCAGGCGGTAAGGCAGGAGAGAGGGACAGAGAACAGCAGAAGAGAAGTGGACCTGCATGCTTTGATCCAGAGCTGTGACAGTTAAAAAGCAGCCAAATATAAATTAATCAACTCATTAACCTCTCAACGTTTATTGGCCAGTACACTAAAGCTGTCTCACAAAGTGTTTTCTTTTAAACATGATATCCTTGAACTATTGCGTCTGGAAGCATTGCAAGACATACACCAGCTGTATATTAAAACATTAAAATAATCAATGCATTTTGGTGCAGTGTTGTTCGTGGTTTGATTGCTGAAGCAAAAATGGCACAGATCTAATTCTAATCTTCTCCCTCCAGGACAGGGTTGCTATAGGTTATTGTTTTTAAACAAACCAGTATTTTCCATACATTCCTAACATCATGATATGAAATCATATTGAATAAAGATGCCTTGTGCATGAGTGCAAAATATAGAACATAATCCATCCTTCTAAGCTTTATAAATAAACCTTTTCCTTTGTCTTCTGTTCCAGCAGACAACATACCGTATATATATATATCTTTAAACATTTTACAAAACAAAGTTGATTATACCAAAATGACCCAGAAATCAATTATGCTATCCTATTTATTCCTTGCAAACAGACAGAACATCATTTTCAAAATCAAAGCAGCGACAAGAAGCAACAAATCTAAAGGTCAATTTGAAGTAAAACCTTCCATTTATCACAAGTATAAGCCTGCATTGCTCAACAGGTTGGTTGGCCTGTGGCGTACAGAGTCCTCAACACTTTCTGTTATCTGATTATATGTCGGGTTAAACCAAAAGAAAGATCAGAACCACAAACGAGAGGAAAATGGGAAAGACAAAATGGTTGACTGACCATGTCTTTGTCAGAGATTTGCAAAAGAACGAGGTGAATTAAGGTGTAGATAATGATGTAAATAATGCTATCGAAGTTCAAATAATGTCCACCTTAGGTATTTTCAATTACCTTTATCTTTCCTCTGATAATATTGATCTAAAATCAACATTAAGGGTCATCTTGGTATAATGCAAAATAGACAGTCGGTGAAAGCAACTACAAACAATTCCCTGAACATAAGAGTCAAAACGACACCAAGCGAATCATACTGTACTGGTTTCAGACACAAGCATCAAGCTGTCAAATATCTAGCAGATACAGTACAAAAGCTGAGGGGGGGGGGGGGTTGCTTTTAAATGCAACATTTACAGTCAATGATAATGAGATACAAACTGCACCACAGGCTATACCAACATACTATAGCATCATTGATAATATTCACTCTCCAAAACAATGACATAGGTCAAAAATGTGGGAACAAATTAAGATTCACAGCTTTACACTTTACATAAAAGCCAAATCTTGGACACATGTTATTAACTTCCGCGTTGATGTGAAATACAATGAGGGAGGGGGAGATAAGTAACGAGGTGAAGAAAGGGAGGCACTATCTGGTGCATGGACAACGCTCCTGCCCACTCAAAGCAACCACCTTCAACAGATCCCAGGTCCATCGTCAATTACAACCTTTCATTTAGCTAGAGGAACCGTGAATAGTAAACGTATTAGCTCTGCTGGCCCATAACAGACAGAATAAGTGCTCATTTGATTCAAGTTAAACAGTTGTGGCCCAGGTGCATTTATCATCTTAGGTTAATTTAGATATTATTGATACGTTTAAAAAAGTTGCTCAACAATTTTGGAAATATGCTCATGTGCTTTGTTGCTACTTGGGAGTGTGAGATTTGCGTCCTTGCGAGGATGCTATACTGAGGTTTGTGACTAGATAGAAAAGTTAGCATAGCGTTGCCGTACACTTAAAAACGGACTCCATTTATAGGCAAAACATTGTTGCTACCAGCACATTTAAAGCTCACTCATTTATGCATTAAATCTCATTTGTGTATTCCTTAATCTCGGAAATTGTCAAAAAATATTCTGGCACAAACGGCCTTGTTAAATCTCAACTTTGTACACTTATTAAATGAGATATAATGTGCTATAAGTGATTTTAGAGTTGCTTCTTTTGGACATGCTAGCTGTGTACCTCTGGTTCCAGTCTTCATGCTAAGCTAAGCTAACCTTCTGTTTGCTGTAACAACTTCATAATTACATTATCAATCTGCTCATCTAACTCACAGCAAGAAAGCAAATAAGTGCATTTCCAAAAATGTAAAACTATTTCTTCTATGTTTTAAATATCTGCTCAGCAGCACAGTGGACAATGATTTGAAACACTAAAACAAAAAAATAATGCTTTGGTTAAACAAATGAGTAAATGATACATTAACTCAACAAAGACAGTAAAGTGCCATGCAACAAAACTGGTAAGTGGTCATGTCACAAATAAATAACAGTGCAGAAACGTACAATAGCGACAATAAATATCATTATGCTTTCTGGTTCTATGTGCACAAGGGATTATTATTTAAAAAAATAAGAAGCACATAACAAGAACAAGGCAAGGACATGAGTTATCTCTCCTGATATTGGATTATTTTTGCCTTATTTTAGCCAAAGAACTCAGTTTTCGTGGAATCAATTAAAAAAACAACATCACATGAACAACAACGTCCCCTTTTGTCCTAACAAATCCCACATGCTACTTCAGTGTTACAATGACTATCTGAAACCTCTGCAGTGAAACAAATACTCTATGCTGGAGAACACCAAGCAAACCCAAACTGAGGTAATGTACAGTATACGACGGATATATGCGGAGTGATCATCCCTGCACTTAACACACTTCTACAAAGAGAAACATCCTGTTTGCAACTTCCCACTCGCCTGATGCCATTAATTACAAATACACGAATGGCGGATTTCAAATTGGGACTTATTTTTTGTTATAATGAGTGAAGGAGGGACTGACCACTGACTAACTCTCTACAGGGATTCACAGATACTGGATTATCTACACCAAAAGCTAATCAAAACTAGTCCCAATGCCCAGCAGAGGTAAGTTTATTTATGAGTTTGGGTAATTAGTTTGTCTTATGTTTCTTCTAAAGGTCAGGTGGGAGCACATCATGCAGGGTTTTGAGGAGGGGACTGCAAAAAAGACAGGAAGGAAAGTTTTGTCTGGTTTCAGGATGAGCAATCAGGTGATGTTTGGGATAGAGACGGTCATCATATAGAAGGGTATTTAAGTGGTTTTATGTATAAGTTTGTTTATATGGTCTATGTTCATTAGAGCAGGATGCTGAGTGGAGCTTTTGGATTGTTTTGTTTTTTTGTTGTTCTCCACCGGGCCGGTTCACCTCTCACATCCTCAGAGCAGCGGGGGCCGACTGCACCGACTTTCTCCGGGAGAGCTTGGACCTGAGGAGATGGAAGAGAGGGGAAGTAAGATGTCAAGAAGTAGGACCTTGTAAATAAACAGAAAGAATTTGTGGTAATCTTTATTTTGCAGGTTAATTAAATTACCAATCATTTCCAAGGATTTTTTTCTGAACTATATCACTCTTTTCTCTTTATTTAACTATTGTGTGCTTGATTGTGAACAAATTAAAACATTTTTGGATGTTATAATGAATCAGATGCACGCTGACTTAAACACAATCTAATGCACAGTTCTCACTACACAATAATCAAGTGATTTTTGGTCTGATTCCCCTCAGACAAGCTTTTTATTTTTTCTAAAAATCATCCAAAATGTTGTGTGGTGTGTGAGGAAAGTTTATTACATCCCCTAATCTGTTTGATCCATCAAAGCCGAACCAATTTCAAGTCCAAAACATATAACATGTTGGTATATTCGTGATCAGGTAACCTGTTGTGGGTGGAGACCCCCAGATTTTTAAATCCTGTGAAATACAAGTCTGTTAATGTCCTTCCAAAAAACAACCAAATATATAAAATTACCACTTTTCTTTATCTTTAACCTGTAATAAGTAGTCACCTCAGGTACTCACACTACTTATCTTGAAGGTTTTATAAGCAAAAAAGTCTGAAAACCGTTGCTCTTGGTTTTGTTATTGACAATGTAACACTACCTGCATTTTCCCAGTTAATAAACTGTAATAATTTAGATCTCATTTCTTTCTATGATAACTAAATGAAAGGATCTGCATATATAATTATATTATATTTTAAATGCTTAAGAGCAACATCTGTGTTGCTAATCAGATTTCCCTTGTGTTTTATGTGTATTTTTACCTTTACAGTGTCTCCCCCACTCACCTGATGGTGCCAGCTAACAGAGGGTTGAAGGCGTACAGCCAGTCGTGCATCTCTTTGTCGTTGGTGGCCTGCAGCAGAATCCCACGATGCTCAGTGCACACAGCAAACGTGTTGGGAGTCTGGAAACATGAGGTAAATGAAGCTCATCAGGTTTACTGCACAACTATTTATTCATTTATCTATAAACATGTTTTGCTATTGAGCAGTAGCTCGGTCGTACCCGCAGTAAGGTCTGCTTGTCTTCGCTGTATTCCACCTTGGCAGACGACAGGTTGATGACAGCTCTCTCCACGCTGTCCCTCTCGCTGCGATACAGGTAGACGTAGGGCCGGCGCACCACCACGAAGCGCCTCACCCAGCCGCTGGTGTGGGGCTCCAGGAAGTGCAGGTAGCCTTTCTTTGACACAATAGGGCTGCACACAATCAAATAAATACAAATGTTAAACAACAACTTTTCTTAAATAATGATTGTATCGGAAATACGCACTGTGGAGGTTGCAGTTAACAAATACAATTTTTTGTCCACAGTGACTTCAATGTCATTATAGTCCGAGTGCTCTGACCTGACACGGATCTCCTGTATGTCCGGAACGAAGCTGCATCCTCTGAGAGTTTTCTTTCGGTCCACCGGGCTGTACGGGTCCAGATCTGGAGTGGAAGCTCCTGAACTGGGATCAGTGTGTCTACACAACACAAACAAGGGACAAGGAACATAAATGAACAATTTAAAATCTCTACTGTATATATTGGCCTTTAAATCTGTTTGACACTTTTTCTTAATCCACAACAAAAAATATTTTTGAATGATCCTTTTACAATATCTCAGCAATAAGGGACTGCTCTTGTAACTTAGATAAGTATTTTCATTTAATGCCATTTTAAACTTTTAAATCACTACATTTCAAAACGATATATTGTCTTTTTTACTCCACTAAACTCAACAGATTTTTTGCTTTAAAAGTAGTGACAATCATCTCCCCATACTGACCTGCTTTCTACATTGAAATACTGCTTACATGTTACTGCATCAGCAATTCTTTTCCAATATGAAATGTTGACTTAATAATTATACATAATAAAAGAACAGCCTGAAAGGAAGTGTTCTGCTTATTAAAGACTTTCAACAAGTGTATTTGCTGATCATGCTGTTCTACTTTTACTAGAGTAAGACTTAGAATGCAAGACGCTAGACCAGGACATCAAGAGTATTTCTACATTGTGTTATTGCTATTTTACTTGATCAAATAAAAATACTTTTGCAAAATATCTGGTATTGCCTGGTTTTGGTTCATGCTAAATGTGTTTGAAGATTAAATATAATAATAATAATAATAATAATAATAATAATAATAGATTTAATTTGTTAGCGCTTTTACAGGTGCTCAAAGACGCTTTACAGATATAGTGAAGGGAAAAGAAAAGGAAGGAACAACAAATACATATATAGTTAAAGTTAAAGTCAAATAATACAAAAACAATCACACATTAAAAGCCAGATTGAAGAGGTGAGTTTTTTGAAGGTGGTGAGGTCAGTGCCGTCTCTGATGGGTTGGGGGAGTGAGTTCCAGAGGGAGGGGGCAGCGACGGAGAAGGCTCTGTCCCCCCAGGTCCGGTGATTGGTGCGGGTGGGGATGGATAGGAGGTTGGCTTCTGATGAGCGGAGGCAGCGGGAAGGGGCGTGGTGGTGCAGCAGGTCTGTGAGGTAGGGGGGGGCTGATTGTTGAGGGCTTTGTGAGTAATGAGGAGGACTTTGAAGTTGATTCTTTGACGGACGGGGAGCCAGTGGAGGTTCTGGAGGACGGGAGTGATGTGGTCTCGGGAGCGGGTGTGGGTGAGGAGGCGGGCAGCAGAGTTCTGGATATGTTGGAGTTTATTGAGGAGGTTGGATGGTATGCCGTAGAGCAGCGGTCGGGAACCTATGGCTCGCGAGCCATATATGGCTCTTCCGGTGACGGCATATGGCTCCCAGACAATTTTGAGTTGAAAAAAAAAAATCAGTTTGGAACTGATTTTAAAATACTTGTGATATTTCTTAATAATACTGTGTCATTTTAAAGTAAACAGAAATTAGTTTTGAAGATACATTTCACGGGTCACGGGTCACCCGTGGGTCGGGTCGGGAACCAATGGCTCGCGAGCATGTCCGGGTCATTTTAAAGGTGAAGAAATCAAGTTTATCCGCTTCAACCCTTGTAACGGAAAAGATGGCGAAAAGAAAAAAAGACGATGATTACCGTGCATTCCAGGCTGCGTGGACAGAGGAATTTGCATTTGTGGAGAGAGCAGGATCTGCAGTATGTCTAATATGCAATGATAAAATTGCATCGATGAAACGGTCAAATATCAAGCGGCACTTCGATACGCACCATGCTTCATTTGCATCGAAATATCCAGCGGGGGACAGCAGGAAAAGGGCATGCGAGGAGCTACAGCGGAGAGTGCAGACGAGTCAGCAGCAACTACGTGTGTGGACCAAGCAAGGTGACGGGAATTCCGCTAGCTTTGCGGGTGCTTTGGCAATAGTAAGGAATGGAAAGCCATTCACAGATGGCGAGTATGCCAAAACATTCATGCTTGATGTGGCCAATGAACTGTTTGATGACTTCCCAAATAAAGACAAGATAATCAAACGAATAAAAGACATGCCCCTGTCAGCAAGAACTGTGCACGATCGTAGCATCATGATGGCAAATCAAGTCGAGGAAACACAAATTAAGGACATAAACGCCGGGACATACTTTTCTCTCGCGTTAGATGAGTCAACAGACGTTAGCCATCTATCTCAGTGCAGTATAATTGCCAGGTATGCTGCAGGTGACACACTGCGTGAGGAAAGCTTGGCTGTTTTGCCAATGAAAGGGACAACAAGAGGAGAGGATTTATTCACCTCTTTTATGGAGTTTGCTAAAGAAAAAAACTACTGATGGACAAACTTATTTCTGTCTGTACTGATGGTGCACCCTGTATGTTGGGGAAGAACAAAGGATTTGTAGCGCTTCTCCGTGAACATGAAAAGAGAGCCATCCTAAGTTTTCATTGCATCCTGCACCAGGAGGCGCTTTGCGCTCAGACGTGTGGCCAGGAGCTTGGTGAGGTGATGTCGCTGGTCATTCGAGTGGTCAACTTTATTGTTGCCCGAGCTTTAAATGATCGCCAGTTTAAAGCTCTGTTAGAAGAAGTTGGGAATCATTATCCCGGTCTGCTTTTACACAGCAACGTGCGTTGGTTGTCAAGGGGGAAGGTGCTCAGCCGTTTTGCAGCTTGCCTGAGTGAAATCCGGACTTTTCTTGAAATGAAAGGCGTCAAGCATCCTGAGCTAGACAACACTGACTGGCTCCTGCAGTTTCACTATCTCGTGGACATAACTGGCCATCTGAACCAGCTCAATGTAAAAATGCAAGGTATTGGAAATACAATCTCATCCCTTCAACAAGCAGTGTTTGCATTTGAAAGCAAGCTGGAAGTCTTTCTCAGGGACATTGAAACAGGTCGTCTTCTGCACTTTGAAAGACTGCAACAATTTAGAGATGCATGCTTAGCAAGTGACTCCACTCAACATCTGGATCTCCTGCAGCTAGCTGGCTTTACGTCCAATCTCCTGCAGTCATTCAAAGCACGTTTTGGAGAATTTTGTGCGCGCACTGGTCTTTTCAAGTTCATCACTCATCCACACGAGTGTGTAGTGGACAAAATCGACCTGACATGCATCCCCGGGGTCTCTATCGGAGACTTTGAGCTGGAAGTTGCTGACCTGAAGGCATCAGACATGTGGAGGAGTAAGTTCAAGTCACTTAATGGAGAGTCAAGTGTCCATCTTGTGTTGCCGTCCGGACTTCCGGACCATCTCGCACATGCGCAGTACCGATCGGGCAGGGTGAGCCATATGCCATACATGTTTGCACACATTCACAGTAAATATGTATTCAGTATGATAGCTGTCTAACAGAAGTTAAATCCATTTCTCACTTATTCTGACAATGTACTTAACCCCAAATAAAAGAACCCAATAAAAAGAGTTGTTAAATAATAGTGAAGTCACGTTGTATTAACAATAACTCATCTCTCTCGGTTTTTCTTTTTGAGTTTTGCTAAAAGCCACTGTGTCAAGTGTCCATCTTGTGTTGCCGTCCGGACTTCCGGACCATCTCGCACATGCGCAGTACCGATCGGGCAGGGTGACGGATCGGGTAGCATTAAAAACGCCCTGCTCTGCTTTTTGTGGTGTTCCCTCTACTGTAGTGTGTTCTATAGGTTTGTGTGCATGTAAATGGTCTGCAAAGGCTAAAATAAATAAAAAAATGAAAAGCTTTTTAAACATTAAAGCAGCTCTTTAAGAACCTTTTCCTAAGCATTGCCAACATTTTAAAAAAAAAGGTGGAAAGAAGTGCCATCTGAAACAAAAAGCTACATGTTTCAGCCTTTAAGTGTGTATTAAAAGTCCCATGTCATGGCCATTTCCACTGATCATAATTCCATTGTTGAGGTCTACTAGAATAGATTTATACTGTGCAATTTTCCAAACTCACATTGGTTTCGCATACAGCATCTCTGTAAAGATGTGTATTCACTCTCTCCACTAAACGGCTCGCTGCAGCTCCCCCCCCCCTCCCTGTGAGCCCAGTGTGCTCCGATTGGTCGGGACCAGTCGGGACGCTGTGAATCGCGCTAAGCTCCGCGGAGGTGTGATTTCCTTGTTTAGCGATACACAGCGAAACACAGCCAAACTCACCCTGAGCACACACAAAGTCACAGCCGAAGTCAAAACAATAAGTGTGGCTTGATATTGAGTAAGAAAAAGGTTGATAAACGCTGTGAGAATGGGTCTGCAGAGAGAATTTCGCCGCGATCCCAACTGTTATCAGCCTGCAGCAGGGAGGAGAAATCAGCTGAGCTGCTTGCATAGAGTGTGTGTGTGAGGAAGTCCGTGGATTGGTCAATCGGAGCACACTGGGCTCACAGGGAGGGGGGGGGGGGGGGGTAAGAGCTGCAGCGAGCCGTTTAGTGGAGAGAGTGAATACACGTAGTTTACAGAGATGCTGTATGCCAAACAATGTGAGTTTGGAAAATTGCACAGTATAAATCTATTCTAGTCGACCTCAACAATGGAATTATGATCAGTGGAAATGGCCATGACATGTGACCTTTAAGACCAACCTACGCTCACGTTTAACTGATGGAAGCCTCAACGCCTGCATGAAGCTCAACCTCACCACGTATGAACCAGATTACAAGGCCATCAGCAAAACCATGCAGCACCAGAAGTCGCATTAAAAGTAAGACATATTTAATTTATTATACGTTAAAAATACTATATGGCTCTCAATGAAATATATTTAGAAATATTTGGCTTTTATGGCTCTCCCAGTCAAAAAGGTTCCTGACCCCTGCCGTAGAGGATGCTATTGCAGTAGTCGAGTCGTGAAGTGATGAATGCATGAATCAGGGTTTCAGCAGCAGAGGAGGAGGAGAGTGATAAACACAACATTTCTCATGCACAGAGGAGATAAGCTGTTTGTTACTGATAATGAGCAGAGTAGCTGCATGTGGTTTGTACCTAATGTCGTAATTCCCCTCGACCAGTGAGGGGCAGGTGGAGGACGGAGTGAGCGTGCTCAGTCCAGACGAGCAGGAGTCTCTCATCAGCGACGCAGACATCTCAGAAAGCTAAAGAACACACACACACACAGAAACACATTCACAACAAAGCATGCATTGAGAAGCACAAGCACACACACACACACACACACACACAAACAAGACAAGAAGGACAAATACAAGTACAGACAAAACATACCCGCAAACAATTAAGCACGGACAACACAGACATGCATTCAGAGAACAATACAATCAGGACATTTTCTAGCGATGTACAGTAGAAATACCTCTGCACCATTTTAAATCCTCATTATCTAAGAGCCCCTCGCTGGTTAACATGTTTAGTAGGACATGCAGGAGTAATATTGGATTAGTGGAAGCCCTGCAGGGTCTAAAGAGGGGGGGGGACAGTGAGGGAGGAGGCCAATGTAAAAGGAGGTGGGGGAAGGAAACCTCAAATATTTTAAGGCGTGAAATATGGAAACATTAATTTGGAAATAAAGAGATGAGCAGTAGACCTGGGTCATTATTATTTGAAACTAAAAGGTGTTATATGATTGATCAAGCTCAAATTCAAATAATTATTGGTGAATCATTTCAAACCCCAGCCTACTGAGTGGTTTTAGAGTGCTGCAGGAATGAGTTAGCATTTTAGTATTTCAGGTTACCTCATCTCTAATTTTTTTTTTTCTAACAGGTTTAGGTTCGATGCCTGAAAGATAGTGTTAATTTCGTCAGCTATTTTTTTATTTAGTTTTAGTCTTAGTCCTGTGTTAAATTTCCTTTTTAGTTTTAGTCATATTTAGTCACCTTCATCCTGTTTTTATTTAGTCAAGTTTTAGTCGACTAAAAGTCTGAGCATTTTAGTTTTATTTTGGTCAAAGAAGCCAAAACCAATAATTTGTCATTTTAGTCAAACTTATTTCATAATAAGACTATATTTTGTCCTTATTTGATGAAAAAAACAGATTGAATTATTAAGAATGCAGCTTTGCAGAGAGTATCTGGTCAGGTTTGTGGTGTTTTTACCAGCTGTGTTATGGCCACATTGCTTCCCTTCTGATAAAACAATGCATTCACTTTTTTTCTCCACCTCATTGTAGCGAAAATGGACCCAAATATCACATCGTTTCTTTCTCCCAAGCAGTGGTGTCATTAGACGTTTTCGTTGTCAGTCATTTTGCCGGAGAGGATCGTAACATTTCCGTCATAATCCATTATTACCCGTCGAGTCTGTACACAACTCGTCTCCTCATTTTTCGTCAACGAAAGTAAAGAGAGATTTTGGCATAGTTTTTATCATCATGCAATATCGTTGACGAAAAGTGACGAGACGAAAATGTAGTTTACATTTTCGTCTCGTCACTTTTCGTCAACGAAATTGCATGATGATTACATTACAGTTATTGTTTACTGCCGTCGGTGCCATCTCGTCATCGTCTCGTTTTAGTCATGTAAAAAAAGGTCGTTGACGAACATATTTCGTCATAGTTTTAGTCAACGAAATGAACACTACTGAAAGATAAGACCGTGTTTAACACTATATTAGGAGATATTTATGTTTTGTTATACAACATAAAATACACCAGTAAATAAGCCTCACTTGTGAATTTTGGCAGAAACTTCATTTTGCTTAAGAGCTAATTTTTCTGCAATCATCCAAAATCCAACAGGCAAATCCCCCAAATAGGTCTCCCCTGTAGCACTCTATTCACTGTAGCACTCTATATAATGTTAAGGGGAAAAAAGAGTGAAATACAAAAAAGACAGGATTATGTGTTGAAAAAAGGCAGAGAGAGGGTGGAGTGTGGGGCTTGAGTATTTTGTGGAGGTAATCGCTAAAGGTTGGAAAGGGTTAACGGGCCGGGTTAGAGGGCCTAGGCTGGGGCTCACCTTGCTCTCACTGGCACTGCTGCTCACCTGGCTGTACTCCCTGTTGAAGGTGTGCATCAGCAGACGCAGACACTGGAGAGAAGATACGAGACAGAACAGATGATGTTGAATAAAAGCTGATAAAAACAGGTAAAAAAAACATCTCAGGGAGCATCAGTCACCTTGGCAGCCAGCTCCCTCTGCCTCTGGTTGGGACTGTCGAGGGCCGGGCTGCTGCCGGAGCTGTGGCTGTAGACGGGACTTTTAGTAAAATCACAGATGTCGCTGTTCTTGAAGAGTGCATCCTGCCCGGCCAGCAGGGTCGCCTCCAGCTTCTCCCTCAGCAGCAGGTAGTGCCTGGTCTTCTCCACCTGAAAACACAAGCACATAAGAATTAGAATTAGAAACTCTCTTTATTTGTGTCACTGGGGTGTCCAGTGCCTCGCTCAAGGGCACCACCATTTTCATCAAGTGGGGGGATTTGAACTGGCAACCCTAAGATTCCCAAGCCCCGACTGACTGAGCCACTCCCGGACACACTTTAATGGGGTAGGTCTTCTGTGGGTCGTACAGAAAAGGATCTACATATGCTTTCCTTTGCTGAGACTAAATAAATGCACCAACAGTACGTTTCTTTTCTCTTTATCTCTCTTTAGTGTACTGCATATGATTCAAGCCTTGCATCTGCAGGGTCATCGGTCAAGTAAAAATACTTATCTCATTTAAATGATCTAGAAGTCATCTCACTTCTCACTAACAAACCTCTCAGTTTTAAAGACTGACCTCCTGCAGTAAGCTGAGTTTCTCCAGCTCCCACTGGTGGTCCAGGATGAGGCTGTCGCTGCGAGGCCTCCAGCCTGCCAAGTTCTCCTCTCCTCTGACGTACGCCACCGAGGTGTCCAGCACACGTCTGCGACGACGCTGCATCCCTGAAGAAGAAGATGCTCTGTGAGTATTTCAAATTAAAATAAAAAGACTAGCTCAATAGAAACCATTTGGTTGTTTTATTTTGTTTTACCTGGACTTCCATTGTCCGCCACATGGCAGAGGGTGACTTCATACACTCCAGTGACACGGTTACTGGGAAAGAAAGAAATTGTATATAATTATGATATCAAACACATTTTTTAGATTGAGCATTTATAGAATTTAGAATCAGTACAAGATCCAGTTTGTATCTAATCCATAAATGTGTACCTCTCAGAGGGCCTGAGGCAGCCGGTGCTGAAGAGGTTTCTGATGGAGCGAGACGCTGGCAGCTTGGCATCACGGGAATAAAACACCATGCAGAAGTCTTTGGTGATCACTGTCGGCTGAGTGCAGTTCTCCATCTAGTTCAAATATAGATGGACAGCAACAAATCAGAATCCAGGTGAGTTGGTTACACAATGACATCATTTATATTTCTTTCTATCACTTTAATCTACAAAGAAACACATTCTGTAAATCAAATGTCATTGAGTACCTCTAGATAAGCAGAGAGCGTGATGTAGATCTTCTCCCCGTAGGGAGTGACTCTGTTCAGGAGCAGAGAGTTGTGCATGGAGCTGTCCCATGCCGCCTCAAATCGGTAGAAAGTTCTGCAGCAAAAACAAACAGTCATCTATACGCACAACATTAAGCAGATGTGTTAACCTTATTACAAGCCTGTGAGCTAATAATGTTATTTTGTAAATAATAATAGATACAAAGACAAAAATGATTGTCATTTATACCTATGATCAACTCCCAAGGAGACGCTGGCGTTAGCAAAGGATAAAGAGAAACAGGAAACAAGTTAGAAACTTTTAACTGCAGCTGTTAAAAGTTTGAAACCAGCAAACCATACTGATCCATGCAAAATAAAAAAATGCATTAAGGCCAAAGAATATTTCATTATAAAAGGCACGTTGAAGCAATGGGAAAATATAGGTTTTAGGTTTGGTAACAAATTCAAAGAGGAAACTTTTGTTGAATATCAAATACACAGAAAGATAGTAAGTAAATCAGAAATGTGTCTGATGTGTATACTTGTCACTGTGTTTGGGCCAGAAATATCCAGAAGACAGGATGTTGAGGGACAGGATGTTGGGGTCTATGATGGTTTCATCTGCCTCGGGTGTGTTTCGAATACGACCTGAAGTCAAACAAAACAGTAAGAAAAAAACAACTTTTTCTTTTTTCAAATCTAACCAACTGGGCCAAATATGTTTTTGAATTGTTGTTTTTACTCACCAATAACCAGCTCCTTCACCTCTTTCCACTCAATATCATTTCCTGTCTCATGAGCGATGGTGACTGTGATCCTCCTCTGGATGCCCTGAAGACAGGATTCAAAGAGTTGAGTGGATTAGGTTTGATGATTATTGTTAATGTTTTGTTTTATTTTTCACTGGTTTTATTAACTTTGTTATTGTAATATATACAGACATAAGAACAAATCTGATTTTTTTTATTCTAAGCTATATATATATATCATCTGATGATATTAAACGATTAATATAAAAGGTATGTAATTGGTAAACATGATGGTGGGCCAGACCTGATGTAAAAGGTAAGTGCCGTGGCAGGGCATCCCACTCCTGTGGTCAACAACAGCTGGGATGTAGCTATAAAAAGGGAGATAATTAACACAATAAATACTCAAAATAATAACGCAGAATATTTTCATCGATGCTGCAAAAGAATTGTTGTTATTATATGTGCAAAGAGTATGAACTACTGTGTTCTTTGCTTTATATTTGTATAGCGGGACACACAGCAATAAAGTCACAACTCACTCTCCGTTAGCTTCCAGCTCACAGATCTCAAAGAATGACATCAGGTCGTATTTGGCGTGACAAGGTCCGGCGGTGGAGCGCATCAGAGTGCTGAGCTTTGTGGCCGGCACTGGAGGAAGTAAGAGGAAACAGATTCATGTGTGAAACTGGGTCAACCTGTCTGTACGGTCCGAAATGAAGGGTATATTAAACTGGAGGCTGAGACACTGATCATTTGTGGAGATTAAATCATGAAATATAAAAACTTTTGATATACTCTCAGGCACATTGAATGTCACTGCTTACCTGGTTTGGATAAGGGCATCACCCTGGGGAACTGCCTCCTGGACGGTCTCAGTGGACTAAAAAAAAAAAGGACAAAGAAACTAAATACTAGGAAACTTTCTAAAATATCAGCTGGTGGAAATTAAAGGTCAAATGTCTACTTACCTGATGAGGTCTTTGCAGAGCGGAGGGAAGGGCTGTTTCTGATAGTGACCGAACACCTCGAAGACGATGGGCTGAGTCTTGATGTACTCCACGAAGGACTTGGTCACCTCCACTGTGATCTACCAGGGAAGAGGGAAATGACATCTTAAGCACAGCCCTAACACAGTTGTTTGTATCTAGTGATATTTGTTCATAATAGCTCTGAATGTTTACATTTTGAACATGGTAGAAGCCCAGCGGAGGCCCTCTGCCCGTGTTCTTCAGCGGCTCGGTGGAGAAAGCTTCATCGTGGCGGTGGATGAAGCTGGAAAAAAGGGAAGCCATTTTATTAGACTGACCTCCCTTTGCTCTTCCTGCACATTATGCTGACCGAAAGCACCCAGCTGACCACCACACATGCTGATCACTTTGTTTAAAGCCACAAGCCACATACATTAACAATAAGTGAACATTCATATTACTGTAAATAAGAAAACGTAGTTAGTCAATTGTTTCCAGCAGTCAGGACACATTAAGCATTGAGTTATATTTTTGCATAATCTTTCTGCAAAAACCAAAATAATTTGATATTATGTTTTTCTATAACACTTAACAGATGCATGCATTAGAGAAATAGGTTGCTGACAAAGGCAAGGCAAGGCAAGGCAAGGCAAGGCAAGGCAAGGCAAGTTTATTTATATAGCACTTTTCAACACAAAGCAATTCAAAGTGCTTTACAAAAAATGAAAGACATTAAGAAAATGGCATTTAAAATCAGTCATTAAAAAGAAAAGCTAATAAAATAAACATTAAAAGAAAAAATACATGGATAAAAGTTACAGTGCAGTTTAAGATGTGAATAGTTCAATTAAAAGCAGCGACAAAAAGAAAAGCCTGGATTTAAAAGTAGTCAGAGTTGCAGCGGACCTGCAGGTTTCTGGGAGTTTGTTCCAGATATTTGGAGCATAATAACTGAATGCTGCTTTACCATGTTTAGTTCTGACTCTGGGGACAGCAAGCTGACCAGTCCCTGAAGACCTGAGAGATCTGGATGGTTCATCATTTAGCAGGAGGTCAGAAATGTATTTTGGGCCTAAACCATTCAGTGCTTTATAAACCAGCAGCAGTATTTTGAAATCTATTCTTTGACACACAGGAAGCCAGTGTAAAGACTTCAGAGCAGGAGTGATCCACTTTCTTAGTGTTAGTGAGGACTCGAGCAGCGGCGTTCTGAATTAGCTTCAGCTTTCTAATAGATTTTTTAGTGAGACCTGTGAAGACACCATTGCAGTAGTCCAGTCTACTGAAGATAAAAGCATGGACAAGTTTTTCCAAATCCTGCTGTGACATTAGTCTTTTAATCCTAGATAATATTCTTTTGGTGATAGTAGGCTGATTTAGTAACTGTTTTAATGTGACTGTTGAAACTCAGGTCAGAGTCCATGACTACACCTAGATTTCTGGCTTTATCTGTTGTTTTGAACATTGCAGACTGAAGCTCAGCGCTAACTTTTATACGTTCTGCTTTGGCTCCAAAAACCATTACCTCAGTTTTATCTTTGTTTAATTGGAGAAAGTTCTGACACATCCAGTCATTGATTTGTTCAATGCACTTACTCAGTGTTTGAATTGGAGCATAGTCTCCTGGTGAAATGGTTACGTACATTTGTGTGTCATCTGCATAGCTATGGTAACTTATGTTGTTGTTTTTCATTATCTGAGCCAGTGGTAGCATGGAGATGTTAAAGAGAAGAGGCCCCAAGATGGAGCCTTGAGGAACCCAACATGTCATATTGGTCAACTCAGATGTGTATTTACCTATAGAAACAAAGTTGTTTCTGTCCTTTAAGTAGGATTCAAACCAATTTAGAACTGTTTCCGAAAGTCCCACCCAGTTTTCCAGTTGGTCTAGTAATATGCTGTGGTCAACAGTGTCAAACGCAGCACTGAGATCTAATAATACTAACACTGAAGTTCTGCCAAGACATATGCATTCTATAAAAAATGTGAAGCAGATGAATCATTTTATTTCCAGCACCTAAGTGGAGGAGGCATGCTTGAAACTCACTTGAATTGGCAGAAGATGTCGGCGTACTCGGCTGAGATGCTGGAGGCCTGCAGGACGGTGACTCTGAAGGTGAAGGTGCTGCCGATCTTCAGGTGGGACAGCACTTTCTCTGGGGAGAGGTCTAGAGCGAGATCCAGACCCAGACCTGCACTCTTCACCGGGCTGCTGGGAGCTTCTATGATTTCTACGAGAAACAGAGAAAGAGACACGGATGGTTTACTTTAAATTCTTTATATATTTTTGCTTTTGACTTTATTATAGAACTGACGAGCTTACAATTGTTGTTTGAATTTAGACTGTTAATGTAGACAGTGGCTGGAATGATTTTCAGTCCCTGTAAAGGTTTTTCCTCTCACCAGTGTTGTTGTTGACTTCATCTGCAGAGATCCCTATATCTGCGCTCGGTCCTTCTCCCTCCACAAAGCGCAGCTCCTCCTGCGAGGTGTTGGAGTGAGAGAGAACACCGGGACACGACTCGGTCTGGAACTGGACCAAAACAGAAAAACATCAGCATGAATCTAACTTACACCACACATACACTGTGTTTATTCTTTTGACTTGTATTGGTTGTATAAGACGGATTCAGATAACCAGAACAAATCACTGCATGTTGGTACCTTCTCAAACTGTTTGTCTTCAAAGGAGATCTTAGCAGTGCCTGACTGCCTCACACCAGAGCCGTAATCAGGGGCCTCCTCATCAGCTAAAAGGAGACAAAACAGAGAGATATGATTTTTTGTTTTTTATAAAAACAGTATTTTAAAACAAACTAAAAGGAATGTCCAAGAGTAAGTCTGATATTCCACCTGTATTCGTACCTGAGATTGCCTGCACAGCCACTCTGAGGAAGCCTTTCACTTCTCCTTTCTCACTGACGATGGCCACGCGGTGCACCAGGGGCACGGGGTACAGCAGGTTGCTCAGGTACACAAAAGCCCTGAGGAGGAGGTAGGAAGTGATGAGGGGATGTCAGTTTGTAACAAGCATTTATAGTGCACTAAAAGCAGGGTTTTAACTCAATACTGCCTCCAGGAGGGAGAAGATGACGCACCTGCCCACCAGACGGAACCAGGGGAAGCGGTCGTAGAAGGGGTCTCCTCCGGTCAGAGCGTGGTCACAGTCCTCCACAGCGCTGCTGGGGAGCTCTGCCGCTCGGTCGTACATCTCCCTCATCAGGTCCAGCCTCTGCCTGCAGGGGGCAGCGTGAGAAGAGAGGAAAAACCCTTAATAATGGCCTCCCTATCTACAGTTTACTGTGTGCACATATTATGATAGAAAATAAAATAGCTAGAATTATTGTGGTTATTTTAAAGCTTATATGGAAAAATATCATTTTCTTTGTTATTGTGAATAATATATCATTTTACATTATATATTTGTTATCAGTATCAGATGAAAGGAATGTGACCTTCAACATTTTAATAATGTTATGTGTAATTAAATCGACCTATACCAAGGCATCAGCTTTTTATTATTAGATGACACTGTACCTGAGTTTCTCCAGAGTCCAGTAATGTGTCGCTCCGTTCTTCTGATCTTGGACTTCAACGGCGACGATGGTTCGCGGGAAAGGTCGCTTCTCTCTCTCTTTGGCCACGCTGGCAGGCAGTAGGTCGGGCGGCAGAGGAGAGTAGAGAGTGTCTGTCAACAGGACGAACTGGAACTGCACCTGTGGACGACAAGAGCCATAAAAACATTAGTAATTGCTGGTTTAAATACATGATACCTTTTTTCAAATGGGTGGCTTGACAGAACTGACATGCAATATGCAGCATTGTGTACATCACTGTGGAGATTGGGCACTGACAAACATTTATTAATCTGCAGTCTGCATCCATTGTGGATTGAGGAGCAAGCTCTTCCTTCATACACCAGTATCACAATATCAAATAGATAACACATTTGCAATAAGGATGTTATTATTTTAGAGAGACAACACTAAGCTTTTATTGCATTGCCACTGGAAGTAAATTTAGAAAAAGCTGTCTTTTGTTTAGCTAAAACAAAACAAATAATCATAACTTATGAAAATATGTCACAGTGCAACACAAAAAGGACAACGTTTTACAGTAACAAACACCCCACCTTTTTCTTCAGCTCCACACTGATAGCATTGGCCTCTTTGAGGAAGATGGCGTTGCCCCACAGCAGATCCCTGAGAGAGGTGAACTGGTAGAAACGCCACTTCCTGAAAGCCCACAGAGCCAACTCCGTCTCACGGGGCATCCACGGCACTGAAGGGGAGGGTCAAATGATTTGTAAGTACATTTCTGACCAAAATAAACCTATTTAAAATCAGTTAAAAAAAGTGACAGTACCACCTTCCTCTTCAGGCTCCTCTTCTTCCTCAGGAGACTCCAGGTAGCGGGAGTCAACTTGTTTCTGAAGAGCCTCTAGTTTACTCTCATAGTCCTGAAAGAAAACATAGGAGTCAGTTGTTTTCTTTACACACACATTTGAAGTGTTTCTGTATGACTGAGCACTCACCAGCCTCTGCTGCTCCAACAGGTTGCTGGCTTCTTCTCTCTCTTTGCGGTACTGATCCTCGAGCTCCTGAAGCCTGAAGGGATTCAGAACTATATGTCAGAAAAGTGATTGTGACTAAATGTAAATAAATACAATAAAATGATGTGTTCTCCACCCACCTCTGCTCCATCTCCTGCTTCATGTCGATGCCTTGTTTCTCCAGCAGCTCTCTCTGAGCGAAGGCCCAGTCCACGGGCTCCACGGGGGTCTCGGCGCACGGCGTCCTCTCTCGCTCCAGACGAGCCTGCTCCGGGTCGTTGAAGCGGAACACGTGGCTCTTTCCCATGATGATGCGGTTGCCTAAAAAGTGTGTATGATCACAAGTTATTTAAAACTTTTAAGATACTTTGAAAACCACTTTTAATTAAATTCAGGACCTAACCCAATTATACACACCAAACTCATCGCTTCCAGTTCAAAATAAACAGTGATGTAAAATGACAATTCCCCGTACAACACAGTATAATTATTAATAGATTCATGATTAATGATAATACCATACAGTATATACTTAAGAAAAGCCAAGTTAGAAGATTCTCAATTGACTAAAGGAGCCAATAAGTCACAGCAATACATTTGGTTCTACGAATAGACATTATATAATAACAATAAACAGTAAGTATTAGATACGTTATTGATCCTTCACTGCAGTATAATGTTCACTGAAACTTGGAATAGTCACAATCGTAGAAAATGATCTTACTTTGGCCGTTGTGATGTAACAGAGTTTTATCTTTCCCTCTCTGTTTCCTCTCTTGGTAAAGTTCATTTAGATTCACACCTTTTTTTAACCAAAATAATATGAAGCTTCACACGAACCAGACCGCAGGACGGTGGGGGAGCTCACTGTCTTCCCGTTGACGTACGTCTCTGAGCCCTCACACGGCTCCATGATGACGCATCCTGTCAAAGGACATTGTATAACTTTAACAACAAAGTCTTAAACCCATGCACAATAAGTATTTTTCCTTTTTAATATTGTTTTTAATGCAATAACTTTTATTAAACTGTTATTTTGAGGAGAAAGCAGCAGGTCTACCTTCCCCCAGAGGCACCGTGGTGCTGGTGAAGGTGCAGTGCTCGTCTCGGATGAAATGTCCGCTGAGAACAATGTCCTGACGAGTCTTGGCATTTTCACGGCCAACCCTGAGGGAAGAGGATCCATTAGAGACATATTCACAGCAACACCAAAATATCTTGAGTACATTTCAGAAACTAAAAAACATTTTAAAAATTACTTTGTGAGGCCGTCTTTGATGTAGTACAGCAGACACTCTGACATCAGAGGGTCTTCATTCAGGTTGACCAGGTGAGGCGTCTATACAGGAAATAATGACAAACGTGTTAAGTCTGTGGACAGATGTCGTAAATAATTCAAATTATTTAGCAAAAGGAAGGATCATCTTACCTTTTTTGGAGAGAAGACGCCCAGAGTGCCTCCATCTTCTCTCATGGCAACACCCATCTCAGCCAGCAGGGCCTCTCTGCAGGAAGCAAACACACATGATGCTAACATGGCTACAAATATGTTGTTTGTATTAACACTTGGCTGGCAATCCAGAACTGAATATATCCTTTAAGACATTATGTCAAAATAAATCTCAAGGGTCAAACCATCAAAGATTGTCCATACAAAAATTATAATATTAACAACATATATTATTTGTACACATACAGGGCTGCATACGATCATGAAAACAAAGGAAATGTGTCAGGAGTGGTCCATAAGCCATGGGCATATACAACAGACCTCAACTCAACTTGAGGAGAAAACAATCAATAAGAACATTTAGTTTAGTTTAAATAAATTGTAGATTTATTCATGAAACCATGAATCAGGCGTGAATATGTGTGACCAACCTCTCCATACGGATGGCCTCAGTACGACGCAGCTTCTCTTCCCATGTCTCATTGAGCTCTGCAATGATTTTCTCAGTTTCCTGTTGGCAAAATGAAGACACAGTTACATTTATACACATAAATGTACTTACTCTTACTTTCCAGCAGATTTCTATACCTTTCCTGTAATTAAATCATTCCGGCTCTGCTTGTGTCAGTCCACAGGTCATTATCTAACTCTCCACATCCTGAACAATATCAGCATCATGGTTCTTACCTTGAGCCTCTCGATGGCCTCTTCGCTGGCCGGACTGAAGATGCGGTCATGGATGTTGGTGATGGACCCGACGCGACTGGACAGGACCGAGAGCGAGGGGGAGGGACTCATTCCTGTCATGACAGTGGACACTGCGGAGAGATCACCCCTTTGATTGACAGCCTGGCGATTATTCACAAAGTTCTTGTAATCGCTCAGGTCTGTCAGAAAGAGAGGCGTTGCATGGGAGTGAGCAAGGAAGATAAGGAGGAAGGAAAAAAGGAAGGAAAAAAGGAAGGACAGAAGGACGGAAGGACGGAGCAGACGCCAGGTAATTAAAGAGAGACATCAGGAATGAGAGGAACACGCAGAGAAACGGATAAAAAGGAAAAAGGTAGGGGCAACAGGGAGGAGTACAAAAGAAGAAGAGAAAGCTCAAATAATGGATCAAAGCAGCAGGTCAAATCTTTACCAAAGCCATCGCAGAATGAGAGAAAAGGGAAACTCAAACTGACAGAGCACAAAATGCTGAGAAGAGAGTTAGAGCTTTTTCTCCGACACTGAAATACATGTAGACACATTCAACAAGCCTGCAAGCATGAGAATGAGTAATAGTGCATTAAGACAAAATACAGGCTAGAGATTACTAGTGTTGCATGTCTTAATGTTTTCAAGTGTTTTTTAAAGCGCAGCCTTTGGTTGCACAGCTGCCGGGGATGCAGGCCTCCAAGCACCTGAGTCGTAGCTTCAATTAGCTCCACACAGAGAACCAGGATGCAAATAAAGAGTGCCCCAGCAATCTAAAATGGTATCCTCTAAATCAGTGCTCTCTTCCATGTCTTGCAAAACAAAATGCATAACAAAGCATGCTTTATGCAAAAGCTGACTACGACTGTCTGTTTCTGCAGAACCAGGAAAGCAGAGTGTTGGGCAGCTCAGGTTCGAAATGGATCAAAGCTTCTCAGTGAAAAAGAAAATCCCAGCAAATTTAACATTTGTAATGAGGATTCATTTATTAGGAGGCTGGACTTCCTAGATGAATTAAGCGAAGAAAAGGGCATATTTCTATGGAAACCAGATCTAATGGGGAAAAAAGGAGGCCATTTTGCAGAATTTGTTAGAAAAGAGAAACTAACTATAGCTCTAAATGCTGTATGCTACTTAAGTGCTGGCTCTCCTAACTTATGTCATGTCTGACTTAGTTTCTTGGGACTGATATTCAGATCTCTGGTGTGCTGGAGGAGGAAGGCCAGCTCGGGATTCATTTATTTTGGTGGCAAAGCGCAGGCTTGCTCGAGTTATACACACATTTCAAACCAGCGATGACGGGGCCGGTGCAGCGATACGCTGATAGGAGAGAAGAGAATGGGTGTGAGAGACACCCTCACTCCAAGTTAAACTGTCATCCTCTGTCTTGCATGTACAGTCAGAAAGTGTATGTTTGTGTATGCCTGTGTAAGAGCATTTCTGAGACAGAGCATTGTGTTTGTGGGTGCGACACTCACTCTCTATGATGTCTCCCAGACCCTGAGCCATCAGCAGGTCTCTGAGGCGGGCCACTTCCTCCTTCAGCTCACGCACCAGACGGTTGCTGGGGTCCTCGTTGATCACAGCGTTACAGCGGATCTGTTTAGCACGATCAGCGTACCTGGAAGGACAAAGGTCTTCTAGGTCAAACGGACACTAAGCTATAAAGCACGATTCCTTAGACTCTCTATACTGCATTACAATGACCAACTAATGGCTGTGACGGTACAGCTGAGGGGAAAAGCATTTGTTAAACACTATCATTGTGTGCAAATAACAGAATACATGTGTAAAGGTGTTAAAAGTCTAATCAGTACATCTCTTCTGCAGGTTGAACATTAAGAAAGAAACAGATTGTTGACATGTTTCTCACCGGAGGGTACTGAGGGTCTCATCATAGTTGATATCAGCGGGGCTGAGGGCCGCCACCATGGCAGTACGAGAGTTTCCACCTGTAACACAGAAAGTGAGACGATACATAAACTGACACAGAACATTTGTTTTTATTGGTAAAAGCTAAGGTTTATGATTATATTTTATATCAGATTTTGCATTAGTATTATGTGTGCATACCCAAGTTCTCCCTCAGCAGCCAGGTCAGAACTGAATCTCTGTAGGGGATGTGATTCTCCACCTTCTTCTTTTTCTTGTTCTGCACACAAAACAAACACAAATTATTCTCTTATCGGAAAGCATTATTGTTAAAAGCATTTTATAAAAATAAGGATTTAATTTGCATTAAATATTGCATACTGACCTTGTTTGGTGCGGAGTCCTGGTAGTTAAAAAATAAATGCCAACATGTGTTAATTTGACACGATAAAATAACAGTTTCTAAATATAATTATTTGATGAAGTGTGAAAAAACATACCACTTCAGCCAGAGCAGAAATAACCTTTCCCAGTGTAGTCAGAGATTTGTTGATGTTTGCTCCTTCCTGCAAATAAAAGTGAGTCTTATAAAGAACTGCCCATCTATTCATACATTTATGTATCTCTCTAAAAAACATCTTCCTCCTCTCACCTTCAGTCTGGTCCCTTTGGCTCCGGTGGAGTCGGCTCTCTCGCTGCCAGCCAGGTCCACCAGGCTGATCTTGCTGACCTGTGATGATACAAAACATTTTCAAAATAAGATGCTCTGTATAAAAAGATCAAACATCTACCTTTGCTAGCATATTTTCCTGAAACTGCAGTAAAGTGTTACATGTGGTTATCAAACAATACACTAACTCATTCGATAATAATAAAAACACAAACGGCCTCAGCTCAGGTCATAAAAGGCAATCAAATCATTGTTTAGCATCTCTAAGGCTGCTGTGGTGAATAGGACTATTCCTATTATTGATTTGTTTGTCTGAGGAGCAGAACAACATCATTTCAGTCGTGCAGATTATTTGTTAGGAGCTGGTTATAAGTACCTTTTCTGACGTGTTCTCTGAATCCATGTCGTGTTTCTTCTGCGTGAAGATGATGTTGAAGACGGCGTGGGAGCGGCTGCTGGTCTCGTTCATGTTGGTAGCAGCCACAGTCCTGAAAAAATGAATTCATATTATCTGCTCCATCCATCAATGGTTCCAGCGACTGATTAATGTATTCATACACCCCTTATCTACATCTCTTCATAATAACACAGTATAATCTGCGGAGTCATTCAGTCTCGCTCTGTTACCTGGCCTTGTTTCCAGACTCCATCAGGTCCTGGATGTCGTTGTAAGAGGTGACGGCTAGTTTGGAGAGATCTTCCACGTAGGGTCCCATGAGAGGGTGCTCTCTGACGCGCAGGTTTCCTTTGTTCTTTGGGTTCAGCAGGTCACGCACACGCTCGCAGTAGATCTCCATGTAACTCACCTGGAGGATGCACAGGGTTGGTGATCTTGTTAAACGTTTTTATTTAGTTAGTTTATTTTTAGTTATTAATTGGTTATCATTTTTACTGGTTGCTCCTGGGACAATAAAAGATTAAAACTTGAATAAATCTGTTTCACAAATGATTAATTAATATAACTACAATAGCAGCTACCCCTCTGCAATCTTTGAATAGTTCTCTAAATTTGAGCTAGTAGCAGGATCTAAGAAAAACTGAAAGCGATCCAGGTGTCTTTGTAACAACGAGAGCAACAATAATACCACTTGAAAACTCTATGGATGAGGGGTAGGGGTTATATATGAGGCACTCGGAATAGAATAGCTTCCAAAGTTGGAAAACATAGAGTAAATTAATTGACTCACCTCGACAGAGTAAGACATGCTGTTGTCGTTATTGGTGTCATTGAACTTTGTGAAAAGGTCCTCACACATCTGAAACAAAACAGAGTGTCAATGGTGTGTTAAAGCTTTTATCTTTATTTCATTCACAATGATTAAAGGGAATTTGATTTGTGCAATTTAATAATATTTGGTCAGCGCTGCACTCTGTATTACCAGAGGAATGATTCCTTCCTGGTCCTGCTCCTGTCGTCCCATCATGGTGTAGCTTTTTCCCGATCCTGTCTGGCCGTATGCAAATATGCACACATTGTAGCCTTCAAAGGCATGAAGCAACATCTCCTCTCCGATGTCTTTGTACACCTGCAGCTGGGACGCAAAGCTGATGTCCTCAGGCTGTGGAAAAAATGAAATGGACGAGTTAGAATTTCTCCGAGCATGAGTAAGCTCTATAATAGACATCGACACATTTCTACCACCATGAGGTGGCATAAAATGGAAATGTAGATCAATATTGAATATCAATTACTAGTGGCTTGTTCGAGCAGATCTTGAATGTCCTTATCTGTACTTTTAGTTAAAAATAGGTGTCGCAGTGAAACTCACCGTGGTGTGGGACCAGTAAGAATAGTCAAAGTTAAAACTCTTGTTTTCTTTGGGCTGTTTGGGGTTCAGGATCGCTAAAACAGAGCAAAAAGAGGCATCAGAAAATGGGTCCCTCTTATTAGCTGCAAATTCATTACCGTCTATTTACTGTTGGTTTAAAAAATGCACGACACAAACTGTGAAAACATCAAAACCAACCATATACATCTTTTGATAAAACACATTCATTCTCTCCCAACCAACCACAGTAGGATGCTGGTTGCATAATTTCCCCCCGATATCTTCCCCCTGGATCCCTGTTACCTCCATACTTTCCACCACTAAATAACAGCAAAATATGCTTCAAAATAGGGCAGGGTGATATGGAGAAAATCTTAATCACTTTCATTTTTACCAAATCCCTCACTAACAATATTGTAAAGTTGACCATTGGTGATTTGTCAAAAATATTTATACAATTAGATTGTTGTAATTATTGTAGATACAATTACTAAGAGGGTAAAGTTAAATTATAGACTAGCAAAGACAGTCTAGCAAGCCCTAAAACCTAGGAAAAGATACATCTATACCATATTACGAGATCCAAAATCTAAGATAAAATAAAGTCACATATCATGATATTGAGATCATAAACAAAAGGAGGTGACATCATTTGTAATCATTTCCCCAAAGTTCAGAGAGGTCTTATTACAGTTAGTATCAAAAGCAGCATTGTAAATGCACTGTTCATCCTTTTTTAATAGAGGTGATGGGAAATGCACCAGGATATGAAACAAGAACTGAGCAGGAGAAAACGCCCCCTGTGGACACATCTTATCATAGCTGCACAAACACATCCTGCTGTTTCATGCACTCAGACAGAAACAACACAGGGAGACCTCCAACCATCGGCTACACCCGATTATCCTTATGGGTTTTTGAGCAGCTGTGAACAAGATGCAGACACAGCTGACCCTGGGTCTGGGCTCGACCAGAACAAGGAGGTATTTTTGGTCTGTGCAGCTCGTATGGTGAGAGCATAGCTGCGACGGTCCCTACATCCTACACACAGACACAGACACACACACACACACACACTGGCTGACCTCAGGCCTGACTGAATCTTTTGTTTCTCTCTCTGGCTGCCATGATGCTGCATGCCTCCATGTCTATTCCCTTGTTGCTGAATGACAAAACTGCCTACCAGACAAATAACTGAGCTCAAATGCTAAATGTGCCTCAATGCAGGCCGCAAGAGTTGGTTTCAAAGAACAGCAATTGCTGGGTTTCACACTCTAAAGACATGACATTAAGGATTATTCACAGTATATATTAACAGTAAATCACACCTACATTATTTCTTGATGCAATCATCCAAATGTATAAATCAATATTTTCTTTTACGACCCATTATTTGTAGTGCTATTATGATATAGAGGGGTTGTGTCATATGTGTTGTTTTCAGCCCACTAATCATGTTTTGTCCTTAAGTCTTATATCCCCCTTTATTTTTCTTCAAGTATAATTTTTATTTCTTTATATCTTAAAAAGGTTTACCACAACCAAAGATTTTTTCAATCACAACTATTAAATATTTGCTGCTTTCATCTTCTTAAATGTGAGGCTTTGCTGTTTTTCCTTGTTTTATAATAAAGTAAGTTGAATATCTTTGTGTTTTTGTACATTTGATCTGACAAGAAGGCTGAAGAAGTAAACTAAAATTATGTCGTCTTCCACTACAACCTTTAAATATTTTGTGATTTTAAAGACCACAAATTCATGTTCAAAGAGAAATGTTCCCCCCTGCCGCAGATTAATGTGAACATAAGCTTCCAAATGTACATCATTCTGCACAGTGAAGCTCAAACATCCAAGTGACGTAACAATAAACCAACAAATTCACAGTAAAATATGGCTGGATGAATATCAAAGCATAATGTTGGAAAGTTACTGATAGACCTTTGATTAATATATTCCAATTACCAATTAAAACATGTGTTTTGGTCACCCTGTAAACATTAAAGTCCACATCCATCGGATTTAACTTTTAACTCTAGGTACATTAAAACTGACTTGAGTATACTCACTTGTGGTGTTTCCTGACATCTGAATGATGCACTTGCTGTCCTTCCCAATCTCTCTCGAGTTGAAGGGTCGGACCCTCACGGCCACCTTTACTGACGCTGCCGCCATGTTGCAGGAGGTTGTGTGAGGGAGCAGAGAGCTGAAGATTTGTGTGGCTACTCACACACACACACACACACACACACACACACACACACACACACACACACCTGGTACCTGAACAAATAGAAGATGAGAGGGATTCAATAACAACAGACATGTATAGACTATCTCTCAGATGGACACAGGGCACTTTTTTTGCACCGTGATACATTTAAATTACATATTTAATGAATGCTAAATAAAGGAAAATACATAAATAATATGATAATCTATGGTCTGTTGCTTTTATTGTAATAGAATATGGAGAACAGGGCCTTGAAAGCCAAATGTAACCCCTAAAACTGACACACATTCTTCATGTTCAAACCCCTTATCAGTCAGAGCAAGACACAAAGCTCCCGCAGGCTGACTAAATGGCTAGGAAATTATCTGGCAGGAAGATTATCAGCATCCCTGCTATTCCACAGAAAAATGGCTGCATCCCCTGGCCTCATGCACCTAGGATGAAGGCCTTGTGTTGAAACTGTATCACCCCGCTTCTCAAAACAACACACCACTGTCTAGGATCAGCTGTGATGTTTTTCACAGCATATTTACAATTATTAGCCCAAATCCTTACACTGTTCCTCTTGTTAAATCCCAGAATGATGGCTGTTATGTTTTTTTTTAATCAGTTAATGACCAGACCAGACAGATTTAACACTAGGATAATTGTTTCAAGGCAGTGACGAGCACATCCATCTTCTCTGTCTGAATCGATGGAGGAAAAGAAAGCATCCTTAAAATACTTATAATAGGCCTTTATACTGTATGTGCATGGAAAAATGAAGGATGACACATATTTTCATAACATTTTAGGAAACATTAGCGGTAAAGATATATCAGTCATGTAAATATTGTCTCCTCCATCTTGCTTCCCCTGCCGCACCTCAAAGACAGGCCGCGTAAACATAAACGGGACAAACACAAAATCATCCAACACTGCGTCAGAAAGGAGTTCAACATTCATCATTTAACATCCATCAACATCTTGAATAAGATCATATGTTTTCCTACTCGATTCGGGGTGTTTTTTAAGAGATGGACTTGATTATTGAAACATAATTGTTGACAGAGGCGGAATCAAATACCCTGACGCAGCGTCGTTACGCGTACAAAAGGCCTCATAATCATCAACACACACAAATACCGTCCTCACCGAAGCCTGACACCCATCAATACCGAAAGAAAAACCTCTCAGAGGAGCAGTGTCTTACCTCAACTCAGACTCGACGACCGCAGAGGGTGAATCCTCTGCCCATTCAAAACAGCGCCCGGATGCTCCGGTGCCTCCTCCTCGGATCTCCTCAGCAGCTTGGATTTTTCTCCGTCTTTGCTCAACCTACAACCTGTCCTCTCCGCTTCCATACATGGAGAATCCGAGAGTCAGCCTCAGCTTCAGCAGCAGCAGCAGCAGCAGCGCTGGGTGCGTCAATCGAGACTGTGCTGAGAAGCAGGAGGAGGAGGAGTCAGGGCCGGGTGGATCAGCGAGAGGAAGGGTGCGGGATGCTTCAGCGGCCCGCCGTCGGTCTGTCCGTCAGTCGTTCTGGAAGCAGGGAAAATGGCGGTGCTGCTGTGGCACGGATGCTGGGAGGCGGCGGTGACATCATCAGCATCATCAGCAGCAGCCATGAGGCATCGCGATGCAGGGACACAGCGGGGGGTGGGAGGGGGCGAGGGGAGTTGAGGCCCATGGCTAGACCTTTGTAAGCCTTGGAGAGACGAATAATGGTGGAAGTTTCGTTTAGTGAGTGTAAATGTCAAATAACAGGTATCTCTGAGATTGATTGTTTGTTTTTTTAATAGGGAGACTAATAAAGTGTTCTGATAACTTGTAGTTAAAACATGACGACAAGTGGAGTGCTCATTTGCATGAAACTGATCATTGATCAAATAAAACGTTTACATATTAAAATAAAATGTTTTACAAAAGGAATATTTGCTATCACAAAAAATATATGTTACCTTTATTTAACCAGGATATGTCTCATTGTGATTACAATCTATGTTTCAAGAGAGTCCTGGCCCAAGATAGGTAACAGCACAGTTACAGACCATTTTAAAACATAAAATCACATCACAGTCATACAACAAGTTAGCCAAAGCATTTACAGCCACAGCGGCCTGCTTCAAGGTCATTTAGAGTCACTTGGAGTCAGTTTGTATAACTGTCAACAGCACAGTGTGTTTTGTCATTTCTTTAGGAATACAATTGTATAAGAGGATGATACATGAACATATAGGCCTCAATAAAAACGTTCTCAATATACTGTATGTAGGAATGAACTGGAAAGCCTGTGCTGCTGAAGGATTCAATACAGTTGAGCAAGGTACATATAAGTCTGCATCTGCATCATGTTGCACTTTTAAAACCAACAGCAGCACCGGAGATAATGCGTGCATGCTTTCACCTCTCAGCCTCAACCTGACTCAGCAAATGCATTGTGAGGAGGATCAAAATCAATTAAGCATTTTAAATTAAAGTTTGGCAAAAGTTGTTTTAACTGAATGTGCCAGTCACAGGCTATGGAACAAGGGAGTAAGTGGTAAAGTACTTTTTCTTTTTAACAATTATTTTCATAATACAGTAGGCCTATTTTGTTATACGAAGAGCCCATTTCTCAAGCATCTTTAATGAGAATATGTGCACATTTTAGAATAACTGGTTAAGTAAGACATATTTCTGATAATGTCCTACCAGGATTTAGTATTGAATAAGAAACCAATATATCTGTGGAAACGTTGGGGTTAAGGTCTTAGTTCATAGTTATTTGTATTTACATTGTAAAAAATTAGGATTAGAAATGAAGATAAGAACACTGTTCTGTCTTTTAAACTTGGATGAACTGGCCATGGCCTTGTATATAAACAAGTTTACGAGTTTATGGCGTCATTCATGACAGTTGCATAACGCCCCCTGTGGATGAACTTGTACAGCATTGTCTTTATCTTTCTCTTCCTCTTTCCGTGTCTCTTCCAGCTCCTCCTCCTGCTCTGTTTGGGTAGATTTTGAGTGTTACGTTCAGTGCAAAGGCCAATATGAGGAAAACATTGAGTCCAAATCTATTTGCCAGAGGTATAATTATTTACCCAGTCAGACCCAGAGAGGGGCCCCTGCTGGCTGTGACACAACAACAGTTACAGTTACACAAGATTATACTCAGTTACTGACAATAATAAATATGATCTCTTAAGTTTTTGGAGCAAAACTTAGCTTTTGTTTTCTTTGTTAGTATAAATATTTCACCTCAATGGTTTGTCTGTGTCAGTTTGACCTCTTTCAATCTTTAACAATCCCTAAAACATGATTTCAATGATTGAACAACTGAAAAAGAACTGGATGACATTGTAGTTTACATAATGTGAAAGTAATTGCTGTTTGCTGTCAATTTGAGATCAAAACTACTTGTGAATACTCTTACCAGCTACAACAATACTCCTATACCATTAATAATACTCCCCATTCCGGTTACTCATCTCTGTGTGCACCTGGCACTAAAATGATGTAAAAGTGTTACATAATCCCAGCAGAGCAGCGCAGACACAACACGCTTCGATCACTCAGAAGTGGTCAGAGGTTAACAAAGAAATCTGATTTTACTGTATTTATGCACTCTGCATATTCTACCAAATCCTGTTTGTGTTGGAAAATGTATTATGATTTATCACAAAACTTGAACATTCATTCTGATGCCTGTTGACCCGTTGATGACCTGACACCCGAATCAGGTGAATAAAGACACCTGTGTGCCGTGTGTGGGTAAAATACGTTTCAGACCCTTGTGTGACATTTTATTTTGAGTGTGAAAAAGAAAAACCTCTAATTTGAACGAGAATAAATAACAAAGTGAATGGGGATGCTTTTAAATCTTACCTCACAAGAACATTAAACATATGATGATTTGCACGATAGGTAATAACTTTGTGTCTGTTTGAGTGTGTGTGTGTGTGTGTGTGTGTGTGTGTGTGTGTGTGTGTGTGTGTGTGTGTGTGTGTGTGTGTGTGTGTGTGTGTGTGTGTGTGTGTGTGTGTGTGTGTGTGTGTGTGTGTGTGTGTGTGTGTGTGTGTGTGTGTGTGTGTGTGTGTGTGTGTGTGTGTGTGTGTGTGTGTGTGTGTGTGTGTGTGTGTGTGTGTGTGTGTGTGTGTGTGTGTGTGTGTGTGTGTGTGTGTGTGTGTGTGTGTGTGTGTGTGTGTGTGTGTGTGTGTGTCCTGAGCAGATTGGCTCTCTGAGAGGAGACTCCTCTTGGCAAAAGCAGTGTTGGCTCAGACTCAGAATCAACAAACCACCTGCATCTGACCTGAACCAGTTCTGTCTGCATGTCCTAACTTTCCACAAATGTCCAACAGTCATGGAGATCAAGTTCAATAAGTCACAAAAACAGTTGTGGTGGATCAAAACTGTAAGAAAGAATGCCAACACGCACTGGAGAGTGTTCGCATTGGCAACACTTTTCTTACATTTTGAACTATTTCCTAGATGTATGACCTTAAAGTAGTTACTTTATACTCTAAAATCCATTACATATTTATACTGATGGAATACATGTTTAGGTACCAATTAGTTTGGTTAAAGTTTCTTTCAAGGGTCTTTGTCTTCTCTTGGGTTGATAGTCTGGTGTTTAGTTTGTAAATGTTAGTGTTTATTACTTGCAATTTTCCAATGAACACAATGTGTTTCTTATAAATATTAAATATTCTAGCCTACTTTCTTTTCTCTTAATTCAAAATTCTCACCAAGGTTCCCCATTTCACATATCTCCAATATTTATGATTACCTGTATTTTAAATATGTTTTAATTAACCAAAACTAAACCAACAAAACGATATCATGTAATTATGAAATGCAGAGAAACAATTTCCCCACGAGGGATTAATAAAAGTCCATCTTAATCTTAAATAATTTAATTTGTCTTGAATACATTTTAAATGTGGACGCTGGATAAAAAAATATTTCATAACATGATTTTGTATTTTGTTTACCATTGTGTCTCCCAGCCTGAACTAAAGGGCAGGGTTAGCTGTGAGGGGAGGCACACCTCCCCTTGGCCAACAGGTCAAATACCTGTTTGTTTTAAATATGTACCTGAAACTCCTGGTCAGGTTCATTCCCTCAGTCACTCAGAGCAGGCTCTCAGGAACCAGCAGCAGTCATGCAGCGGGCTTTGTTCAGCCGGAGCGCGCTGCTCGCCCAGCAGGCAGCAGCGGCCCTCGATGGTCCGTTGGCCGCCACGAGCGCGCCTCTGATGCTCAGACTGGACCGCTCCATGTCCTCCGTTTCCATCCCGCCGCCGGCATGCCTGCTCCGGCCGCTGGAGGCTCCACTGCGTTACCTGTTCGGACCTGGACCCTCAAACGTTCCTCCACGTATTTTAGCCGCACAAGGCAGGCCGATTATCGGTCACATGCATCCAGAAATGTATGAGGTAAATGCTTTGTTTGAACATCTCAATAGTATACAGAATTAATTTAGTATTGTTACATTTTAAAATTGTGCACACTTGCTCATTAATTAGGGTAAAGGACAACTTGCGAAATATTTTCTTAACCGCAGAAATATTAGTTTTCTTAGAATAAATTAAAGTTGAAGGTTTGTTGTGGTGCAACACATATATGTTAATATACATTCTTCAGATTTTATTATAAAAGTTCAAATAAATATTTGCATAATATCCCAAATCAATGGCAATTGCACTGAAATAACTTCAGTGATTGGTAGCAATAACTGACTAATTAAATGCTAAACGAGATTTCAAACTTGTATTGTCTCCGCCAGATCATGAATGACATCAAGCGAGGGATCCAGTACATCTTTCAGACAGAGAACAACATGACTATAGCTATGAGCGGCTCTGGGCACGCGGCCATGGAGTGTGCAGTGTTCAACACGGTGGAGCCGGGGGAGAGCGTGCTCGTTGGCGTCAACGGTATCTGGGGAGAGCGTGTCGCAGAAATTGCCGAAAGAATGGGTACGTCATTACGCAAGGTTTTACGCACGCGTCAAATGGGTCTCCAAAGAAGATACACATTGTTGTGTACTCTAGCATTATACCATGCATTCCTCTACCTATCTCTCTTTCTATTGGTGGAAAGTAACAAAGTACATTTACTCAAGTACTGTGATTAAGTTAGGTTTTAAAGTACTTTAATCTAATAATGTCCATGTTCTGTTACTTTATACTTCACTACAACTGAGGCAACAATTAAGTAAATATGATATAGTACAAATATGTGTTTTTTTATCAAGATTAATATTACAAACATATTAAAATTATCCATGATGATATATTATGAAAACTATCCATAGGTATTTCAAGTAATTAGAGTGAGCTCCAGCTTTAGTTGCAAACATAAAGTGATAAGGACATTAATGCATAAATTACATGATATACATATTTTGAAATACATACAATATAAAATACAAATAATATAAAATACAAATAATATAAAAAATATAATATATTATCCTGCAAACTTTTGAATACACTGAGAGACTAGGGATAAACTGTATAGTACAACTTTAATTTAGGTGGATTATCTGATTACTTCTTTCACCTTTCTTTCATTCTATCCATTACAGATTATGACATTTGTTTTTACACTTTTAGGTGCCAATGTACATAGAATGGTAAAAGCACCTGGAGGATATTTCAGCAATAAGGAAATTGAACAGGTAGGCACTATCATTTACTAAAGCTAGAATAAACCACTACACAAATGTCTAATACCTCAACCAGAACTTGTATGTGATTGTATGTGACTTGTACAAGTAACAAGAACACGTATGCGATTAAACTCACTTCTACATCTTTCTGTAGGCTGTAGAAAAACACAAGCCTGTCCTGTTTTTCCTCACACATGGAGAGTCCTCCGCTGGCCTCTGTCACCCAGTAGACGGCATTGGAGACATTTGCAGAAAGTAAGCCTCCTAATGCATCTGCCTGAACATACACTTTCATAAAATGACCACATAAAATATAATATTTCCCCTATACTGTCCTCTCTCCCTCAGACATAACTGCCTCTTCCTGGTTGACACAGTCGCATCTCTTGGTGCAGCACCAATTTCTATGGACAAGCAAAGTAAGACTATAAAATAAAATAAACAATGAATAACATCAGATCACATTCTGTCAGCTGCTACAATGTGCTTGTGCGTGATGTAATCTGCCTCTTGTGTTTCCAGATATTGACATCCTGTACACTGGTTCTCAGAAGGCTCTGAACGCGCCTCCTGGCACAGCACCCATCTCCTTTAATGACAGAGCATGGTGAGGGGGCGCTTTCTGCATGCATCTGTCCATTTGAGAGATACATTGCTGCCACTGCAAGGATTATTAGAGTTAGGCCATTCATGTATCTATTTGTCTCCCTGTTACCCCTCAAAGCCACAAGATGTTTAACAGGAAAACAAAACCAGTATCCTACCTCTTTGACATGACATGTCTGTCCAACTACTGGGGTTGTGATGGCCAACCAGCCAGACTGTAAGTCCACAACGGTTTCATGTCACCTAAAACCATATTTTAACTTAAAGTATTATTATGAAACGTTTTTTGGTTGGCTCTGGGTTTTAGATACCACCACACTGGTCCAGTATCTGGATTCTTTGCCCTGAGAGAGAGTCTGGCCATTGTTGCTGAGAAGGTAAAGGGAAATTAAATACATTTCTTTGTTTATGTGATCTAAAATGTATTTACGTAGGCCTACACTATATTTGTCTTAAGCCAGTTTGTTACAGATACAAATTCTGGGCTGTGATAGGGGCATACCATGCTCTTTATTTATTTTCATTAAAAAAAATAAAACTATAAGGGAGATAATAAAACTATAATAGCAAAAACATAGAGCAAACTATCAATAAAAAAGGAGGTTATTCATGTCTGAAAAAAGGAGTAGAATAAAAAAGTAGTATTTATCAAATCCTGCCTTTTTTAATATATTGTAAAATGTGATATAGAAGTTGTGTTTTCATTTAGCTAGAAAAAGCACACAGCCTCTATTACTGCAGTAGTTGGGCCTTGGCAGTGTCTCTAACTTCTGGTCTGATTCTCACGTACTTCCATTGATCTTTGTCTCCCTCTAGGGGCTGGAGGAGTCCTGGAAGAAGCACAAGGAGGTGGCAGCCTACCTTTACAGGGGACTGGAGGACCTGGGCCTCAAGCTCTTCATCCCTGATATGGTGATACAGACAACAACAACAAAACGACATTCTGGATATAAAACGCTAAAGAATATAGATACGAAAAATCAGTTTGGAGCTCTGTATATCACTGCACTACATCTGACAGTTATGTTGTATCCTGCAGGACCTGAGGCTTCCCTCTGTCACCACCATCGTCATCCCTGAAGGCTACAACTGGAGAGAGCTGCTGGCATACATCATGAAACACCACCAGATGGAGATGACTGGGGGCCTGGGTCCTTCAATGGGCATGGTGGGTGCTTGCTGTCAATATATTAACCCTGTACAGTTGACAAACACATGTATGCCTTTGACATTGTAGTCATTATCAGCTGACCTGTAGATTGTAGATGTGAACAATAATCTCAGCATCTTTTCATCAGGTTACTCTAAAAAGATAAATATTTCTCCCCAAATAAACATAACCAGGGAAATAGTGTCATTCAGAATACTCTAATCAAGTAAACATTAAGATCAAACCACATTCAACAGTTATAGCTAGAGCAATGTTGTCAGTTTGTAGCCTTAGCTTTCTGAGTCATGCTGCTGAGTCATTTTAATGCATTTTCCACCTCTTGTTTCATTAGGTGATGAGGATTGGATTGATGGGATACAACTGTGAGAAGACTAATGCTGATATGGCACTGCATGCCCTGGCAGACGCTCTGAAGAACTGCAAAAAGAGCAAGGCTTAAGAGACCGTTCTCCACTCACCCTGTACTCATTCATTAAGGAATAAAACATGAAGTGTCCCGAAAACGCTAGAAACCTGGAACAGCGCATTGGTTCTGCATGTGTCTGTACTTTTGACGGTAGAGATTGTATGAAACCTAAGGCAATGGGCCCTTCGTAAGTAGTGCACTATTTAGAAATAAAGGAGCAGATGTTTTCATTTATGTTCCACTCTCAGTGCACTGAAAGCTGTCAATAAAGTGTGCTTTAATTTATCAAACACTAATTGTCCTGCCTTAATGTGTGATAACAGTACAAATGTCAAAAGCATGGTCAAAAGTCTGTACATGTGCTTAACCTTCAGAGCTAGTGATGTGTCGGTCGCGAACGAGCCGGTTTTTTGGTTTTTGTTGTTGTTAAGAAATACAAGACAGAATGATATGATGATCTCTGCGCTATGGTGCTCCGTGCATGCATGCAGTGACATGTAATATCCAAGGATTAGAGACGGTTGGATGCTGCTGTTTTGAGCATTGCAATATGTTTATTTTCACTGTTATTTATTTATGATTATCTTTAGGCTCAGCAAAGATTTGATGTCAGCTGATGCTGTCTTTTTTTCTATAGTTAATACTGAAATAGAGCCCTGCTGTTTTGTTAGGGCTTTTTCTTAAATACAATTTAAAAATGTCGATACAGTAGCTGTCCTTTTTAAAAATGTCTATGCTTAAGTTGTTATCGGCTATGTGTTGCTATCTGCTTTGGGTAGCGTGGTTCTACAAGCAAGTCAGTGCATTCATTGGGTGGTATCAGAGAGTTACAAGGGTCTGTAAATGCAATGAAAACAATTGGCCACAGCAAATCATTTATATTAAAAATGTAATTTTTACTTTTGAATATTCAGTAGGCCTACAAAGGATGTATTGAATAATGTAAGTGATATATGTGTACAAATATAAATCATTTGTCAAAACAGGGCTACATTTGATTGAATTATAAAAAGGTATGTGGTAAAATTAATAGCCGTGTGTGAGCCGAAAGAGCCGGCTCTTCTTGGTGAGCCGAGCCAAATGATCCGGCTCACTGAAAAGAGCCGGAATTCCCATCACTATTCAGAACTACATTACCCAGGATTCCCTTCTGTGATAGCCGTATATAAAATTGATTAACAACACTGTCGCAGTTGAGCAGGTGTGTTGGTACTTCTTGTCACTAGGGGCCCTTCTCACTTCTCTTATTTTTCATTTCCTCGCTCCTCGATTTCGGTCTCACCGGAAGTTGATTTGTCTGCGCCATCTTGAGTAACGTCCCAATGACCTTATTTTTGCCGGAGGAGCGATAATGGAGGAGCTATAACCGAGGAACCACCAGAGCATCCTTCGATGAAATCCTCAGACACTCGCCCCGTCCCCTTACTGTGAATCGCTCACTGATTGGACAATGCAGTGCATGCACTGATCTGATGCTTCTTGACATGAGAGCAGTTTCCCAGCAGAGTGAAGAAAATACATGAACCTCACGGGAGTCACTCCTCAGTTTATACCGTGTTTTGTTTCAATTAATGTATCATTTAGTTACACATATGTGATATATCTGAACAACAAAGTGGTCAAAAATCATTTTATTCATTTTTTGGAAACATTTTCATGATCGCTTTTTTCGTTTTACATTTTCATTTATTGTCATTTACATTCAGTCAGTCATTAAGTGCTATTAAAATGTGAATGTGCTACATATCCAAAAAAACAAAGTGTGCAATCCAATGAATGTTAATCTAACTGGGTTTTGATAGATAGCATATCTCTTTTTCTTCTTTGAATTATTTTATTTATGTTGTGCACTCTAATCAATATTAATCCAACTAATGTTCGTTTATACATTTTAAGAATGGCGTTTATCTTTTTTGAGAATGAGTTCTTATTTTATTTAATGTATTTGGGTCTACAACAGATGATACAAATGTTTGTGTCAGTAAATGTGTACTAACAGAGGCGGGGGTATGTGTGGAAATTGTCACTACCCGATCCGTCACCCTGCCCGATCGGTTCTGCGCATGTGCGAGAGGGTCCGCCATGTTGGACAACTCCGGACGGCAACACCAGATGGACACTTGACACAGTGGCTTTTAGCAAAGCTGAAAAATAAAACGAGAGAGAGATTAGTTATTGTTATTACAACGTGACTTCACTATTATTTAACCACTCTTTTTATTGGGTTCTTTTATTTGGGGTTAAGTACATTGTCAGAATAAGTGAGGAATGAATTTAACTTCTGTTAGACAGCCATATGCCATACATTTTTGCATACATTCACAGTAAATATGTATTCAGTATGATAGCTGTCTAACAGAAGTTAAATCTATTTCTCACTTATTCTGACAATGTACTTAACCCCAAATAAAAGAACCCAATAAAAAGAGTTGTTAAATAATAGTGAAGTCACATTGTAATAACAATAACTCATCTCTCTCGGTTTTTCTTTTTGAGCTTTGCTAAAAGCCACTGTGTCAAGTGTCCATCTTGGGTTGCCGTCCGGACTTCCGGACCATCTCGCACATGCGCAGAACCGATCGGGCAGGGTGACGGATCGGGTAGTGACAGAAATAACGAGGGCTGCAGTCGGATAGTTTAAAAATCAGCTCCTAAATTCTAACCCTATCGTCTATTCCTTGACCTCTGAGTGAAACGTCACGGGGTTAAGGGATAGTGGATAGGAGAATTCAAAAGGACTTAGGAGAAGAGACTGCGGTACTTTAGAGAATCCGAATGCACTTTCACTATCCGACGTGTTTATGATGCGCCAGCGGACGTCATTGTGTGCGTCTGCTGCTGTGGGGAAACTATGGAAACCACAGTTTTCTATACAGCGGACTACAACATGGATGTTCAATAAGAACGAGGGACTACCGTAAACTCATCTAGAGACTCTGCACCCCGTGCTCTGATGCTGCTGCTTTGCTTTATGAACGTGGACAACAGAGAAACATATTCTTCATGACCAAAGTTGGAATTGAAATAAAAAAGGAAAGTGAAACTTATGCTCGTCACCCTCTCCCTCCGGTCCACATTAATACAAATGATCCCAATACGTATGATTGTATGAACTAAAGATCTTAAAATCAATACAGATGTATTTATTATAAACGTTAGTCCTTAACATCTATCACTGTGTATATCACCATTCAAACATCTTTTAAAAGTTGAACAAACCCCACACAGCTCAGCGAAGACTGAAATGTTGACTTTATTTGATCATTTCAGTAAAAACTAACGTTCATATTTCTCTCTTTGATTATAATACTGATGAACGTTCAAAACAAAGCACTTTGGCAACTTACCACCTATGTTTTAAAAAGCTTAATAAGCACCGTAACTTTCATGATATAATTTCTCCGTCATAATCGTTTTTTTCCGTGAACGGCCGACTGTTGAGTGACGGCAAATGCTGCGGCTGCAAGGCATTGTGGGGCAGCATTTTCGCTTCTCCTGTCAGTTAGGGAGGTCCAGTGGTTCCTAAGCTAAAGGAGGTTATAAAGGAAGTTTGAAACCTCCTTTCCTATCATTCTCATCATTCTAGAGAATTCGAACGGCACTTATCATGGCTGCCACTGAGGGACTTCCGGGTCATTTCACTCCTTTAGGAAGGTTCCTAAGCTAAATGGACTATTCGACTTCAGCCGAGGACAGAGCTGGCTGCTGTCAGACCATCAGCTGTGCAGCGTCATCACAAACGGACGTCGCTTCACGTGAAGCTCCGGAGGAAAGGACGTCCCATTGCTCTTAAAACTAATTTCCCTGCTTCTTGTGGTTTCCTTGCAACTCTCCATGCTTCCCTGGTGGGAGGGACTAGTCACAGGGAAACGACGCAAGTGAGGGACGCAAGGAATCCATTTAACCGAAGTGAGAAGGGCCCCGGGTCACTAGGTCACTACCCGATCTGCGGATCTGCCCGATCTGCAGTGCGCATGTGCGAGATGGTCCGCCATATTGGACAACTCCGGACGGCAGCCCAATTAGGACAACATTGACACAGTGGCTGTTGGCAAAGCTCAAAAGGAAAACTCGAGAGAGATGAGTTATTGTTATTACAACGTGACTTCACCATTACAACGTGACTTCACTATTACAACGAAATGCAGTTTAGCTTCTAACCAGGAGTGCAACAAGCAGTGAAGTGAAAAGTAATGTACACAATCTAGAGAATAAAATATAGAATGAATTGAATGATGAATAAACAAGGGTATGAATACACTAGATATCAGCCTGTGAGCAGTATGAACAGTGTGTATGAATATGCTAAGATATATAAAGTATGAAAACGGTAAGCAGTATAGTATAAAATATATAGATATTAATGTCATGATGATAAACATTGTGGAACAATGATGAAAAATGGGAATGGATGTGGCGACGTAAAACTGACACAAAACAACAACAAACTTTTGCCGAGCCAATTGGAGAGTTTCATCAGCAGCGAGCGCTCAGCTCGAGATACCAGCGAGTCGTTTCAAGCATTTCGCTTCCGCAGCCCGTGGAGAGGAACTGCGCCGCATCGCCGCGCCTCGCTCTCAAGGCTGCGGGCGTCTTTGTCCCGCGAGATTTCAACGTCTCATGTAGGCGAGCCTCCAGAGCAAGTCGGACAAAATGACTAACCATCATGCAACGCACTAGCAAGACGTTGATCGCAACTGCGCAGGTCTCGCTTGTCTCAAACAAGGGCTGCAGTCGAATAATCCAAAGATCAGCTCCTAAATTCTAACCCTATCGTCTATTCCTTGACCTCTGAGTGAAACGTCACGGCGTTAAGGGATAGTGGATAGGAGAATTCAAAAGGACTTAGGAGAAGAGACTGCGGTACTTTAGAGAATCCGAATGCACTTTCACTATCCGACGTGTTTATGATGCGCCAGCGGACGTCATGAATGTGCGTCTGCTGCTGTGGGGAAACTATGGAAACTACAGTTTTCTATACAGCGGATTACAACATGGATGTTTAATAAGAACGAGGGACTACTGTGAACTCATCTAGAGACTCTGCACCGTGCTCTGATGCTGTTGCTTTGCTTTATGAACGTGGACAACAGAGAAACATATTCTTCATGACCAAAGTTGGAATTGAAATAAAAAAGGAAAGTGAAACTTATGCTCGTCACCCTCTCATTAATACCAATGATCCCAATACGTATGATTGTATGAACTAAAGATCTTAAAATCAATACAAATGTATTTATTATAAACGTTAGTCCTTAACATCTATCATGTGTAGCCTATATCACCATTCAAACATCTTTTAAAAGTTGAACAAACTCCCCACAGCTCAGTAAAGACTGTGAAATGTTGACTTTATTTGATAATTTCAGTAAAAACTAACGTTCATATTTCTCTTTTTGATTATAATACTGATGAACGTTCAAAACAAAGCACTTTGGCAATTTACCACCTATGTTTTAAAATGCTTAATAAGCACCGTAACTTTCATGATATCATTTCTCGGTCATAATCGGTTGTTTCCGTGAACGGCCGACTGTTGAGTGACGGCAAATGCTGCGGCTGCAAGGCATTGTGGGGCAGCATTTTCGCTTCTCCTGTCAGTTAGGGAGGTCCAGTGGTTCCTAAGCTAAAGGAGGTTATAAAGGAAGTTTGAAACCTCCTTTCCTATCATTCTCATCATTCTAGAGAATTCGAACGGCACTTATCATTGCTGCCACTGAGGGACTTCCGGGTCATTTCACTCCTTTAGGAAGGTTCCTAAGCTAAATGGACTATTCGACTTCAGCCAAGCTGTCACTACCCGATCCGTCCCCCTGCCCGATCGGTACTGCGCATGTGCGAGATGGTCTGCCATATTGGACAACTCCGGACGGCAACCCAAGATGGACCCTTGACACAGGGGCTTTTAGCAAAGCTCAAAAAGAAAACTCGAGAGAAATGAGTTATTGTTATTACAACGTGACTTCACTATTATTTAACAACTCTTTTTATTGGGTTCTTTTATTTGGGGTTAAGTACATTGTCAGAATAAGTGAGAAATGGATTTAACTTCTGTTAGACAGCTATCATACTGAATAAATATTTACTGTGAATGTATGCAAAAATGTATGGCATATGGCCTTTTTACCTAATCCTAATCTTTCTTCCTCCCTCCTAAACCCCAAAACCTCTCCTACGGTAAGAAATTAAAATCAATGTTTATACTACATGGGCTGTATGATGTAAATCTCGTCAATTCGCTTTTAACGGTGGTGCCTCTCAGCCACTGTAGTGTCGTGTCAGGTGGGCGTGTCGTGTACCATCGTGTACCGCCGTGTACTGGCCGCGGCCGCAGCTAGACCATATTGGAGAGATCGGGTAGTGACCTTATATATACAGTAGAGGCTTCTCAATACTCAAATGTCCCCTCCTCGACTCCTCGGTCCTCCGGTAGTGACCCGGAAATGAATTTCAGCGCGCCATTTTGAAGGACGTCTCATTTCTCTAAATGCACACCGAGGACCGAGCGTCGAGGAGGCTCTCTGGAGGAGCTATAACCGAGGATACACTGATGGTTCCTCCACGGCTCCTCCGCGGATGCATTTCCGGGAACGGTGGAGGCGTGACGCACGGCCGGACTTATCTCAGCCAATAACAGCTCTGCATGCATCCCCTGGATATTATTTTAGAACCTGCTCTCATCGCAACGCGATGTTTACAGTGAGCACAGCTGTGAGGTCCGTGCAGAAAGCAGAGCAGTGTGTACAATATATATATATATATATATATCACTCAGTATAACATGCCTAATTCCCCCCAGCTGATGCAGCTGTTGCCACGTAATAATGAACGGACGTCGCTTTAAAATGACCGCTCAGAGGAGAGGAGTTCTCATTTCTTTAAACGTCTGCTGCTTCCCCTCATCTCCTCGGTTCCCCTCCTCGGTCCTCCGCTCGCATCTCCTGTGGGCGGGACTAAGTCTCGAGGAGGGGAGTCGAGGAGGGGAAATTTAAGAATTGAGAAGCCTCGAGTCTATGGTAGTGACACAAGCCTACTGTGTCAAGTGTCCTTCCTGAGTTGCCGTCCGGATTTGTCAAATATGGCGGACCATCTCGCACATGCGCACTGCAGATCGGGCAGAGCTGCAGATCGGGTAGTGACACTTCTTCCTGATTTATACTCGCTTTAGAGTCTGTTGACTGCAATTTGGATTATAAAATGGCGTGTCCTGCAAATCAGACAGGTAGGACACTGGTTAACATGTATAATATTATATTATACACATATTAGAATCAATGTCAAATGTAGGTTCACGCTACAATGTCGCAGGGATCAAATGATACCTTGCAGTAAGGTTACTAAATAATAATTCGGCAGCTTTTTAGAGCAATAATTTACAGAAAATGATCAAAGTGAAACGTTACATTTGTCCTGAGGTTTGTGAGTTTTTACATCAAGCTTACCATTGAATTTAGGATATCAGAGAGCTTTAACAACCGACAGTAGCTTACTTCCGTGATAGACTAAACCAACCAGGCACAGGTGGAGACGTTGTTTTAGTACTCTGACTTTTAAATGGGTTATGTTGTGGTCTGCGAATCAAAATGTCGCGAAATGTTGCTGTGATAAATGCGTGTTATTTGCAAAGTGTTACTTATATTATTGATATGAGTGTGGAACAAAACATTCACCTTCCTCTGAATTTACTGAAGAGTCTTCTTCTGGTGTCTGCCAAATGTCCTTCGCTCCATCGCCACCTACCGTTAGAATGGGAGAGCTGCAGCACATACAGTGTATATAGTGCATTTTTATTAGGACTCTTCCTTGCATCTAATTCACATTTTCTTCCCTCTCTGTTGCAGGAATATACGTTTAGGGGGCTCTTTTATTTCACATTCTGCAGTTACTTAAAAGCTCTGCCATGAAGGTTAACTTAACCATGTATATACTGTTCAGATCCTGGTGACATTGTCCGCAAAATGTGTAAATCAAATACATTGGGATTACACCATTTAAATAATATAAAAAACCTACCTGAATAGGATGCAGTCCAGGCAACATTGTTATAACTATAGTAAGAGTTCTCTACATTTCCAGCATAAAATGCAACAGTTGTTTTATGCTTTACATATAATTGAATGACAAAAAAAGCCTACACTTTGATCAGAAGACATTTAGATAAAAAAAAAAAGGAAAAAATAGAATTAATGGAAAGATAAACGCTTTAAGGAGAAATGGTTAAGAGTGTTTTGATTTGTTATCTTGGTGTTTTAAAGGTGTTACTCTGGTCTGTTTTTGCACTCCCAATTGTATAACATTGTTTGTTTGATTAAAAGTTCATTCAAAATTAATGACATGCTGAGTTACTGTATATTAGTGTATTCTTATTTGTGGCATCACCCATCACCACCTGATATTGATTGAATTTGTTCTCTGTTTTCATGATTTTCATGATCAAGCGTTTGATGATATTATTTCATGATTATGATGTTTTTTACCATCAGTGGAATTGAACCAAGCCCTCCTCGCCCTCGACTGGCTTCTGGGTACCTGGGAGTCGGATGAACCTGGTGAGGGCAATTTTCCCTCCATAAAACCTTTCCACTACATAGAGACACTGAACTTCAGCCATGTGGGACAACCAGTCATCAACTTCACGTAGGTAACTGGGAGAATTTAGAAATATAACACTAAGCTGAAACATTTTGTGGCCCTCTCTGGTTTATTCTCTCAACTCTTTGTTTACATCTTACCTTAGCAAATGTGCATCCTGTTAACAGACTTTATGTTTTATTCATTTCTCGTTCTTATTTTGTTTGACAGGTTTAAAGCCTTCCATGCAGAGACCAAAAAGCCCATGCACAGGGAGTGTGGTTTCATTCGAATGCAGCCGGGAACTAACAGAGTGGCGTTCATCATCGCACAGAACTCAGGTGGTTACATTCATGTTGCTGGATGTACCCTTGTTTAGTATGTACTTGTATTTCTGTTATATGTGGTAATCACTCAGATGTGCAAAGGCCTGATATGTAAGTGTTATCTGAGGGAATGTTAAGGTTAAATTGAATATATAAATATAAGAGGTGACTTAAAGCATTAGTGAAGAGATATATTCCAGACATGACATGGAGATACATTTTTCTCATAAACTAAACTTAAAATTGTGCATATAGTGAATTTGTAAGCGCTAACTTCCTGTGATTTCACACATGTTTTGAGACCAGTGTGTCTTTATGTGCAGGTCTGGTGGAGATTGAGGAGGGGGATCTGACCGGGCAGCAGCTGAACCTTCAGAGCCAGGCGGTGGCCCGGACCTCCTTCGCCAGAGAGCCATATGTGCAGAAGGTAAAACTGGTTCTCTGATCCTGCATTATTAATAATTCATATTAACTACTGCCCACACACAGTCCAAAAAGCATCAACAAAACATAACTTGTTTTATTCAATAAATTATTTATGCTTCCTTTTGTGCCGATGTCCTCAGATTTCTCGAGTGATTCAGCTCCGATCAGATGGGAGGCTGGAGCAGAGCGTTTCCATGGCAACAGACAACCAGCCTCTGATGCAGCACTTGCACATCACCTACAGTCGGTCATCATAACCTAACAGGCTGCTGGGCTTCTTATAATAGCAGTATGTTGGTCAGGAAAGACAAATGTTGCTGAAATGGGGCATGATGAAAAATCACTGTTAAGTCAACGAATAATTTAAAACAGCTTGGGGTAGGGTGTGTATTATTGCATTACATACAATAACTGAGAGTCAGGCATTACAGTGAGAAACGTGTAGAGTTATATTCAAAAATGTAAAAAGCCCTGTGGAGTTTTCTTATGAACAAACACACATTATGATTATATTCAGTTTCAAACACCGTGTGTGTGTTCATGAGGTTTAACAAAGCACATTTCCTTCCTCATAGAACAAGGTATTTCAAATACTCCATTTACAGCCATGCTAAAGAGCAACCTGTCTTCTTCTTCCCTGCATTTGCTGGCATTCTGCTGTATATCTCAGGACATTACCATCACCTGTAGATTACTGAAATAGAGTTAAACCAGAAACTACAGGTATAAAACTCCACTGGGACAATTTATTAAAAAAGAAATGTATTATTATTTGCACTTAATGGCCTTGGCTAAGTACGGGTGCTTACGGTATATTTATATATGTTGTCTGGATATTTATTCTTGGAGCTGGTCAGCTTATAAAGCACTGATGAACTAATGTTGTGCTGTGTTCTCATGTCTTGAACTTTCATTGCACTAAGTTACAATTAAAAGCTAAAGTAACTGCTGTCCTGCTGGAGTGAATGTAAAGGGTTTTGTGTGTAAAAGGTCAGTTATTCTTATGAGTGTTATTGTGGTTATGGTAAAGAGTGTCATTTATGTGTTTGTTTGGTTTATGTCTGTCAGTGGACAGGTTCATAAATATAGATGTTCTAACACGGGTTGCATTACAAAGAAAAGTGATTTGACTTTGTCTTCATCTATTTCAATAACTTAATGTTTTTAATCCTCTTGATAGTTTCTTGGACTTTTTTGGAGCATTTTATAGCCTTCAGTAAACGAGGGGGGGATTGTTGTGTTATGACTATGACATGCAACAAGAACCCACCTTTAAACCCCTGTGTCAAATCAGTGGGTAGTAGCATCAAAGAATAAATAAAGTAAGCAAAAGTGTTTAGATTTGTTACGTTTATTATAGCTTTTTAGAAAAAACATTCAGACACACATTTATAAATTAACACTGAAAGTTACAACCATCAAGCATACCACACAATCGTCCTGGAGAGCTGTGGTCTTTATACTGCAGTGGCTTAAAGTCATATTCAATATAGAAAATAAAAATCATAGATACAACTTTATACAGATTTAAAAAAGGAATCAAGTTCACCAAAATATATGCATACAGTTCATACCATTCCTGTGTCCTTAAGTTCTTTGGCCAAAAAGAGACCCAACATTTCTTGGTCAACGATGTGTGGAATTGCAGCAGCAGGTTTATAGTATTTGGGAAGAGTCACTGCGTGTGCTTTGGTGAAGTACAATAGTGTAAATCAAAGAAGTGATTGCTGTTGAAACACCTTAGCTTCATCATATGATAGCAGGCCTTTTCACACTCGGAAAACTCACGAGACCCAGCCAGCTGAGCACAGATTTTCGTTTCAAGTGAGGCTTTCACCTCAAAATATTCATTCAGGTTAATTCTCTGAGACAAAACACCAAATCAAAGCATTGAACGTTTTATCTCAGGAGTGCAAAATACCTCACATCAGACTTTACACCATCAGACTTTACAGTTACAGCACTGGAGGTGTCTACCGCACCAGTGTAAGCAGTGTGAAAGTATGCAGAAGAGGTGGAGTGACACAAACTTAATTCAATGCCATTGATGCTCGAGTGACAACTCTTTGGATAAAGAGAAATCACTTATCGGAAACTGAGATGACACAAACACGATGCTGATGAAACATTTGTCGATGGTCATTCAGCAGACTGACATCTGCACGCAGGCACGAACCATCTCCGACCCACCCATTATGATTGAGTCTGAGATTTTGAATGTCATTTAAAACAATGATGACTCCTGTGCTGATTCATGGTTCCTTCATGATGTACACGTACATTGTAGTGAGGAAATATTTCAGGGACTCGATGGCAGACGACAGCCAGTGGTGCTTAGGGGTGAGATCCTTCTTCACCACACATTTCGTCATCTCCGCCTGATGAAATGAAATTCATACTTTTAAAAAATGGACTACAAATACCTACACATATTTACTGTGTTTAAAAAAAAAATCTAAAATTCAAATATAATTTCCAGAAACCAGGTGAACTATCAGGGGAAACCCCTTCCCCAAAACACATTAAGGAACAAGGCAGCCCTCCATTGGTGAAAATAAAGGCAAGACTTGGCTAACATGTTTTTATTATAACTATTCTCACAAAGTAAAGCTGAGGCTGATGAAAACGGTGTAAGTTGTGCAGCTATTAGTAAATTATCTGGTGAATTCAATTTTTATTTTTGAGTGACAGGTACATCACAAATTGTTCAGAGGTGAACCGACTTATTTTCCATATTTTTGTAATCATTGGGTTGCTGCCTTTTGTTTTAGTTTGCTTATAGAAAACAAATGATTTACAGTATGTCTGATCTTATTTGAACATGAAAAAACTTATATAAGCACATTTTTGTACTCCTTTTTACCAAAAGAGGGCAATAGAAACAAATGAACTGTAAGTATTAGTATCAGATCAGCCAACAGGAAGCAACGGTATGTATGAAAAAGCTACATATTCAAACCCATAACTGGGCCTTTCTGAGCGAGCTTCTCATTTTAAGCAACTCCCCTCTGACTCAGAGCTTGTGAAAGCAAAGTGAGCTCTGATCCATGAACAAGATAACATTATCAGTCATCTAGCTTCAACAAACGTTTTTGCAAATTTAAACCCCAAAACAAGATGTAAACAGTGCATTTCCCTCTTACTTTCTCAGATGTTAACTTGTTTGATATAAATGAAATATTTCCACCAAAAGTCTCAGTAACATCCTAATACAGCAGCATTCATCATATAAAGATCAGGGGGAAAGCTAGTTCACAAACAGGAACATTCCTGAAAATTGCACCTACCCATCCTCCCCGTCTCTTCAGCCAGGGAGCCAGGAACTTGCGGACGAACTGTCCCAGATTGTCCACTATGATGTGCACGGTGGTGGGGTAACCGTTTCGGACACAATCCACTGCCAGGGCTCCGGCTACTGCAAACATGGCCACCACCTTACCCCATGTTATACCTGCAGCAGAACAGAACACACATCACCCGGTTATGTTTTATGTCTTTTGTTTTACATCTATGAATAGAGAAGCTTTTCTGATAGGCATCTTTTTTTGCTTCAGATATTCAAACAGTGATTTTGTCTTGCGGTCACACAGCAGTTGTTTGATAAGTAAGAAGCAAAAATATCTCACTACAATATTGTGAAGCCCTGAGCGTCTATCCTCCATGGAGGCAGTGTTTCCTGACTGTTATCAATAAACTGCTTTATTTACACCAACATAAACACTTTGTTTTCCTGTTCTCTTGGGTGCAAATCCTAGTCAACACCCATCTACTCTAGCCTCATGTGAACAAAAAAAGAGGTTTGATAATTTAGATATTTTATTCAATTTGCTTTTCTTAATTATTGGCTTAATTTCAGTTAACTGTAAACTTAAATTGCATGACATTATGTTTACTGTAATAAATAAAATAAAATAATTACTTAAAACGTATATGCTCTTTAATTGCCCAAATGCAAGTAAAACACATTTGTAATTTTGACCATTTAACTCCTGCTAATTTGAAATGAAACGACGTGTAATGTTGGTCACACCCCCATGTTTGTTACATTACTAAAACACCCAGGAAGTGTGTTTCACGCTACATTAGGACTGCAATAAACTGCCTGTAATGGTGGTTGAAATAATGGCCTCAGTGTCACGTCTCCAAAAGAGGACAAAAATGAATGACCCGGTCTTAAGGTTACATATTCTGTGACCTGACATGAAGCATGGGAGGCAGTTGGTGTACTTTGTACTGAAACAGACTGTAAATATGAGGTTTAAGTCAACAAACCAGTGCATTTGCTTTAATGTAACTGATAAGACGTCTTTCCAGCCAGTTATAAATTAAAACGTGTGAGATTGTGTTGCCTTTGCATGGATGTGGGCGAACACTGCTATGTTTCTGCTATGGGGAGGTGGACGGGTTCAGAAATGATTTCGCATTCACCACTGAGAAGCAGAGTCATAAAGCTGAAAAATGAACATTCTTTGTCCCTCTTTCTACCTAAACAATCTGATAATTAATGGCATTGAGCCATTTCTGGGCTCAGTTTCCGTGGCAGCTGGGATGTTGTAACGACTTTCAGTGATGCAGTGCAGGGCCTAATGGCATTAGTCTCCTGAGGCCAGCATGCATTGTCATGGCTGACCTACAGTGTCAGGGGATAGAGCGAGCTCTGGCCAAGATTAAATGAGATAACTGTCCATGAAAGCTGTCAGAGGCGTCACATAACGCTCCCTACTGAGAAACAGGCCAAGAATAGAGACAAGATAGTCAGGGATAAACCTGGAGGAGGGTGGAAAGCGGAAGAACAGAAGTGGGAGGCAGGCGAAGATAGATGGATGAGAGACAAGCAGTGTTGATTTTACTGAGGGACACCACAGTGCAGATGGCCGCTTAACCGTCTCTATAAAGAAACATGTGGTTTGATATGTAGATTCACTGGTTTATCCTTTATTGTGGTCATGTTAAGCACTTTCATAGTGAAGAATGACAGAAGAGACACTTTATATAGCAAATTCCGTACAGCCGGAAAAACAAGATGCATTTTTCTATTTATATTCAGGTTCCAACCCTTCCCAGAAGGCTGGAGCAGCCTGGGTTCACTAGTTTGTTATTCTTCAGGAGGAATCCCACGCTTTTTCCAAAAATGTCATCCTTGTGACATCTAAACAAGGATAAGTTTAGCAATGCATGACAATTATAAAAAGCGGATACATTTTGTATCTTTCCTGGAAACATGACTATTTACACAGCGGCCAGACCCTCTAATCTCTCCCAAAGGCCCATACTGAGGACAGAAGGTCACTCTTTATTTGAATACTTCAAAATGTCAGTGGTACTTTATTTAGTGAACAAAGCAGATCTGTTGTCAAGACAACTTGAAACAAGTCCAAGAGCCAGCACACACAAGTCGAGACGTAACTAGACCAACCAAACCAAAGGCATCTCTCCAAGACCAAGACTGAGGAAAGATCAGAACAATGGGACATGAAGAGGAAATCGCAGGGTGTAGTTTAATAAAGAAAAAATACATTATGGTTACTCTACCAAGTGACACAAATGCCAGATATCCGAACAACAACCAATTTCAGCTAGTTTAAATGCACTTTCCATCAACTTTTATAGGCTGTGGTACATTTGGATGATACTCCAACATGCTCACCTCCCATCTTTGTCAAAATACTCATCAAATATAATATGTATCAAAAATATAACTTGATCCCTAGGACTGTAAGAAATATATATCGATAAAAGTAGGGTAAACTGACTGCCTAAAATATAACATGTAATTATTGTATTCATTTTAAAACCCTGCAAGCACATTTTATTGTACCGATTCAAGCAAATGTAAAAGCTTTTGCGCCGATTGCACTAAAAGTAAACCTATGATGTTGGATGTTAAGGACTGTGATGGAACGCAGATTCCACCGTTTCAATTGCATAAAAGTATACATGCATATGGTGGTGTGTTCTTTATATTATGATGCATATCAGATATTTAGACCTGATTCAGGACCAAAAGTGGGCAGTTTTGTGTAAAGAAGAATATCTTAATGTTCTCAAAATAAGGCAGAATACTTTAATTCATGAAACTCCATACCCACAAACAAATCAGTGTCTAAACTTAGAGATCCCAAAAATCAGTGGGAGCAATTATGTGCTTTTAAATGAAGTCTCACTCTACCTACTTATGATTCACAGCCACTCACTCCCACTAAAAGCACCTCGCAGCCAAAAGAGGCTGATGGAAACTGCAGAGTCACACCTGTTAAATCACAGTAACGGTCCTCATCAACAGTCACAGACTCTGTGGAAGTGTAAACCACTTCCTGTGCTGGCTGAAGACTACAGCTCTGTATCCAAATAACATACTAGTTATGATGCTTAAGATGAAAAATTGAGTATGTAATACATTCCAACTGCGCTTGGTGTTTGGATTTTGTGTCGGTGTGAAATGCTCCGATTTATACCACATAAGCTATAATGCGTGAGCATGAGACGTGAGCTTAATTAAGATACTAAACAAACCCCAAAATGCATTGCATCTAATATGCAATGGCTGCGAGGCAGGCGGTTGAAAATCAATAGTAATCATTACGAATAACGGCAAGTATGTGCGGGTAAAGTTACATATAAAAATTAACTGGAGCCTACTAATTTAACACTAAGCCTGCATATGCATTTGTGATAAAGGACAAAGCTTGGATCACAATGTTGTGTCAGGACGGCCGAGCGGTCTAAGGTGCCACACTCGAGGACAGACAAATGGAGGCTACGGTTCAAAACCTACTTCTGACGACGGCAGTAGCTCAGTCTGCAGGGACTTGGCTCTGGAAATTAGTTCAAGTCCTGATCGGACCAAAAGAATACAGTGTGAACTGATAGCTGGAGAGGGGCCAGTTCGCCGTCTGGGTACTGCTTGAGCAAGGCATCAAACTCCTTAATGCTCCCGGATGCTCTGCCACACTAATGCATGTGGTCCTGTTTGTATATTTGTTCATGTGTATAAAACTATGCGTGTAATGTAACACCCTGAATTGTATACAAAAAATAATGTCTTTCTTTCCTCATAAAGCGCATTGATTGATACTTGTATGCAGTACATGCAGATTGAGGGTGTGCTATGTAGTACATTCGAATGTGATGTTGAGCACAGCCTCCATGTTTAGTTTGGATAATGTACAGTCTGCTACATCATCATCACCTTCAGCAACAGCCGTGTACCTGTTGAGAAGATCTCTGTCGCCACTCCGATGAAGGCATCTGAAACCATGTTCTCCATGGCAACAGAGATGTTGAGCTGCCGCGCCACGTTCCTGTACAAACTGGGCTGTATACACTCCAGCTCGTCGCCTAGGTAACAGAGAGGGAGCACAGACACACAATAAGAGAGAGAAACATTAAAAGTCTGTGTAAACCGATTGTTTAAATGTCTGGGTTAAACAACCTTTACACTGATTCAAACTATTTGACTTGTCCGTTAGTGGAGTGACTCTGATGTTAGGATGTTCAAAGTAAGACTTTTATATCTCACCAAAATAGGACTCTGGGCACTTTAGCTGCTGTGTTAACTGATTCAAGTCCTCCACATGTAATCAATTTGTTCTAGATATCCATACACAGAAAGACATCTCTTTCTCTCATCCTCTGAACCAAGCTTATCAGAGTTTGAAAATGATCAACAGTGCAGTGAAAACTAGGAGTTTCTGGATAAACAAATCTATATATATTGCAATTATTATGACCGATTGTGCATTTGTGATATGATTCACAATATTGGAGGTGAATGTGAATCATTATTCTCATTTTCATTGAAAAACATATACAAAAATAATCATGATGTGACTTATTGCTAGGATCTGTACCAACGAGAGATTATTTCTCATGTCTTTAGAATAATATGTGCACCATAACATTTAATTTGGTAGAGCATTTTGACACATATGTTCCCTTAAACAAATTGCGCTTCCTGGGATGTAGATACAATGCACTTGTCCGATTTGAGATTTCAATAACATTCAGAATAATTGTTCAGCACTAGTGGAAATCATTTAAAGTAATATCTAAAGAGTTATTTTACTTCTACTTGTTCATAGTTTATGTTGTCAATGGTGTATTCCAGCTCTGTTGAGTCATCGCAGCTCTCAGCCTACTTTAATATAAAAGTAGATTAGCATCTCTGCTTTTGACCCAAGAGCAGTGATCATATCACCGTCACACTGGCTTCCGGCTGAGATCTCACTATATAAGGGTACAAAACATCAAAGTCTATCATTTTGAACCCAATCTATAATGCTCTAAGAAAAACATACAATAAACGTTATTTTGAGAGTTTTCAGTACTGTAATGTCCTGTTATTTTTCCAAGAGGACACTCAAACTAACTTTTGCAAAGTCGTAAATCCAAAACGTTCATATTTAAAAGTGGACAATTTTCTTGCTCCCCTTATTTTATTTCATGTTGCAAAAAAAAAATAAAAAATGCTCCACAAAAAAGGGATCTCTCACTCTATCCTGTTGGTTAATGTTTTTAAAACCAGCAGGCATATTTCAATGTGGATCCATCGGATTAAAAGAATGTCGTAATATTATAAAATAAATAAACACATTTTCAATCTTAATCGTTCTATTAAAAAAATGATGTGTTCTGTGGTTAAGACATTGACAATAAAGCAGAATTTCCTCTGACCGCTCTCCCTAATTTGTTGTGATCCTTCTACTTTCAACACTAGGTATAAATAAAAAAGTTGAAATGGCTTGAGACTATGTGTCATTTTTGACTCGCTGACAAACGCTTGGACTTTATTGTTAGGTGTTAGAAGGCTGTGCCGTTACAAGTCTAGGGAGTTTTCTGGTGAGTTTTACTGTGCAGTGTTTGCTGTGCTGCGCTTTTCTGATCTAGTTAAAAGAATTATGACTATATATATACTTATTTTAACTATATCCTGGGTGTTGGAGGTTCAAAGTACACAAATAAATAACAACAAGGCCTTGAATGTGCACACATGTTGCTAAGATGTATTGGAATTAACTTTTTTCTGAGACTCAACATATCTTTAGGTTTCTCTTACCGAGGCAGAGAAGCACCAAAGAAACCTCAGCAAGTGTTGCGTTTGAGGGAGAGAGGTTGAGTTCAGTTTTGGACCATCCCAGTCCGTTCTGGTTGAGTCTGGACACTATGTAGTCTCTGCACAAGGCTTTGGACTGGGACACCAGCTCCTTCTCAGACAACGATCGGTCAAACACATCCAGGACTTCTGCAGCAAACACAGAGGACCGGCGCAGGACTTCCATGTCCTCCTGCGGGGGGGATTCTGGGTCAGAGAGTGTCTGACCTCTGGGGATCAGCTGTGTCTCAGCGTGCTGTCTCTTAATCCCAGAGGAACAACGTTTAACGAGGTGGACAATATGGCAGCTGTGAGGAGAGAAAAACATGACTTAGAGGCAGAAAGAGACAACTGGTTGAATGCATGATTCACATATCTTAATTTTGAAATGTTAGAATAGGTGTGAGACAAAGACACTTTTATTCAACCCACTAGTGCAAAAATGATAGCATCTAGATTGATCCTGCTATACACACTTTTTTTTACATTCACAAGGGTGGATACAGACACTGATAATCTAAATCAGAACAGAACCTTACATAAGAATATGATGGAGGCGTTATTGTTGTGAGTCACATGGTGGGATAGTCAAGAAGATATTGCTACATTTCTTGGGTTATGCAATACCAAGCTGATAGCACAAGGAAAATATGTTTGAGTATGACAGCAACAGCCCTCTAAATTGAGCTTAACACGTTTTTTTAAAAATGCATATTGCAGGCGTTTTTCAGTGCAACATAATGAAAGGAGAACATCTAATAAAAAAACACGGTCGATTTATCAATATTTAGAGCGGTTGCACGCAATATCATACTTACATTCAACGTTGTGTCCACATCTATGTCCCCGCTTATGATGTGATAAATAAATGTGGTTTGCCAATTTGCCTAATTATTTAGAAAACATTTAGCAGCTATCTGGTCAAGTGTATCCCAGCTAAAAGAACCAAACAGTCACGGGAAAACAGCTAGACAACTCTGAAAAGAAACAGTTTCAGATATTTAGGAAGCAGCGGGATAAATGTAGGTCTTATTCCTCAAAGAGCTCATGTTGTGTTCGGTCCACTTGTTTCGCCGGAAAGCAACGACTGATCGCAGGGACGCAGTGAGAGGACGCCTACCTGTAGATCCACCTTCCTATTGGCGCTCAATAGGAGCGTTTGATTCAAAGTCAAGAAGAGCCCGGAGGAGGAGTTTGACGCCTGCTTTCTTGCCTCCCAGCAAATAAACAGTCGAACCTGACTACGGCGGGCAGAGAGGGAGGTAAATCATCTGCATCTGTATTTTCATTCACAAATCTGTGAAAACTACTCAGAAAGAACCTATTTTGTGTCACTTTTGTATTGTTATTTTACTTAGGCTACTGATTATCCTGTGTATTGTTATTTTACTTATTACTGATTATCCTGTGTCCACACTCTTAAAAGAACAGTGTTGTAGCCTTCCTATAAGAACATTTTTGGTTTCCAAAAATGTAACAATTGTGATGTGAATGGGGGAGTGAGTAACATAGCATTCCTTGGTGCATGTGCAGTCTGCTGGTGTAACGAGATGATCTCCTTCCTGAGCAACGTGTTCGTTACCGCAGCCAACAGTGTCTCACCTTAATCCCGTGCAGGGCAGATATATATAGATCTGCACATAAAGTAGCCTACTAAGACACACTTAATTGGGGTTTTACCAGTCTATGGGTTTTACATGCTCGTTGTATAAAGCTGTTGTTTTGTAATGTTCTTATTAAATCAAAAATAAAATGAAGCTTTTGTTTTGAAAGGTGCTGTCAAAATATTTGATCATGTATTCTACAACGTCAGAAAAAGGAAAAATAAGGTCAGTCAAAAAAGAAAAGCTGTTATAAACCATTTTTAAGGACACATTCAGACGTTTGATTTCCCTCTATTTCAGGTGTGTTTTATTATCAATATGTCAATCCAAAACGAAACTAATTCTGATATGTGATTATGCAAACAAAATATCACAGTTATTATGCATATTATTGGAAGAAGTTATTTAACTTATTGTGTAGTGTTCGGGTCAAATTGACCCAATTTCCATTTTCAATGAATACAAAACAATATAAGGATATTTTTGTTCAACCTGAAACTCAATGGCCGGGGCTTATTTATTGTGAAGGACATGTGGAATTGTTTTGATTTTTTCCACTTGTGAAAAAATGCCCACCCTCATTTATGTCCTTCATAAGAGTTTTGGGTCAATCTGACCCGGATACAATACCAGGACAGACAGACAGAGAAAAACACACAGAAACACACAAACATTTGACAGCGAATTGGAAGATGAACTTGACTCAGAGCCAGCTGCTGGAAGACTCCCACAGCCAGCCTCTGAAGGACCCCCACAGCCACATTAAAAATAATAAACATTAATGAAAAAATGTTTCATTTACATTTGTGCTAGAAAAGCATGAGCAAAATGTAAACCTAGTTTTTATTAGTGTATTTTTTTTTAACATAAATTAAATTTTTATCACAAAAAACGATGGACACTTCCATTGTTAAATTTAATCTAGCAAAGAGTATTTTCAAAAACTAATCATATATTTCATTTATATTGTTGGGGAACGAGTTAAAGACAATATATATATATAAGGAATTGTGCATGTTGAATTTAGTTCTGTATTTTTTTTAAACCCTGAAATATGTCCCGGGTCAATTTGACCCGAACATTACCAAAGGGTGCGAAATGTGAACATAACACAAGGGAATATCGATAGGTTAAAACTAGTTGTTAGTTCAGTGTTTGGCCGCGGAGTGTCGCTGTTGCTCCCTTCACTGTTCAGCTCAACATTGTTTCCAATGGTCTCGGGGGTTCATTCATTCAGAAAACATAAAGCAACATTACATTCTCTAAACTAATTTGATGAATAAATCATAACTAGTTTGTGTCTTGGAACATAGTTAGCTTCTTATTGGTACATTAATATATATAACACCCTAACATTTGCACGTTTTACTTTTTGTATCAGACTGATCATCCTTGTGCTCAATATGGCAATGACATGTTTCATATAGCTAGATCATGCCAAACAGAGAAAAATATAAACCTTTCCTTTTCGATATTTTTTTCTGCCGGTAGAAGAGTCTCCACAAGCTTGTCTGGACCAGAAATGCTCTGCATAAATACTGTAATTCATTCAGTTTAAAAATCACCAATAATATGTCTGACTACACTGACAGGTTATGTTCAGCCAGGTTGGTGATTGACACAGCATTGTGGGACCGGTTTACCTTTGACACAGTGGTAATCGTACTTCTAGTGGAGCTTTAGCACTAGAAAAAGCAACATAAAGTAGAATTATTATTATAATTATAGTAAACCTCAATTGACTTGCCCAAACTTGTGTGAACCATTGTCCCTTCTACTAAAAATAATACCATATCATTATCACATTAAACTGTAATCTCAGTTTTTTATTTAATAGTCCATAAATTAATAAATTGGTCCCTGATGATATTTCTTTATAAAACAAAACCTGTGTCCGGAGAGATTGAGTTTTCAGTGTTCAGCATGTTGATGGGTGAGTTTCTAAGTGATCCTGTGAAAAGAAAAGAGTGACTTTATAAGAGAACCTCGCCCCATTTTTAGTCAGTATTCACAATCATTTGTCCTGATGAGAAACCTAAACTTTCAAATAGACTTACAACTCACCTATCCCTAGTTTGTATAACAGGTTGTACAGAGTATTATAAGTATAGCAAGTTGAAGTCATTGTTTCAATGTTTTTGGTCAATTCAAGTTATCCAGTTTATTATAGTTTGGTTTAGTTTAGTTCAGTTAAGCTTAGTTTAGTTTAGACGTTTTTAACTTATTCAACTCAATAACAAAAATCTAATATATTAAATCAGTGACACGTCTTTTATTTTCAAGTATTGACAAACCAAAACAAATGTACACTGACCTGAACAGGTTTAGAAGCCTTAGCTTATTTCACCAACATAACTTTGTTGTGTAAAATGATCATTAAATGTATCATATGTTTTGTCAAATTGAGTAATTAAAACAAAAATAAATTTTAAATATATAATTTTTATTTTAAATACCTCAGAAGTCCCGAACCAAAATGAATTACACATTGTTCAGTTTTATAATTGTTATCTTATATTTTATTATATATATTTTACTTTGACTTGATTTGAAATGTATTGCAATGAATGAAACACAGCTACAGTTGCCAACCATATTACCATATTGTGAAACAACACATTCTCTACATAAGACACCTTGAATGGAATCTAGTTATGTCTCATTACAAATAACCACACAGTGCAGCTCTAGGAGAACATATCACTGAAAGGTGGATTTACAAGCTTCGGTGACTCTTTTGCTAAACAATTTCCCCTGCTATTTCAAAAAATACCGCATTGCATGTCCACATTCATGATCACTGAGTTAGTTCATTCATGTGAAGCAGCTGAGCTCAGCCTTTAACTTCCTGAGGAATCTTTTCTGTTACATTTTTCACAATTAGCTCATTGATTATGAGCTGGTATGTTTCAAGGCCACTGTCTATCCTCTGGCTATGCAATTAGACAGAGAACTATGCTACGGATGTTATGCTGTTTTGTTGTTTGTTAGTTTCTGATTAATTCTATTTGGCCAAACCTTGTCTTACATATTAAGCCAATGTGAAACAGTCACAAGACCTACAAGTACAGGGAGTTTGTTGTAGTGTGTAGTGTGATGGCGGTTATGAAAAACAGCTGACCAAGTGGTAAGAGACAACAACTCCTATTCTCCCATTCAATCTTGGTGAAAAACATATAAGAGTGCAAAACATGGAAACTTTTCTGTCGTGCTTTGCTTTCCATTAATCTTTAACATGGACAAAGGGGGCTATATTTTAAGAGTTCAGTTAAAAACATCGACAAAATGCAATAGCCCTTATTTAAACCAACACATTTTGATATTACCTGAGCTGCACACAAACAAAAGAAAATGATTTATCAAAAGTAAGAAACAAGTTTTCTGCATGAATCCTTCACTTGATGTGACTGTATTAACTTGTTTAAAATGAAATGTGTCTTTAGGTTGACTTACAGAATCTGTCTAGGGTCTACAGATGAAAAATAGCCTCTTGGCCAACTCTGGCACATTTACAGAAATGATGATTAATGTGCACTGTCCCTGTTAAATAAAGACATTAGTTAATTAATTAACTTGAATACAACAATGCTTTATCATATTGACAAACAATTCCCAATCCTTGACTGCAGGCAGCTCTGCAAGAAATTATATAGTGCAGCTTCTCCTTTGCAGAAACCCTTGTTGTAAACAGTATACATCGCCCTCTTCAGAGATCAATGAGTGAAACTGAACAGGTGAATATGTTAAAAAAAAGTTTCTCTTCCATTTGAAATGTTGCTGACCTGAGGCAATTGAGATTGAGTGCCACACCTTCAAGTGACCATTCAGTAGCCACTGGTCAAGCCTTCTCTGAAAAAAATAATACCAAGAAATGTTGTCTACCTGACAAACGAACAAACATTGAACTTAACATCTTAAACTGTAGTGAAATTCTTGGAGCAAAGAACTAGAAGAGTATAGTGGAGACTGGAGAGCTCTGAATGGATGTCAGATACTGAAGATGTATTGGAAGGAGAATTTACATTACAATTTTCTGAGAGTAGTGACACATCCTCCTTCCCAACTGTGAAGTCCTCGTCCCCTTGTGCCTGCCACTTAACCATTCCTAAGAGCAGAATTCACATTAAACTACAAGACGCTGCAAATCCTGTCCCTGTCAGGGTCAAACTGTCCTCAGGGAGGTTCTACCTGATAAGATGGACTCCCAGATGTCTCTTCGGCTCTTCTCTGTCAACTTTGTTCTGTTATTGTCAGAAGAAGAGATTGTTTTGTATTCATATCTAAGACACAGCTAGCTGAAGCCTTTATTTGATCAATCACACAGAGAGAATGCTGAAGCCCAAGGCCGTTTGCCTGCCTATGAAAGAGGAGTGAGAGAAGAGGTAAAAGCTAAGAACTAAATGACCTCTGAACAAACAAATCAAAAACCACATCAGCATGTCATATTTGTGTATAAATCAAACATGTATTGATTTAATGTCTGTGGTTTTCATGCATGTACTTAATTGAAGAGCCACCATGTGTTAAACTGTCATTCAATATGTAAACAGTCAGTGATGACTCTTTCCCCGTCCTCCCTTCTGTCTCTCTTCCTCTCGTGTAGAGATTCTTTTCATTCCAGTCTGCCTTTTATCTATCGTACGACTTGGGGAGTACATTTCCAACTTTACGCAGGCCTCACGCCCATGCCTGATGAAACAGGTTAAACCAGAAACTCTGGAGGGCTCGTCATAGCGGCAAGGATTGGACGGGTACCCAACCTCTGCGACAGGGATGGGCAACTTTAAAAGTGACGTTAGGTTAGTTAACATAGGAAATCTCACCTTTCGCCTAAATCCTGTTTGAGGGACATGAATGAAGTTGAAATATAAAAACCTTCCTTATTTCCTTTTAAACTATTCAGATAATTCACAAAAAGGAAACCCTGTGACCTCGTAGGTTAATAATTGTGCAACCTTTATCAAAATGTTGTTGTTTTAGCCTAGTTTGCTAATTAACTGAAGCATCTTCATTTTGATACTGTTTATTTTTTAACCTGTAACTTTGTTTGTCAATAAGTGTATCATATTTTGCCCCAGAGTGTGGATTTCTTAAACCAAGGCATGTAACTCCATGACCCCATCCCCTTTACCACCATTGATGAGGCAGGACCAATCGCAGAGAGGCTAAGTGAGGATATGAAGGTGGGGCTAAGCACTGAAACAGGGTGTGGTCCTGAAACTAGCAAGATTTGTAGTAGTGCCCCGGGGTTTAAATGGACTGCCTGCCTGACTGACATTCCCATAGTTATCTTAGTTTGCTCTGTCTCTTGCTTCTTTTCCATTTCTTACCTGTGAAGCCTGTGTTGGAATTCCAACATTTGAGGACATCTGGAGGCTTCCACCCACAGGATATCTCTGCATGTGTCTGGTTTCCACCTGATCACCTCTCACTGCTGCTGCTGATCTGTTTGATTCTCTGGATTGAGTGCTGCCTGCTGTGGCTGTGCAGCTGCTTTCCTCACACACAGGAGTGAGGACTCAGCCGGTGAGTCACAACTGCAAGTATTTTAGATTTTTCAGAAATGTGAGATTTGTACCTGTGCTTCTCCTGTGGAAGTGTTAATTGTTTGTTTTAAACTTTTCATGGTTTAAAATGGCAGACACATCTCCCATTTAACAGTTCAGTATAGTTTATCTGGATTAGGACAGCAAAACGTTGATACTGTTGCTTTAAATGGTGTAAACTGTGTAGTTTCCCTCCCTGGAAATCCCTGATCAGCTTGTATCTTGGGAGTTTAGGAGGTTGGCTACGCTGGCTATAAGGGCCAAGTTCGTTGCCTCACCTGTTTGACTTGCTCTGTTAGTCAGCAAGAGAGTATTTCATTGTCTTCACATTGACTGAAGGGCTCAGATGTTTCACAATCCTTATTTTAACGGTCATAGTTTTTTTTTTTTTTTAAAGGTCTTAATATTTTTTTTAATCATTGTTTTCTTTTTCAGTTGCTCAATTAAATAAATAAAGCTTTTCATTTTTTTTAATCGAGGCACACATGGTGCTAAAACAGTAAGGATATGTAGTTTAAACGCTACATTTTTGATTAGGCAGTGAAATTAGCTCCTAGTACAGATTTGTCATTATTATTTTAACACCAGGGCACTCAGGGGAGTTTGAGCTTGTGCAGCTGTCTCCTGTTTGTTCAGTCAGTGAGGAAGCAGGTGGACAGGTTGCTTTGTCACTTACCTGGCTGCCCAAACTCACTCAGCTCGGCTTCATCTCCTGGTTCCTGACTGTTTGTCTTTTCTTTTCTTTCAGTTGTGATTATAGGACAAGAAACAAGGAGTCATCATGTCGCAAACAGCGGTATCGATCATTTCAAAATTCTACAGTTTTGTAGAATTGAGGACTGGTAAGTGTCTTTGTCACTTTAACAGTTTTTACCCCACTGCTTTGTTAAGATATGAATGACTGCTGATCTCATGGAATAATGATACAATTTATGGTTTGTAAAGGGTAGTTTCCTAAACTACTTCATGAATCTGGCAAAACTGTGTATAAACTGCATTTAGTTTTAACCAGATATCTGTGTGTGTATCAATTACTGACATGCCTTTTTTTAAGATGAGAAATGTGTATTTTTGTGCTCCCCAGATGAACGAATCAAAAGTTATCCCCTCATGCAGAGACCTATAGGGATGAACCTCATCCTGTTGACCTATGTAATCTTCTCAAAGTACATTGGACCTCGCCTGATGGCAAACAGGAAGCCCTTTCATCTCAACACAGCCATGATTGTCTACAACCTCAGCATGGTTTTACTAAATGCCTTCATTGTCTATGAGGTAAACTACAAGATTAAGCAATTTGCTGACTAAAATTCCCATTTATTCCCAAACCTGAGATGTTAATAAGTTGTTGTTTTATTTACATCTAGTTCCTGATGGCCGGATGGGCAACCACCTACACGTGGAAATGTGACCTCGTTGACACCTCAACCACCCCTCAGGCTTATCGGGTAAGCCAGTCCACTGTTTTTCATTTGCCTCAGAGCAAAGAAGCTCTTAGGCCTACTACTAAAATGATTCTGACTATTAAAAGTGTGTATGGAAGGCTAGTACTGGCAGAAATTAGGGAAAACGAATTGTGTTTTGCATTTCAATAATACAGTTGAAATGTCGAATCCTTGAGCTTTTGAGATTAACCAATATTTATTTGGAAAATTTGACTTTATTTTCAAAGTACAAAATAAAGATTTTCCTTTCCTTTGGCCTGGCCATAATGCTCTTTCATGGTTTGTAACTGTTCTGAAGGCAGAAAAACAAAGATTATTGTCTGGTTAAGATGGATATATGAATCTTTGACATTCATTTTCTTATTTTTCTTTCCCCAGATGATTCGAGCGTGTTACATGTTTTATATGTCAAAATATTTCGAACTCCTTGACACAGTAAGGACATTCTCATCTCAAACATTTTCCTTATTTGATTATCTGACCTTCTAGAGACATGGCTTTTGTGCGTGTAAACTTATGCTTATCCTACTTTTTTTTATTTTTAGGTATTCTTTGTGCTGAGGAAGAAACAAAGCCAGATCACATTTCTGCACGTTTTCCATCACTCCTTCATGCCCTGGACGTGGTGGTGGGGCATCACCCTGACTCCTGGTAAGGTTTACTCTGCATCACATCAAAGTAATCCATTTCACACACATAATATGCATAAACAAACTATTTTAGCTCTAGAAATGGCTTAAAACGTCCTTAAATTATATATTGCGAGTGTGCTACTATGAATCCAAAAGAATGAAAGTTCAACGCCCAAACAATATTTGAAGAGATCCCTGTACAGTTGTTTTAAAATGTTTAATCAATTAATTTCCTGTTTTCCCCCTTTCAAGCTGGAGGAATGGGCTGCTTCCATGCCATGGTGAATGCAGTTGTCCACGTTATCATGTACTTCTACTACCTACTCTCTGCTTCAGGACCTCGCTTCCAGAAATACCTTTGGTGGAAAAAATACATGACCGCCATCCAGCTTGTATGTCCTATAATATTACTGGCATATATTATGATTTTACATTGGATCGAGCGTAGAATAAGATTTTCAATAACAATTTGTCCTTTCTGTTTTTTTTTTTACAGATACAGTTTGTCATCGTCTCAGCTCACATCAGCCAGTACTACTTCATGGAAAAGTGTGACTACCAGATTCCCATGTATATCCACCTGATTTGGATGTATGGCACCTTCTTCTTCCTCCTCTTCTCTAATTTCTGGATTCAGGCCTACATTAAGGGAAAGCGGCTTCCTTCTGTGGAGGAAATGCCAAAACAGAACGGCTCAACCAGTAAACCTATCGCTGTGTTGGCCAACGGGAAACACATGGAGAATGGAAATGGGCACCACCACACCAACGGCAATTTCGTCATGAGCAAATTCGTCATGGGCAAAGTAAAGGAAATCTAACTTTGTGACTTTGGAAATCAGGAGGAGACATACAAGAAATCGATATCGAGCTACCTTGAAAGTGTCATCCAGCATTCAGACCTAGTAGCATATTGGATTGGCACAATTTCAATATGTTACTTCTAAACTTTACATGTTCTATATACATTTAGTCTTATGCACACTTGTTTTTGATGGGTGTTTTGGTGAAGATCTCTTCTTGCCACATTGTGTTTGTTAGTTGTTGTGAAAACGATTAACTGTGATGAACACTGTATGAAGATTGGTGCTCACTTTGTCACTGATGGTATCTTCAACTCAGGCTTGGTCCGCACCAGCCTGACCTACTGTCTAGCGGGCAGGACTATTGTTTATCACACAGTTTCCACTAAAGACCTGTAAATTTAAATACCTGCTACAAAACAAAGCTGTTGTTGTAAATGTCAAATATTCAGTTTTGTTGTTTTTATTTATCTTTTTGAAATAAATCTTTTTAGATAAAGGTCTGTGTCATTTGGAAAGCAGTTGGGGTGTGCACTTTTCAAAAAGACATACCACACCTCAATTTTATTTTTGGAATTGTGGAAAATAAATGTTATACTGTATATTACAGTATTAATGCATTTAGGTAGTGACATATAAACTGTTTTGGAACCCGGCATGGTCTGTTTCTCAGCACACTGCAGGGGCTCGCAGGAAGTTAATACACTTCATTTTAAAATCAGAAAAAAGAGCACTGTTTTTGAATATCCCTGCAGAATGAATGTTGTTTTGTAAACCTACCAGTGTTTTTACTGTTTTATATTACACATGTGCACTGATGACAGATGAAGTAGTTTTGAAGTACTGCCAGCCTTTTAAAATTTGATTTGGCATAAATACTTCAGATTGGATGTCAAAGTGTATCCTTGAGCTGTTTGTTACAATGAACCTTCAATGTTTAGTAGATTAACCTGTTTCTGATTTAAGCAGAAATAAAGATGTTTTGTAATTATGATAGACGCTTTTATCCAAAGTGACTTACATACTCAATACTGTTGACAATCCCCGCAATTTAGGGTGAAGTGTCTTGCCCAGGGACACAACGACATGCTGACTGCAGTGGGGTTTGAACCTGTGCTGCCCCTGATACCACTGCGCCACACGTCTCCCAGAGAATTCTTGTTCTCAACTTATTTACCTAAGTGAATAATTTATATTTGAATAATTGTCTACACCAGGTGAATCCTTAGATTGTAAGAGTAAAAGAGGACAAAGCCTCAATACAAGAAAACGGGTTAATGTATATAAAAACCTAAATAGTTTGTGGATCTTCACTAAAGAACTCAAAACATGAATGTAATGCAGTGGCGCAGGTTGGTTCGTGATGAACTGCCGATAATCTGATCGTTATCTGTGCCCTTGGAATCAAATGCTTCACATTCCCACATTGTTTCATATTAGCAAGTCATGCTATTCAAACCAGTACTGGGGTTGATTAAAAAAAAACTGTCAATTAACAATGACGAGAGAAAAGGTCACAGCATTAGTATTCCTGTAAATCCTAAATATTGACATATCTTTAGATTACTCAGCTACAAGGTAATAGTTTACAACAAATCCAGTCAGACAATACATTAGTTTTGTTTGAGATTTACATTAAACTACTTTATCAGATGCTGGGCTTGAGAGTAATCAACTCATGTTAATCAGTTATCATGCATCATTGAAATAGGGACACTGACACTGCAGCAGGTGTTGGTTAAATATCAGATATGGTGACCTCAACAGGACTTTTAGTGAATTCTATAGAAAACACAGCAAGCGGGTTTGGAAATATGCACGGTGATGTGTATAACAGTTCCTGAGGACACAAATTTAAGTGATCAGATATTGACGTAGACAACAGAAGTTGAAACCAAACCAGAGGCAAGCTGCATTTTGGGCAAGAACAAAAAAGATAAAATGTGGGTTGGTAGATGTTACGATATGGCACACATTTAAAAAAGGCTATCACCATTATGTGAATTATTAGCACATGCCAGTTAACTGACAGAAGCAAAAACATTGGGTAATCAAACAATTTATTTAAAACCAAGTAAAATACATCCAGATTATAAACAAAAGCCAAGGTCATATATACAATTTCTGTTTCAAAACTTGTACTTTACCACATGATTAATCCTGTATAAACACTTGGGACCAATTACAACACTGCAGGAACTTGTCAGCTACAGCTAAAACACTGGGTAGAAATCTTTATTATGGATGAAATAAAAACATTTGCACATAACTCAACCGGCATGGACAGAAAATCCTTTCATAAGACAAAGCACATCATCTGATAGACTGGTGAATGACACCGCTAGTTGATTTGGCCAGCCTCTCTTTGGCCTTCTTCTTAATAGGATCCAGTTCAAAGCTCTTCCACATACGGATGGTCTCGTCTCCAGCCACAGTCGCAACGGTGGAGAAGTCTGGGCTCAGAATCAAACTGAGAACTCTATCCTCGTGGCCTGTAATTAAAAAAACAACACATTCAGACCAACAGGAAGCAAACAATGTGGATAGTTTCTTCCATTTTTCTTTTTGTTCCTTTACTCCCCCATGTCTTGTCTTTTTACCAACTTACCATTGAGTTCTGCAACCCTTGTTAGAGAGGGGTACTTCCAGATAACGACATTGTTGTGGGCATATCCATGGGCGGAGACCAGCTCCTTGTAGTTTGGTGCGAACACCAGGGATGAAATCTGAAAATGCAAAGTTATCGTTTACAATGAGAAAAGGGACAACCCCCATGTTGTTATGTTGAAGTTAAATACATTTTCAAATGTAATCCTTTTTGACTGAAATAAGCATTGAGGTTCTAGCTGTGGTATGTACCTGGGACTGAGTGTCAAGCGAACTGATGCAGGAGCCACTGTTTACATTCCAGATGCGAATGTGACGGTCACTGGTTCCACCTCCAGATGCCAGGATGTTTGGCTGCCACGGACACCAGGCCAAAGCCTAGAATGTCAACACATCCAAAAGTTAGTTTTTCAAGCTTTTACAGTCTATGGAATAAATTGTGGCTGGTATTACTGCAGTTCTGGAGAACTGCGGTAGCCTTTGTGTCAAATACAAATGCTAAAGGCTGCATGTAGAGCTAGAGTTTGCCTGTTCTGAGCTAACGTATAAACATGGTGGTGCAACATAGCAGAATCTGACATGTTAACCGCTGCCTCTCTGGACATGAAGGGTTAATTCTGTGGTAACAAAAACATGTTTTGGTTGATCTACTGATTAAGATCATTCTGAATATTGTATTCCATTTGTGTCAAAAGATTCCACTAAAACTATACGCTGCCCATTTGATAAAATTAGGTTACTTGACATCAACATGATGGGGGGGGGGGGGGGGGGGGGGGGAAGACAAAAAACTAAAAAGTTGATCTCATGGTTTGAGCATTAGCTAAAGTGCAGGGCACTCTATTGTGTAGGGTTCTTGTGTGCACATATTTGAATGCGTAAAGGAAAGAGTGTTTTCTTTTAAAAAGGTGAAATAAAAGTGAGTGTAGAAAATGATTAAGAAAATCACTTGGGCCATTTTGATGCTCACCTTAACAGCTCCTTGATGTTCACTCCAGCAGTGGACGGCCTGGTTGGCGGGGCCATCCTGCACACGGGGCCAAACGTACACCATGTTGTCATTGCCCCCACTGGCCAGGTATCGCCCATCAGGGGACCACTGCAGCCCACACACTTCCTGTGAGTGACCAGTGAGAGTCGCAATGTGGTGGTTTGCCACCCTCACATCATGATGGTGGATGTGTCCTGATCTTGAGCCACTAGGATAGAGAGAAACATATTTGAGTCTAACAAACACAACTAGAAGTTTGTCTTTTGTATCAGAAATTTGGGGGAAAATGTACCTGGAGAGAACATGGTCATTCCAGCTCAGGCTCACAACTCTAGACGTGTGGCTGGCCATGCTGCGGAGATGCTTCTGGTTGTAAACATCCCATAACTAAGAAAATAAAATGTCATAATTAAAAGCAAATAAGAAAGCAGTTATTTTATTGCCACATGTCCTTATTTTAAATACAATGTGCTTGCCTTTTATATAATAGTGTTACATTTTCATCATCTTTATATTGCTGTAACTTCCCATTTGTGGGACGAATAAAGACATTTTATTGTGTACTCAAGTCGTGTGTTCCTCAGCGCACTAACCTGAGTTTGGCAGTCACTGGTTCCAATAGCGAGGTAGCTTCCCTCTTTGGTCCAGGACAGTGAACAGATGTAGTCCTCCTCACGTTCCAGCTTCATGAGAAGAGTGATCTCTCCTTGAGAGGCATCCAACAGGTAAACACAGTTATGAAGCGCCACAGCCAAAACATTGCAACTGCTCCAGTCAAGCAAATTCAAATCTGTGGAGGAAAAAAAGACAATTAATGCTGGCTAATTGTACAGTAGCACCTTCTTGCATAAAGCTCAAATTATGTACAACATCTTTACATTTAATCACTAATATGCAGCCGTGTTAAAGGAACAACCTCGAAGTGCCAAACTTACAGAAATCATTACGAAGCTCAGGAGCATCCAAGATTCTGTCAGGAGTTGAAGAAATGTGCCGTGTCTTTTTGACAGAGGCAGGTGTTGCACCCTGACTGTAAAGCACTTTCAAGTTGTTTTGATACCCTGTAAATAGGACAAAATAAATTGTTAATTCCCAGACACCCCCTTTATATGTATGCAATATTCTGGCGATGCAGCATGTTGACAAACACATCTTTACCTTCTGGAGCATTCAGCGGCTTCCCTCCAAGATGCAGGATCTTCGCCTCTTCAATGTTGTATCCGTTTAGTGACATCGACATGGCCTTTTGGTTTTCCTTTAGAGACACATATGATCTTAATAAATACAATCTTTATTTAGCTATAGGATCACTAAAAGATAAATCAATATTTTTTTAAACGTACCGATGTTGCATTTTGTTCGTTTGTGTCCACAGTTTCATTCTCCTTAGTGAGCAGAAAGCTTGCAACATCCATTTGTTTGCTGTTTCTGGTAGGTATGAAGCGGTCGCCTCCCATCTTAGAGGGTGTTTGTTTTTTATTTTTGCCTACAATACAAAAAAAAAGTGGTTAAAGACTTCTTTTTGTCGCTGCTTTTAATTGAACTGTTCATGTCTTAGACTGCACTTTAACTTTTATCCATGTATTTTTTCTTTTAATGTTTATTTTATTAGCTTTTCTTTTTAATGACTGATTTTAAATGCCATTTTCTTAATGTCTTTCGTTTTTTTCACAATTGCCTTGTGTTGAAAAGTGCTATATAAATAAACTTGCCTTGCCTTAAAATCTCCAGAAACAAACCACAGAGCGTTTTTACGTTGCATGGATAGAGTTGCACAAACTACCTGGTGTTTTGCTGGGCGTTTTTGTTGTACTAAGAGACACATTGGCAGACTTGCCAGGCGACAGGCCGTTCAGTGCAGAGGCGTTAGAAGAACTGGCCTTCCTTTGCCACCTTGCCATGGGAGCGTTTGTGATGGGCATATCCAGCTTCAGGATACTGTGGATGTCGTTCTCAAACCCGAACTGCGCCATTGTATCCAGGTTTTCACACAGCCTGTCAGGGAAAATAGTAATAATAAGTTAACACAGTAATAATATTAACACGGTCCGTTAGCGTAATGGGCGACAAATGCTAACGCTTGGATCCAGCTTCTGCAGCGGCTGATGTCAGCCAGAAAACGTTTTTAATTTAATTCGCCAAAAAATTCAAACAAGAAGTCGTTTCACAGCAGCTTAACCCGTCTAGCGTTCAAATATTATAATTATATTTCGTTTATCATAGCTAGTTGACCATGAAGTGAATGAAAACAGGTTAGCATTCAATTCAGCATTCAAAACAGCTTAAATATTATATTCAAAAGTAGGCTTTTACAATGAAAAGATTACGACCTCACCTCTTGAATGAAACGTTGACTTTCCTGCAGCAAACCCTGTTGTTCCTCTCTCGTTTCTTTCTAAAGTTTGAATTTCGGGACGATGACGACACACGGTTTAAAATCCCTGTAAGCGCTCCTGTGATTGGTTTGTTCAAGAAGCGGCCGTTACCAGCAGGCATTTTACGAATGCGTTGATGTGATTGGTGGAAGAAACTCCCTCCCCAGAAATATACCGCCACCTATAGGACAAATTATCATAACGTTTTGATTGTGTCAAACGTAGACAAGAACAGAGTTAATTAAAATTGTAAGTATCAAAATGTTCTGAATAAGGATTAATTTAAGTAAAAGTGTATACAACTATGTTTTATTTTTATATATCTTTTTCTTTTGCTATTTTATTATTATGCTGCAGAAACAATATATAGATAGATAATTGATCCCAATTTGGGAAATGTTTGCATTGCAGCAGCATAAAAAAACAAGGCAATGTACAGGATAAATTAAGACACAAGAAATAAACAGTCCAAAATATTTCTGAAATATAAATAATAAATGTACATTGTTCCAGTGTTGGGTCAATATGGCTCTTATTTGACAATTTTCTTAAGCATCCGACCTTTAAAAAATAGGGAGACAAACGTTATTCAAATGTTTCATACAATTCTATTAAGCATATTGAGAAATGGAATATATCTTTAAATGCATGTCTGTAATATACATAGTTGTTGGTGCACATACATTTTTACAGTTGGGTAGAGTTGAGTTTTTGTCATGTTCTGGTCATGTCTGTCCAGTGAAACAAGTGTTTGTGTCTCTGCTATTTGATAAAATACCAAGTGTGCTTATGGATATTAATAAGATTAAGTTCTTGATCAATTAGTGGAAATGTCCACCTCATGCATAATGGATGGTGCTCCAACAAATCAGTAAAGCCCCTAACGATACAACTAGAGTAATGTTTTAGAGTTGTTGTTTTTGTATCGATTCATTTAGAATACTTATAATACAAACTTTATTTCAAACACAGACCACGGTATATAATCTGATGTCTGTGTGAATAAAAAAGTCTTTGCTAAATCCAGGGAGCATGTTTTCTTGAAATTAAAATAAATAAGATATACAGTATTGTTCTCAGTGGGCTCCCAATGAAAATCTGTTATCATGGGAAATCTGGTGTTCGAAATCAAGTATACAAATAAATAAATTCAAACATTCAAGTCAATCACAGAAATGAACCTTGACATCAAGATATGTCTCCGACTAAAACTTTATCAAAAATGATCAAATCTGGCCCTCATAAGATGATATGTGCCAGAAGAGCAGAAGGATAACGGCAGGCAGCTGATACTGCTCTTTTTGATTGTTTTGCTAGTATCAAGCAAGATAACTTTGATATTAAAAACAATTGTTTCCCAGATAATTAAAACAATAATTATGGAAATGAATGTCAATGTGGAAGCTTCTCAACTATCTTGAAATCATCACACAAACACATTTTATAAAAGTGTATGACTGACTAATGATGAGGTACAAATGTCCAACTCTTTTCCTGCTACATTAGCCATCTGTAAGAGCCATTTCAGCCCTGTCTGTTTTGCTCAAATGTTTAGGTTATTGACACATGTTTAACAAGTTCTAAAACTATTTTATAGGTTGTTTATGTCATTTTTTAATAGTGTATTATGCAGGTGTAGTTTTGTTGTTTTTCAAATGGATTTTAGTGTGGGAGAAAAAATAAAACATGGATTTTCGTTAGTGAACTTTTGAAAGAACATCCATAACAGTCATCGGTTTGCAACTTATATATATCAATATTCCAATTACTTGTATATAGACTATTCTCCACTATTTCTATTATATTCTATTTTATTTTATTTACTTGCACTACTATCTGTTTTGTGTTGCACTGTTGGAAGAGCCTGTGACCTAAGATTATCATTGTCAAAACTACACTGTAGCTATGTACAAAGGACAATACAAGCCTTGAATCTCGATGTGGCACTACACTATATCTTATACAGAGTGACGCACAAAAAGCACAAACAAATATAAATGTATATCTTAATTTGTATATATTTCTGTGAAGCCCAAACCTGTTATAATATAAAATGGGGCGAAATGAATTTTTGTTTAGAATACATAATCAATAGGGCAATCTGACTGAGAAAATAAATCTGACAAATATTCCATAAAAGTTATTTTAATAGAAAAATGTTCTCAAATGTCACATAAACAAATAATAGGGTAACATATAGACAGTCACAAAAACGTATCACAAAGAAATGTGAAAATCACAAGTATGCAGCACACTCTTTGGATAACAAGACACCTCAACAGTTCATCCAGTGTTTGGCAGAGTTCCGTGTGACATACACATGCATTGTTTACCGGATTAGCTCAGTCCAGAAATAATTAAAACATCTGCCCATATGGTTATTTATTTTGCAAAAAGAAGCTTGTACATTGCTTTAGGCAGTGATTATGTTTTCATTTCTTTGGGTGTGTGCGTTTATAAAAATATGTATATATATTAAATGCATATGCAATGTGTTAATTCAGTGTGGTACAAACATTAAAGTGCATTAAATAACCTGGAATCCAGACCACAGGGGTTTCAAACATTGGGGCAGTTGTTACTGTTGGAAAATGTTGGTTCCATTAATGAAGCAACACTGTCCAATGGTGAATCAGCAGGGGGACATTCAACAGTAGAAATGGAGGAAAAGCTCAAACATGGTTCTGTTTATCGGCTGGAGCTTTCAACTACAAGGTACGGTAACCATTGCCTTTTATTTCTGGAGCAGTCTCACCGATGTCTTTAGGGTAATGTATTATCGAGCCAACAACACCTGCAAGAAAAACAAAAAGCACAGAAAAAAAGACATAAACATAATAAGCTTAGCAATCTCACTCGCTGTTTTCAATTATTAGACATCATTCCTAGAACAATTCTTATCAGCATTCACTATGTTTTATTTCTGACGCTAGGATGGTCCCTGTCTGACCTGACAACTTCAGTCATATTATGTTTGAAATTCAGTAATAAAATGTATTCAGTAATAAAAGTGAAGTCATGGTGAATCAGGAGAAAAAGAAAAAAACATTTCCATACAAATGGTATCTGGCTTTAAGTTGATTTAATATGTAACTCCTCCCTTCATCCCAAGACTGTTATCAGAAAAGTCTTCAGGAACTTAAGAGAAAACGGGAATGTTGTTTTCTTACCTCCAGGGTGCCTCAGACCTAAGCAGAGAGTGTGAGAAAGACAAAGCACATGACTATGCTTTATATTCCCCTGTGAGCATGAGACTCCATACCCAAATCATGTGACAACAATACAGCCATGAAATAGCTGCCACTGTCTGCTAACAACATGCAGCACAACACTTCAAACTAGCTTATTGCTGATTTGGAAGGCTGCTTTTGAGCAAACATCTGTGATGAATGGCACGGTAACTTTTGCAATAATTATTTAAATGTAAAACTCTTATTTACTCACCTTGTTTTTTAGAGAGGAGGATAGTGATCATGATTAGACCTGTAAACACCAGGACTGCCAAGATTGGAACGAGGAACTGAGGCAAAGGTATCCCTGGAACTGGAAAAAGAAAAGAAAATAGATCTGTAAAAATGGTCACGGTAAAAATGTGTGGGAAATTGTATGTAGAGATGAACTGTTGCAATCGTAGGGACAAACTAATGTTTTGCTTTCAATTAACAACCTTTCTTTTTTTCCATCGTGTCATATGACTTACAGTTAAACACCATCAGCTGCCTCCACCAGTTAGGCATTAAGGCTTTTTCTCTCCTGATTTTCAAAGCTACTAGACAAGTACATGTTGGTCTCACTACAGGTATTGCACATTTGTTCACAGCAGTGAATGAAAATGTAGAATGGTTGCGGGCTGCATTACATTACAAAAAAGGTTGTCCTGATTATTCATGATACAGGCCTCTTATTGTCACAACTATTTATATTAATGCTACCATTTTTATACATACCTTTATAGTTGAAATTACTGCAGTAATACATCTAATAATTTGGGTTTTCTCAAATTCGTTTTAAAAATGTTTAACAGTGCAGCCCAAGAGCCTGTTTCCAGATATATCTAAAGACCAGATGGTAACAAAGAAACTAGGATCATGTGGTGAATGGCAACTTTAAAATACCAGGTAGATCTAAATTTGAACAACCAGCTTTCTTCATAAAGGACCTTCAATTCTGGAACGCATTTCCAACAGAAATAAAAGTAATTCCACAAATAAAATCCTTAAGAATAATTGTCTAAAAGCATTTTCAATTTATAATTTTCCTGTAAATTGCACGGTGTAATAGTGTATGTGCATATCTATTGTATTTCAATATTTGGAATGTATTGGGTTTTTTTTATACTGAAAGCTGTTTATCTTTAACTCATCTTGACATAAAAAAGCAAAAATTGGGACAAGTGTTGACAATTAGTCACAGCTAAAACTCTCTCTGTAGCATATCAGTGTCATGCTCTGTATTGTAACTATGTTAAATTGCATTGATCCTAACTTTTAAATTAAGTTCTTAATCAAATACAAACATTTTAAAAGCATACACCGTGTGTAACATGCATTAATAGGTTATTGAGTTGATGTTAGTTTCACATTTTTCCAAAAGCTAAAAAGAATATATACCAGACTGCTCCTGAGAAAGCATCAGTTCTTTCATCAGCTTGACGCATTCCTCCTGCAGGCGGGGACTCTCAATTTTTGTGCGCTGCTCTTCCTTCTCCCACAACACTTTGAAGGCCAGTGCTTCCGGTACGTGTGCTGTCCACGTGTCAGTGTGGTCCAGAGTCAGATACACCTTCCCATCGTAGAAGACACGGTCAGCCCAGAGCAGCTGAGACCCCTCCAGTATGCATTCTCGAGAACGGAGAACAGTGTGGTTACCTAAAGAGGAAGAAGAAGGCTGTTGACAAATGTTTGACTGACCATCCCTGTCCAAAATTGTACATGTTGATTTTCTTACTCAGGATGGAAGTCTGGTTCACATTGATAAGAGTTGGGAGTGCATCAAATGACATGGTTTGAATAATGCTGTCAACTTCCTGGCTTTTGTCTTTTAAAGAGACTCCATTGAGAAGGACTTGCTCTGCGACCTGCTGAGCCCCCACCACTCCCCACTGTTGGACCTGCACGATGACGGTGTCTAATGAGGGGAATATAAAATACATAGATTAACACTCAAACATTGAAAATAAGGAATAATCCAAACGTTACAGTAAGCTCTGGTAAATCCTGGTAAGAAAGCTTTCATGTTAAGACACAGATGATTACAAACAGGCTAAAATGTGAGCTAATATGTGAAGAAAATATTAAAATGTATGATTTTTCATTCAGAAGAAGTGCTGCGTAAATATTTAAGTTTGCATAGCATAAATAGATTATACCTGTGATACTTAAAGTAAAACGGTTCATTCTAATAAAGAGTCCTTTTCAAATTGTTAAAATGATCAATGTTTTTACAACAGGTCTTTGTCTAAGGGCACTAGATCCAACCACATTTAATGTTTAAAGTTTGTAACTATTACAATGCATTGTTCAAGGTTAATCTGTAATGTATAGTCTAATTGCATTTGTAAAAGTATAACAAGTAGTTTGCAATGTGACCAGTTTTATTAGGTATAGCCTACCTGGTCAATCTCACATTGCAGACCTACAATAAGTCTTACATTAAAATGCATTTTAATTGAAGTTATTATATTACTGAAATCTCATGTTTTTGTTAACACTGTCAGATAGTTACATTTAGCTGTGTCATTGCATGATGTTGTGAGGTGTTTTTAATGATCTGTTCCTCTAGGTTTGTAAATAAATCAGAGTAATACACCTAACTTTCTATTTGACATAGTCCAATACGAAACCACAACTAATGTGACCTCATAAATAACCATAAGTGGGAACTAACACTGTGTCAACAAAAACGGAGCTAAAGACAGGATGTATTGCAGGGCTCGTATTGACATTGTATAGATTAATATGAGAGTCTAAGTCAGCTGTACAATAACCTTTTGTCCTGTGACAAGTAGAGGAGTAAGTGTTCTCACTTTACTGATTCATCTTTCCAAATATAATGCATGAGCAGCAACAAATAGTGACGTTAGCTGCTTGCAAAGGCTAATTAAATGCATAAACAAGTGTTAACAATCGTGTGAAGTCTTAACCAGGAGTAAAGCAATGCAAAGGGACACGCTTCTTACCTACTGGAACAGGAAAACACAGTGATAACTCGCAAATAGTTAGCACAAGAAGACCAAGGAAATGGCCAAGAAACTGCATTTCTAACGCGAATTGTTGTCCCGTTATTGTTAAACCGTAAAGGAAGGATACAAGTCTCCCGAGTTATAAATAGCACGGATTGTTTTAAGCCATTTAAGCGAAACCAGGGAATAGAAAACAGCCAAAACGAAATACTTCAGACGGTCACGGACATCAACACCAATCTGCTCCACTCCACTGTTTCGTTTTGACAGACTTTTCTTTAAATGGACCACCTTCTCTCCTCTGGTTGGTTAATGTAGCTACTGCGTAAATGGGAGGTGCTCTCTCGCAGATTCAGTTTAACAGGTTTGCCGTTTGTGCCTTAGAAAGTAGGCTTGTTTGAGACACATTGCGGCTCGCCTCGAAAGTAGACGAGAGTAGCCGATCGCAGCCGGGGGAGGTGTCAAAAAGCTCGTCTTAAGTCGGACAGCTCGGACTCGGAGTCGGCTTGACTGGCTGGGTTTGCAATGGCGGAAATTGCGTTGGCGTTTTTCGTTGCAGATGAAGTGGATGCAATAGAAATGCTCCTCCCTCTTAATGTTTGCAAAACTGATAGGTGGACAGGCTACAAATGTTCAGTCCCTTCAGATCCGCACACATGAAGCTTAATGAGCATGAATTGAACAGACCTGCTGCTGTGTTAATTCTTTAGCTGCCACTTTAAGCTTTATGATGTGTACAACATGGATGTAATTTGATTTAATCTTGCCATTTTAAATGATGTATTCAATAAATAAGTTTAAACCAAATCATTACATTACAATAGATTTTATTTTAATGATTTGGTTTAACTTAAAGAGAAACTTTATTGTTATTGCACATATTACAGGTACTGAGACAACGAAATGCAGTTTAGCTTCTAACCAGGTGCAACAAGCAGTGAAGTGGAAAGTAATGTACACAATCTACAGAATAACATATTGAATGATGAATAAACAGTGGGGTATGAATACACTAGATATCAGCCTGTGAGCAGTATGAACAGTGTGTATGAATATGCTAAGATATATAAAGTATGAAAACGGTAAGCAGTATAGTATAAAATATATAGATATTAATTTCATGATGATAAACATTGTGGAACAATGATGAAAAATGGGAATGGATGTGGCGACGTAAAACTGACACAAAACAACAACAAACTTTTGCCAGCCAATTGGAGAGTTTCATCAGCAGCACGTGGTAAAAACCACCAATGAGCGCTCAGCTCGAGATACCAGCGAGCCGTTTCCCATCAAGCATTTCGCTTCCGCAGCTTGTGGAGAGCAACTGCGCCAACTCGCCTCGCCTCGCTCTCAAGGCTGCGGGCGTCTTTGTCCCGCGAGATTTCAAAGTCTCATGTGGGCGAGCCTCCAGAGCAAGTCGGACAAAATGACTAACCATCATGCAACGCACTAGCAAGACGTTGATCGCAACTGCGCAGGTCTGCGCAGGTCTTGCTTGTCTCAAACAAGCCTAGTAAGTTTAAGATAACAAATAAACAACCTCCTGAAGGGGTCCGTGTACGTTTTGTTAGTTTGATTTTTCGTTTGAACCAAAAGCCAAAAAACGAAAATACCCAACCTGATCTCACCAGAATGCGTGACTCCACCACGACTCCTTTACACCACAATGCGTGGTGGAGTCACGAACTTTGTTACATTTACGTGTCGGCACCACGCAAACAACCCCAATGTAAAGTGAATGAAGCTCCTTTGTCGTGGTGCACACACATTTCTACAACGTCCCGCAGTGAGCTTTTATTCTATAAAACGTGTTTAAAATCTACTTTATAGCTTGTAGTAACTCACGGGAGGCTTGTAAAAGAATGTCAGAATGTAAAAATTACATTAGTTACGAATTTGTGTTCTCAAAAAACACTGCATTGTGTGTAATGCAACTGTGATTTTTATTAAATTAGTTAGTTTTTAAGGAAGGCCAGAGCTTCAGCTGTGTCAAATAGATTGTTCCCTTTAGTTAACGTTATTTAAAAGATAAAGATCATGTCCCCTGTATTGTATTACGAGCGTCCATTCCCATTGGATAACGGAGAATTGTACACCCGGAAGTAAGTAGCCTATTCTCCTTACTGTCGATTGATTTTACAGTGCTATCTGCACTACTCATCGACTAAAAAACACCAGATTATCCTTGTTAATTACACAACATTGATTGGTTTGAATTGTGTGCAATGATTTTGTATTTTCCCCCTTCGAGAAACAAATATTTCTTTGGAGTTTTTGGACGGCAGAAGACACTACACTACCTAGAATCCTCAGCTATCGTTTGGGACTACACCATGTGCTTAGCTTGACAAACCCCGTGATCAGTCCTCAAGCTCTTTGATTGGTTGACCTCCAACTGCATTCCATATGAAAAAAAACGTTTCGTAAAAAAAAATCATACTTTATTCAGCAGTGCTTGCTTTACTCTTTGAAAGTCATCACATGAATGCATTGTAATAAATGGTTTGGCTGCATTAAATATTACACATCTGTCGTAGTTATTTATTTATCTACAGAGATCGGGCTCAGAATAGACCCGAAACTATTCTTTTACCGTTCTGTTTTAATTTCACAATAAAGTTAGTAGTAATATTTTGTTTTGATATTATTGTTTTTTATTAACTACTAGACGACTGGGTCATGTTAAGACCATCTTTTTTTTGTTGCTATGGGTTTTTTCCATCGCTTTTGTGTTACAAATATCAAAACAATAACAAAATAATATTCGTTGTAAACTAAACCGGAAACAGCAGTATATTTTATTTTGTTAACACTGTAAACTTGACAGCCTTTTAACCTATGCTTTTAACCCAAACCACCTACTGGTTAAAGCACGTTATTACACGTTTAGAGTAATTGCAATGCAGGAAGATTGTGTTGCTTTTTAATGACTGTTTAAAATGTCTTTTTCTTAATGTCTTTCATTTTTGTAAAGCACTTTTGAATGTGTTATATTTTATGAAAACATTTCAATATTAAGAGTACATACAAAATAGTGGGAAAGTAGAAGGTCAATTATATAAATATAGAATAGAAAATATCAAGAAGATACTCAAATGATATCTAGAATAAAACAGTTTAGTGCCTGATAGGAGGATGTGCAAAACAGACAAACTAATAAGGCTTTATTTAAAGAAATGTGCAGAATACGACAGTGTAATGGTGGAAGTATACACACATTGATAGATGTCTTGTAATGCACTGTTGAGGAACCTGTGACCCAAGTGTTTCATTCATTGCATAACTACACTGTTGTGTATATGATATGTCAATAAACCTTAGAAAATCTTGAAATCTTGAAAGGGATGTGCAAAATAGCAATTATATACAGTCTTTAATGAACTATTAGAGAATAACAAGTAATGAATATGCTTTAAACGGATCTGCAGATAAATATTTAGTCTTCTCAAGCACCAACTATCAAATATCTCGCCTGATTGTTGGCACTTGACAATCACCTTCACTGCATTTCATTCAGGTGTAACTAAAGTCTGATTTAAGGGTTGTTTATATTTCACATCATTAATCCAAATCTGTAAAGTAACTAAAATAAATGTATTGGAGTAAAAATACCAGGTTAACCTTAAAGAAAGCCCTCAGGATTATAAAAGACCCCATCACCCCAGCCACAAACTGTTCTGTCTGCTGCAGTCTGGCAGGCGGTACCACAGCATCCGGACTAAAACCACCAGACACAGAGACAGCTTCATCCCACAGGCTATACGATTATTAAACACCTGCATTTAGAAATAACATTCATCTGGCTGCTACTTAGAAATTATTTATCTAATATATCATATTCCAATCACTTGTATATAGACTCTTATTGCACTATTTCACAATTTTTTCTGTGTATCTGTTTTATTGCGTAGCACTGTTGGAGGAGCCTGTGACCTAAGGGGGGAGGAGGGGGGGGGGGCGTAGGACACGTTCGATTCCTGTTTTGAATAGTGTGCCGTCCATGGGTTTCATTCCATTTCAAAGTCCTTTTTGACGCTCTGTGTAAACGTCGCGCATCCAATCACAGAGGTTGAGGACTGATCACGGAGTTTGTCAAGCTAAGCACATGGTGTAGTCCCAAACGATAGCTGAGGATTCTGGGTAGTGTAGTGTCTTCGGCCATCCTAAAAATCTTTGTTTCTCCGAATCGAAGGGGGAAAATACAAAAGTATTGTACACAATTCAAACCAATCAATGTTGTGTAATTAACAAGGATAATCTGGTGTTTTTTAGTCGATGAGTAGTGCATATATCATTGTAAAATCAATCGACAGTAAGGAGAATAGGCTACTTACTTCCGGGTGTAAAATTCTCCGTTATCCAATGGGAATGGACGCTCGTAATACAATACAGGGGACATGATCTTTATCTTTTAAATAACATTAACTAAAGGGAACAATCTATTTGACACAGCTGAAGCTCTGACCTTCCTTAAAAACGAACTAATTTAATAAAAATCACAGTTGTATTACACACAATGCACTGTTTTTTGAGAACACAAATTCGTAACTAATGTAATTTTTACATTCTGACGAAAAATAAAAATAATTAAAACTGCGGTCGCACTTGTGCGCGCAGTGATGAGCGGGCCCTCGCGTCCGTGCGCCTGTCGGGGAGGGTTGCTGGTCCCCCCCCTCAGTCCTCCGAGATGAGCCGTTTGTCATCCCTCTAAATTGTTTACCTGACTTTGTTTCTGACCAGGAAATCTTAGGCATGTGCGCCAACTGCGTTGGTACCATTTTTCCTGCATCAACCAGGTAGCTATATGCCGACAGTGAAGAATAAACATATTTATAACTAGTTTAGCTAGTTCCAGAGGGAGATGGAATAGCTAAGTGTGTTTGGTCTAACTGTTAGTGTGTGTTTTGCTCAGCTCCGCAGTCCGTCACAGCAACAATTAAAATGTAAACCTAAGACGCAAAGAAGTGCAAGATAACAGATAAATATATAACAACCACAATGTAGATTCAATAATATGAGAGAAGTTGTAGATTAAGTGTAGACAGTATTTCAAATAAAGACAATGTAATAAGTATATACAGTATATGCAAAATGACAAGTACTATATGGCACACAGATGTAATGTTTTAATTATAAGTAAAAGTATGTAAGGCTGAAGTGACAGCAGTGATGAGCTCTACACGTCTACACTCATACGTCTGTACTGCAGTCAGCGGAGGTTTGGGTGGATGATGTTCCTGAGCGCTGTTCAGGCTTGCTTTATCCAGCACCTCAGGTGGCAGCTCTGTCCTTCTGATTTGCCGTGCACTTTTCAAAGTAAGGGTCGTTCCCCAGCAGATCCATTTCTCCAGAATTGTGGTAATCACAGAGAAAACAAGAGATCATAATAAAGACATGGTTGCTAAAGCATGATTGAACAATGTAACTGTAAGCCTTATAGACAGAGAAAGTGTTTGTGTGGGGGAGGGGGGTGTGTTTATTTGTAGGCTTTAGGAGATTTTTCATGAAACCATATGGTGCTTCACTTAATAAATACAAGGGCTGTAGCCTAATATTTATATTTATTATATGCTTTAGGAGCTGTTTGTGTTTTTTGTAGAACGTGTAGGTGTGTGTTGTAGAACGTGTAGGTGTGTCTGTGTGTTTGTGAGCGTTGATGTGCGAGGCAGACAGGCAGGTTTCAGTAGCTTATCTGACATATAAATGGTCCAAAAAGGTATATTCTCCGTTAGCTTACGAGGTCCTCGATTCAGCTAGCAACTAATTTCTTCACAATTTAGCATCACATTGGATATGGGCAGAATTTGTGCTGGATTGGAATTTTTTGGAACATTTCCCTAGGAGGACTTTGCTAAAATGTGCTTAAAATGCATGAGAAACGTACATTTTTCAAAATGGCTGACTTTCTGGGGGGCGGTGCTAATAAAAGCCAATTTGAAATATGTGTGAAATCATAATAGCAATATGTATACAGCGTTTCGTGAATATCGGAATAACTATATCCGAGTAGTTTAGAATAATTTGCGACATGTAAATCGTCAAAAATGGTGTATTCGCTGTTAGCTTACGACCTCCACGAGTAATTTTTCAAAAATGTGCTCCTCAATTAAGTATCATATGGGATAGGGGCTAAACCTGTCCTGCATTGGAATTTTTTCCGATCATTCCCCTAGGAGGAGTTCGCAAGAACGTGCGTAAAATGGCTGAAAAACGCACATTTTTCAAAATGGCCGACTTTCTGGGGGGCGGGGCTAATGGAATGTATCTACAAATATGTCCGCAATTCCATGAGTAATGTCTGTGCTAACATTCGTGAAGTTCTGAGAGTTATATGTGACTACCACACAATAGGGGGCGCTAGTGAGCAGTATTTTTGAAATATTACGGGTTTTTTTTACATTCTTGAAAAGGTCATGGGCTGTGATGCGTGTCCCAAGTTTTGCGTACCGAAACACATTTAAGCACATCGTCATAAAAAAAAAAGTACAGGCCACGCCCACAATTGTCATTTGTTGTGACACTTTCAATATAAGTCCATACTCATCCCCAGAGTATGTCTAAAAAAAAAAAAAAAGATTTCGTCCATCATTTCATGAGTTATACATTTGTCATGTTTTTGGCGCCCCCTATAGTCCAAAATGGATACTACTTGTTGTGCTTATTCCCCAATGCAGACTGAACCTTACCACCAAAATGTGTGTTTTTTTGGTACATTGTTGATGAATTATGAGCATTTCTATCTAAGCCCCGCCTTTTTGCGAACACGTTTAGAGTACTGACGGCCACATTTATCGACTGAACATGCTCATTCCCTACGATAATGTGTCTGACCCTCCGGCGATACTGTATACTGAGTTTGGTGTTGAAAAACCAAAATTTGAAATTTAAGTGAATATTTCACTGTTTTTAACAATATGGTAATTAAAAAAAAATGAAGGAGGTGGAGCTTTCGGGTTCAAGGACATAATATGTAGAGTAGGTCCACCCGAATAAGTGGGCAAAATTTCAGGTAATTCTGAGTTACGGTGCCACTTTGTAAAGGTTTCCAAAAATGGAAATGTAGTAGTTTGGATGAATTTGCGACATGTAAATCGTCAAAAATGGTGTATTCGCTGTTAGCTTACGACCTCCACGAGTAATTTTTCAAAAATGTGCTCCTCAATTAAGTATCATATGGGATAGGGGCTGAACCTGTCCTGCATTGGAATTTTTCCGATCATTCCCCTAGGAGAAGTTTGCAAGAACGTGCGTAAAATGGCAAAAAAACGCACATTTTTCAAAATGGCCGACTTTCTGGGGGGCGGGGCTAATGGAAGGCAATTTGAAATATATGTGCAATCATAATAGCAATATGTATACAGCGTTTCGTGAATATCGGAATAACTATATCCGAGTGGTTTGGAGTAATTTGCGACATGTAAATCGTCAACAATGGTGTATTCGCTGTTAGCTTACGACCTCCACGAGTAATTTTTCAAAAATGTGCTCCTCAATTAAGTATCATATGGGATAGGGGCTAAACCTGTCCTGCATTGGATTTTTTCCGATCATTCCCCTAGGAGGAGTTCGCAAGAACGTGCGTAAAATGGCTGAAAAACGCACATATTTCAAAATGGCCGACTTTTTGTGGGGCGGGGCTAATGGAATGTAGCAAATATATCCGCAATTCCATGAGAAATGTCTGTGCCAAAATTCGTGAAGTTTTGAGAAACTATACGTGACTACCACACAATAGGGGGCGCTAGTGAGCAGTTTTTTTGAAAATGTACGTTTTTTTTTTACATTCTTCAAAAGGTCGCGGGCTGTGACGCGTGTCCCAAGTTTTGCGTACCGAAACACATTTTAGCACATCGTCATAAAAAAAAAAGTACAGGCCACGCCCACAATTGTCATTCGTTGTGAGACTTTAAATATAAGTTAATACTCATCCTTAGAGTATGTCTAAAAAAAAAAAAAAAGATTTCGTCCATCGGTTCATGAGTTATAGATTTGTCATGTTTTTGGCGCCCCCTATAGTCCAAAATGGAAATCACTTTTGGTGCCTATTCCCCAATACAGACTGAACCTTACCAAGAAAATGTGTGTTTTTTTGGTACATTGTTGATGAATTATGAGCATTTCTTTCTAAGCCCCGCCTTTTTGCGAGTACGTTTTAATTCATGTTGGAAATATTTATCGTTTGAACATGCTCATCTCCTAGGGTAATGTTTCTGACCCTCCGGTGATACTGTATACTGAGTTTGGTGTTGAAAAACCAACATTTGAAATTTAAGTGAATATTTAACTGTTTTGTAAATTATGCTAATTTTTAAAAAAATAAAGTAGGCGGAGCTTAGGAGTTCAAGGAGATTATTTGTAGAGCAGGTCCACCCGGATATGTGTGCAAAATTTCAGGTCATTTGGAGTTACGGTGCGACTTTGTAAATGAATTCCGAATTGGGATTTGTATAGGTGGCGCTAGCGAGCAAGTTGTACAATTGACTCCAGAATAAGGTAGTTTTCACCAGTTATGGAGTCCGTGCAAAATTATACAACTTCTTCAGCGTCCTAAAGGCCTCAAAAACAGGAAACGCCAGCAGAAAAAAAATAATAATACCACGAATAACAATAGGTATCCTTGCACTTCGTGCTAGGACGCCGTTGGGTCCTAGCACTCTCGTGCTCGGGCCCTAATTAAAACTGCGGTCGCACTTGTGCGCGCAGTGATGAGCGGGCCCTCGCGTCCGTGTGCCTGTCGGGAGGGTTGCTGGTCCCCCCCCTCAGTCCTCCGAAATGAGCCGTTTGTCATCCCTCTAAATTGTTTACCTGACTTTGCGTTCCTTTGTTTCTGACCAGGAAATCTTAGGCATGTGCGCCAACTGTGTTGGTACCATTTTTCCTGCATCAACCAGGTAGCGATATGCCGACAGTGAAGAATAAACATATTTATAACTAGTTTAGCTAGTTCCAGAGGTAGATGGAATAGCTAAGTGTGTTTGGTCTAACTGTTAGTGTGTGTTTTGCTCAGCTCCGCAGTCCGTCACAGCAACAATTAAAATGTAAACCTAAGACGCAAAGAAGTGCAAGATAACAGATAAATATATAACAACCACAATGTAGATTCAATAATATGAGAGAAGTTGTAGATTAAGTGTAGACAGTATTTAAAAAATGACAATGTTAACAGCAATGTAATAAGTATATACAGTATTATGCAAAATGACAAGTACTACATGGCACACAGATGTAATTTTGTAATTATAAGTAAAAGTATGTAAGGCTGAAGTGACAGCAGTGATGAGCATTTAGATTAATGACGGGCATATTTATCGACTGAACATGCTCATTTTCTACAGTAATGTGTCTGACCCTCCACTGATGCTGTATACTAAGTTTGGCGTTGAAAAAGAAAACATGGACATTTAAGGTAATATTTCACTGTTTTTAACATTATGGTAATTTAAAAAAAATCAAGAAGATGGAGCTTTGGGGTTCCAGGACATAATATGTAGAGTAGGTCCACCCAAATAAGTGGGCACAATTTCAGGTCATTCGGAGTTACGGTGCCACTTTTTAAAGGTTTCCAAAAATGGAAATGTAGTAGTTTGGATGAATTTGTGACATGTAAATCGTCAAAAATGGTGTATTCGCTGTAAGCTTACGACCTCCACGAGTAATTTTTCAAAAATGTGCTCCTCAATTAAGTATCATATTGGATAGGGGCTGAACCTGTCCTGCATTGGAATTTTTCCGATCATTCCCCTATGAGGAGTTCGCAAGAACGTGCGTAAAATGGCTGAAAAACGCACATTTTTCAAAATTGCCGACTTTCTGGGGGGCGGAGCTAATGGAAGGCAATCTGAAATATCTGTGCAATCATAATAGCAATATGTATACAGCGTTTCATGAATATCGGAATAACTATATCTGAGTGGTTTAGAGTAATTTGCGACATGTAAATCGTCAAAAATGGTGTATTCGCTGTTAGCTTACGACCTTCACGAGTAATTTTTCAAAAATGTGCTCCTCAATTAAGTATCATATGGGATAGGGGCTAAACCTGTCCTGCATTGGAATGTTTCCGATCATTCCCCTAGGAGGAGTTCGCAAGAACGTGCGTAAAATGGCTGAAAAACGCACATTTTTCAAAATGGCCGACTTTCTAGGGGGCGGGGCTAATGGAATGTATCTACAAATATGTCCGCAATTCCATGAGTAATGTCTGTACTAAAATTCGTGAAGTTCTGAGAGTTATATGTGACTACCACACAATAGGGGGCGCTAGTGAGCAGTATTTTTGAAATATTACGGGGTTTTTTTACATTCTTGAAAAGGTCATGGGCTGTGATGCGTGTCCCAAGTTTTGCGTACTGAAACACATTTAAGCACATCGTCATTAAAAAAAAGTACAGGCCACGCCCACAATTGTCATTCGTTGTGACACTTTCAATATAAGTCCATACTCATCCCCAGAGTATGTCTAAAAAAAAGAAAAAAGATTTCGTCCATCATTTCATGAGTTATACATTTGTGATGTTTTTGGCGCCCCCTATAGTCCAAAATGGATATTACTTTTTGTGCTTATTCCCCAATACAGACTGAACCTTACCACCAAAATGTGTGTTTTTTTGGTACATTGTTGATGAATTATGAGCATTTCTATCTAAGCCCCGCCTTTTTGCGAACACGTTTAGAGTACTGACGGCCACATTTATCGACTGAACATGCTCATTCCCTACGATAATGTGTCTGACCCTCCGGCGATACTGTATACTGAGTTTGGTGTTGAAAAACCAAAATTTGAAATTTAGGTGAATATTTCACTGTTTTTAACATTATGGTAATTAAAAAAAAATGAAGGAGGTGGAGCTTTCGGGTTCCAAGACATAATATGTAGAGTAGGTCCACCCGAATAAGTGGGCAAAATTTCAGGTAATTCTGAGTTACGGTGCCACTTTGTAAAGGTTTCCAAAAATGGAAATGTAGTAGTTTGGATGAATTTGTGACATGTAAATCGTCAAAAATGGTGTATTCGCTGTTAGCTTACGACCTCCACGAGTAATTTTTCAAAAATGTGCTCCTCAATTAAGTATCATATGGGATAGGGGCTGAACCTGTCCTGCATTGGAATTTTTCCGATCATTCCCCTAGGAGGAGTTTGCAAGAACGTGCGTAAAATGGCTGAAAAACGCACATTTTTCAAAATGGCCGACTTTCTGGGGGGCGGAGCTAATGAAAGGCAATTTGAAATATGTGTGCAATCATAATAGCAATATGTATACAGCGTTTCGTGAATATCGGAATAACTATATCCGAGTAGTTTAGAGTAATTTGCGACATGTAAATCGTCAACAATGGTGTATTCGCTGTTAGCTTACGACCTCCACGAGTAATTTTTCAAAAATGTGCTCCTCAATTAAGTATCATATGGGATAGGGGATAAACCTGTCCTGCATTGGAATTTTTCCGATCATTCCCCTAGGAGGAGTTCGCAAGAACGTGCGTAAAATGGCTGAAAAACGCACATATTTCAAAATGGCCGACTTTTTGTGGGGCGGGGCTAATGGAATGTATGTACAAATATATCCGCAATTCCATGAGAAATGTCTGTGCCAAAATTCGTGAAGTTTTGAGAAACTATATGTGACTACCACACAATAGGGGGCGCTAGTGAGCAGTTTTTTTGAAAATGTACCTTTTTTTTTTACATTTTCGAAAAGGTCCTGGGCTCTGACGTGTGTCCCAAGTTTTGCGTCCGAAGCTCATTTTATGCTATCGCAATTTAAAAATAATGTATAGGCCACGCCCACATTCTGAATTTGTTGCGACACTTTGAATCTAAGTTCGTAGTCGCCCCGAGAGTATGTGTAAACAAAACACAAAAAGATTAGTCCATCCGCTCTTGAGTTATAAATTGGTGGTGTTTTTGGCGCCCCCTATAGTCCAAAATGAAAATACTTTAGTGTGCCTATTCCCCAAGACAGACTCAACGTTTCCACCCAAATCTGTGATGTTTGGATACATTGTTGATGAATTATGATCATTTCTTTCTAAGCCCCGCCTTTTTGCGAGTACGTTTTAATTCATGGCGGAAATAATTATCGTTTGAACATGCTCATCTCCTAGGGTAATGTGTATGACCCTCCGGCGATGCTGTATACGTAGTTTGGTGTTGATAAACTAAAAATTGAAATTTAAGTGAATATTTAAGTGTTTTTAAAATTATGCTAATTTAAAAAAAAATAAAGTAGGCGGAGCTAAAGATTCCAATTGGATTATTTGTAGAGCAGGTCCACCCGGATATGTTTGCAAAATGTCAGGTCATTCGGAGTTACGGTGGGACTTTGTGAATTTTTCCAAAATGGAATTGAAATAGGTGGCGCTAGCGAGCAGGTTGGACAATTTGAACTCATTGACTCCAGAATATCAAATTTTTCACCGGTCCTGGCGTCCGTGCAAAATTATACAACTTTTTCAGCATCCTAAAGGCCTGAAAACAAGGATTCCGTAATTATATAATAATAATAATAATACCACGAATAACAATAGGTATCCTTGCACTTCGTGCTAGGACGCCGTTGGGTCCTAGCACCCTCATGCTCGGGCCCTAATAATACCACGAATAACAATAGGTATCCTTGCACTTCGTGCTAGGACGCCATTGGGTCCTAGCACCCTCGTGCTCGGGCCCTAATTATGAATACAAATAAAATAAAAGAAGCCTCCCGTGAGTTACTACAAGCTATAAATTAGATTTAAAAAACGTTGTATAGAATAAAAGCTCACTGCGGAACGTTGTAGAAATGCGTGTGCACCACGACAAAGGAGCCTCATTCACTTTACATTGGGGTTGTTTGCGTGGTGCCGACACGTAAATGTAACAAAGTTCGTGACTCCACCACGCATTGTGGTGTAAAGGAGTCGTGGTGGAGTCACGCATTCTGGTGAGATCAGGTTGAAAATACCAGCCTTTTTTCGTTTTTGATTTAAAACGGAAAAACGGAAAACCAAAGCCGTTTTCCCGTTTGTGTTGTCTGAATCAAAAGACGGATAACAAAAAAAACCTAATAAAAAAAAGTCTGTACGTTTTGTTAGTTTGATTTTTCATTTGACCCAAAAAAACGAAAATACCAGAGCCATATAATAGAAGAGTTACGACATCTCCGTTCACTCCAATGGACCACTTTTTTACAGCAATGGCGGATCGTGGAGCCTCTCAATCGTTCCCCGGAAGTTAGCGCCAAGGCTGGCAGAGCTGTGGAGTTGCAGCATAATAGACCGTTCGTGACGGACTTTTAAAGGTAAGAAGAAGTTTAAAGATTTATATTGCGGATATTATCAGTACATCTGATTCAAATGAACATGTGTATTAAAGGATGTCAGTGGATTATCCCTAAATTAGTAGATTTAGGGAACGTTTACAGATAACAGATTAAGCTAGCATACCGAAGCAAGTTAGCAACACACGTTGAACAGCCTTTTAATTGTAAATTCCGTTCTCTTAATGTCATTTCGTCCAACATGTTGAATTAGAGAAGAGGGGCTTCTAAACGGGATTGTATGCGGGGGTGGAGGGAGTTAAATATTAGATAAATATAACTTTGGTGCGTGTAAGAGTGAGTGTTTTTAGCAGAGCCATATTGTGTCCTTGTGATTCTGTTGATTATTACCTGTCTGTATAATGTTGCAGCTCAGCTGATTTTGGATTGATGGCAAAGGGAAAGGGACTTAAGTGAGAGTGAAAACACAAGGTAAGTTTAATACTACTGTTTTATATAAGTAAACACCTTATCTCCCCAAGGCATTTCCCATCCAATAGGTGTGCTGTGTGTGTATAACCCTTTCTCCTGTCTGTTACTCCCTCTTTCAGCACAAGAACCAGAGGGGGATTCAATGGAGCCTGAATACCTGCACTGAGACCCTCACCCTGCACCCTGAGTCTCAACTCTCAGTGTTTTTCAAGCCTTTCTCTGTTTTTTTGTATTAAACAAAACATTAAGCTCTCCCAATGGTGTGGTTTTCGTTTTGTGAAAAAGTGCAAATGCAGTGTTTGTATATAATTACATCACATATTTTGTTGCTGTTGGTCGTGAAATTGCTCCTGCTGACTTGAGCCAGCCATTTTTTCCTCCGCTCTGTGTCAGTGGGGAAGCCGTACATTCGTACTCCTTTCTCTGAGCGATTTGAGCACCCCCAGGCAGCACAGCAAACCATGGTGGCTACTAGGAGGCAGCACAGCAAACCAGGACAACACGGAGGAAAAGGCACCGACAAACTGCATGATATGCTATTCAATGTTTATTGAATTCCATGTATTTGCAATGGATGTTCCTAAAACAACACATTTAACATCATCATTATCATCATATGCTGCTAGTCCTGCTGCTGCTGCTAGTCCTTTGATAGTCACCTGTCGGTCTCCTGTCCTTTCTGAAAGCCATAAAGATGACATTAGTCATTTAGATAACTTGTGTCCTCAATTACCAGGGGGTTACTGAAACTACCATGAATTTAAGAAAATTATAGAAATGAATCCAATCTGAATTTTAAAGCATTACTTTAGATCCCCTCCCTCTAAATGTGTCAATAAACATTAGAAAGTGATGCTCCTGACTACCATACAAGTTTAAGAAGATAATATTGGTTTGAAAGAATTCAAAGCTATAAATAAACAGCAACAGGCTCTTTAACCAAGGCACTGTTAGTAACATGTAAACTAGTTGTTCACACTAATCCTAATATTATCACTTAATATTAGCAAATTCGATTTTATTTTTTAAAACATATTGATGTAAATACATACACATATCGATTTGTTGTATAAATATTGCAAATCAAAACCTTTATTCACTAATAATTACCAAAAATCGTAGTTCTATCTCCTGTTTTCAATGCATTCACATTGCCCGCCATGAACTTCCGGGGATCGATCCTCGTCTACATGAACCACGTGACGATAACCGTTTTTGGACTTCCGTTGTCGTAACTCTTCTATCTATATGGCGCTGGAAAATACCAGCCTTTTTTCGTTTTAAATCAAAAACGAAAAAACGTGAAACCAAAGCCGTTTTCCTGTTTATGTTGTCTGAATCAAAAAACGGATAACAAGAAGACCTAATAAAAAAAAAACGGTCTGATTTTGTTTTTTGATAACAACTTCATTCAATTTTCCGTTTTGTTTTGAAGAATGAAGAAAAGCAGTCCGGTGGACCGGAAGTTAAAGAACATATTTCAAAATAAAAGACAGGAGGATATAATGGCAATGCTGTAAAAGACCCAGAAGTCTGACGACCCTTGGTTCCCCTGCTTCCGGCACCCATGCTGACGAGGATACGTTTATTTCTGCATTCACATGCAGACATGCGTTTATAGAGATTAATACAAGTATGCAAGCTCTGTGCATAACTTTATTTTGATGACTTCCGGTTTGTACTGTGTCGGCAAATCCAGTGTCCAGCTTGTCGCTGTGTGACAACCATTGAACAACGTCATGTTTGTTGCATACCTGCAAGATTTACCTGTGACAAATGTCAGCGATGTGAACAGAACTGTCACCCTACTTTCACCTGCACCCAGCAGCAAGCGGGAGAACAATATATCATACAGTCGACCCCTAAAACAGTTCACACAGTAATGGAACAGTTGTTAAGCATTATGTTGTCCAACTAGTCTCTACATTATGAATTTGATGTTTGTCTAAACTGCTAAGAAGCTGACAGCTCAGTTAGAACAGAAAGAAATGCAGGCCATAATCACTAGACGCTCAAAAGAGTGTGTGTAAGGCTTACATGAACTGAATTGAAACACTGTCCATTAGTTGATTAATAAACAAGACATTCAAGTCAAAGTTTTGTGCATTCTGGGTGCAGGGGCTTGATAATTGAGTGTGGTATTTCAGTGGCAGTGTTTAGCAAACAACACACAGGCTGTTGGTTTTGAATAACGTGTCTAATGTAAATAAGAGTGTGTAGTTATTTGGTCAATCCAGTGTCCAGCTTGTCGCTGTGTGACAACGTCATGTTTGTTGCAATACCTACAAGATTTACCTGTGACAAATGTCAGCGATGTAAACAGAAATGTCGACCTACTCTCACCTGCACCCAGCAGCAAGCGGGAGAAATGTTTCAAGTTGTACTTGTGAAGTTACGTCTACAATTAGGAGGGTGAGTAATTAAGCTTTTATTTCTGTAACGTTAAACCTATTGTTTATCTTCAACAAGTTTGACTACATTGAAAGACAGAGGAGGGACAGTATGTGCATTCTTAATGAACATACTATGTATTTTTGTATGTGTCAGGGTGTTATGCTACAGGTCCATGAGGACAGGCCCCACAGTGAGTTCAGGATGAAGTGTTAATATCTTAGTTACCGTCTGGTTCAACATGTTCCTGGGGATTCGGCTCATTTCAGACAGGTTAGACACAGCCGGTAGTAAAACATCAACTTTAATATAACGAGCACAAGGTCTACTCCCCAGAAATGGACTGACTGGTCTGTGTGTGCTGCACAGAGGTCATAGTTGTGTTTTGTTCCTGTTCTGTTGTTAAAGAGTAATTTTACTTTGTTCATAGTATAAAAGTAAATCAATTCATATCAGTATGTATAAGAAGATGTAAGTATAGAAAACATTTAGGAAAAAATATATGACTTATTTACTCCTTAAAATAGCAAAATGTTATTAAACCAAAATGTTACCCTAAAAGAAATAATACAAAGCAAACTGAATACGTATTTATTTTGTTTTTCTTCTTACAGGTGGGGCTGAAAGACTCGACCCCCGTTGAGCTGGAGCATCATGGCTGCAGGTGTGACGTGTGTTACTCTCCTGCTCCAGTCACATGACTCCCAGTGGGTCCCCAGTACTCAGCTCCACAGAGCAGAGCACCAGTGGTACAAACCAAGAACTATGGCAAGTCTGAGAATAATGTCATTGTAATTCAAATACTAAAACTACACACACATCATCTCATCATTTCTATATCTTGTTTAAACCCACAGTGTGTAAAACCAGGCCCGGTAGGGAACATGGCTGGGATGTCCGCAATCCAAAGCAGAGAACAATGTCAGAGAAAGTAAAGTGAGAGATTAGTATGTGAAAGTAAGCTATGCACACAGAATAGTTTATGTGTTGATGTCTCTGAGAGCTGAGAGCTGCTGGATCTGTCTGCCATCAAAGTGCCAGGGATCTACAAGGACTTCACTGCTGCTTCTGCACCATAGGTATCCCTGTGAGGTGCCACTAGTGGACTCTGCTCTCGGTAAAGTTCAAGCAGGCAGTCCCCTTGTCATATGAACATCACCATGACAGCTAGAAGTCACACCGCTGCCCACCACCATGCTCCACCACGGCCAGATCTGCCACTGTCTGGCTACAGACTACAACCATCTGCATGCATTTGTTGTTGTTGTGAACATCAACAGCTGCCCTTAAGGGGATAGTTCTGGTATTTTGAAGTGGGGTAGTATGTGGTATATATCCATAATCAGTGTACTACCTACAGTAGTCGTGTGGAGAAACATATAGGAGCATAGCCATGTACTGCTGAGGACGTGGGCAGAAGCAACATTTATTTTATTCACCCAAAAAAGCTATATCAGTTTAAGTGTACGTTATTTAATGCTAAATATAACGATTTTTTTTCAGGTGGGCATTCATTTTTGGGTGGATTGCTGCTGGATTAGGTTTTGCTCAACCTGATCTCACCAGAATGCGTGACTCCACCACGACTCCTTAACACCACAATGCGTGGTGGAGTCACGAACTTTGTTACATTTGCGTGTCGGCACCACGCAAACAACCCCAATGTAAAGTGAATGAGGCTCCTTTGTCGTGGTGCACACACGCATTTCTACAACGTGCATTGTGTGTAATGCAACTGTTATTTTTATTAAATTAGTTAGTTTTTAAGGAAGGCCAGAGCTTCAGCTGTGTCAAATAGATTGTTCCCTTCAGTTAACGTTATTTAAAAGATAATGATCATGTCCCCTGTATTGTATTACGAGCGTCCATTCCCATTGGATAACGGAGAATTTTACACCCGGAAGTAAGTAGCCTATTCTCCTTACTGTCGATTGGTTTTACAGTGATATCTGCACTACTCATCGACTAAAAAACACCAAATTGTCCTTGTTAATTACACAACATTGACTGGTTTGAATTGTGTACAATGCTTTTCTATTTTCCCCCTTCGATTCGGAGAAACAAATATATTTTCGGAGTTTTTGGACGGCAGAAGACACTACACTACCCAGAATCCTCAGCTATCGTTTGGGACTACACCATGTGCTTAGCTTGACAAACCCCGTGATCAGTCCTCAACCTCTGTGATTGGATGCGCGACGTTTACACAGAGCGTCCAAAAGGACTTTGAAATGGAATGAAACCCATCGACGGCACACTATTCAAAACAGGAATCGAACGTGTCCTACCCCCTCCCCCCCTTAGGTCACAGGCTCCTCCAACAGTGCTACGCAATAAAACAGATACACAGAAAAAATAGTGAAATAGTGCAATAAGGGTCTATATACAAGTGATTGGAATATGATATATTAGATAAATAATTTCTAAGTAGCAGCCAGATGAATGCTATTTCTAAATTCAGGTGTTTAATAATCGTATAGCCTGTGGGATGAAGCTGTCCCTGAGTCTGGTGGTTTTAGTCCGAATGCTGTGGTACCGCCTGCCAGACTGCAGCAGACAGAACCGTTTGTGGCTGGGGTGATGGGGGTCTTTTATAATCCTGAGGGCTTTCTTTAAGGTTAACCTGGTATTTTTAATCCACTACATTTATTTGAGTTACTTTACAGATTTGGATTAATGATGTGAAATATAAACAACCCTTAAATCAGACTTTAGTTACACCTGAATGAAATTCAGTGAAGGTGATTGTCAAGTGCCAACAATCAGGCGAGATATTTGATAGTTGGTTGCTTGAGAAGACTAAATATTTATCTGCAGATCCGTTTAAAGCATGTTCATTACTCGTTATTCTCTAATAGTTCATTAAAGACTGTATATAATTGCTATTTTGCACATCCCTTTCAAGATTTCAAGATTTTCTAAGGTTTATTGACATATCATATACACAACAGTGTAGTTATGCAATGAATGAAAAACTTGGGTCACAGGTTCATCAACAGTGCATTACAAGACATCTATCAATGTGTGTGTATACTTCCACCATTACACTGTCGTATTCTGCACATTTCTTTAATTAAAGCCTTATTAGTTAGCACATCCTCCTATCAGGCACTAAACTGTTTTACTCTAGATATCATTTGAGTATCTTCTTGATATTTTCTATTCTATATTTATATAATTGACCTTCTACTTTCCCACTATTTTGTATGTACTCTTAATATTTGAATGTTTTCATAAAATATAACACATTCAAAAGTGCGTTACAAAAATGAAAGACATTAAGAAAAAGGCATTTTAAACAGTCATTAAAAAGCAACACAATCTTCCTGCATTGCAATTACTCTAAACGTGTAATAACGTGCTTTAACCAGTAGGTGGTTTGGGTTAAAAGGCTGTCAAGTTTACAGTGTTAACAAAATAAAATATACTGCTGTTTCCGGTTTAGTTTACGACGAATATTATTTTGTTATTGTTTTGATATTTGTAACACAAAAGCGATGGAAAAAACCCATAGCAACCAAAAAAAGATGGTCTTAACATGACCCAGTCGTCTAGTAGTTAATAAAAAACAATAATATCAAAACAAAATATTACTACTAACTTTATTGTGAAATTAAAACAGAACGGTAAAAGAATAGTTTCCGGTGTATTCTGATGCCCGATCTCTGTAGATAAAGAAAGAACTAAGACAGATGTGTAATATTTAATGCAGCCAAACCATTTATTACAATGCATTCATGTGATGACTTTCAAAGAGTAAAGCAAGCACTGCTGAATAAAGTATGATTTTCTCTTTTACGAAACCTTTTTTTTTCATATGGAATGCAGTTGGAGGTCAACCAATCAAAGAGCTTGAGGACTGATCACGGGGTTCATGGTGTAGTCCCAAACGATAGCTGAGGATTCTGGGTAGTGTAGTGTCTTCTGCCGTCCAAAAACTCCGAAAAAATATTTGTTTCTCCGAATCGAAGGGGGAAAATACAAAAGCATTGCACACAATTCAAACCAATCAATGTTGTGTAATTAACAAGGACAATTTTGTGTTTTTTAGTCGATGAGTAGTGCAGATATCACTATAAAATCAATCGACAGTAAGGAGAATAGGCTACTTACTTCCGGGTGTAAAATTCTCCGTTATCCAATGGGAATGGACGCTCGTAATACAATACAGGGGACATGATCATTATCTTTTAAATAACGTTAACTAAAGGGAACAATCTATTTGACACAGCTGAAGCTCTGGCCTTACTTAAAAACAAACTAATTTAATAAAATTAACAGTTGCATTACACACAATGCACGTTGTAGAAATGCGTGTGTGCACCACGACAAAGGAGCCTCATTCACTTTACATTGGGGTTGTTTGCGTGGTGCCGACACGCAAATGTAACAAAGTTCGTGACTCCACCACGCATTGTGGTGTTAAGGAGTCGTGGTGGAGTCACGCATTCTGGTGAGATCAGGTTGGTTTTGCTGCTGTGCTGGTACTCCTGTCTCTACTAACGGGGGTCGTGCCGACCGCTGTCTTCTGGAGGTTATACACTGACTGGATAAGAACCTCAGCCCCATTTCAAACAATCCAAACTATCATCTTAAAGTCTCTTGAGGTCAATAGTTATGTGCACAACAATGGAGTCCAATATCGGAGAGAGAGTTAGAGGAAGAGGTAAATGCAATATACTGTATTTTGTCTTCAGTACCATACAGTAACTATAATATGTTCATGTCATCTTCACTCTCAGTAATGTCATTGTGTCTGATACTGTTATGAGTATTGAGAATAAACCTATTTGTGTGTTTCCACATTGCATGTGTTCATTCATAGTCCATATTTACAGCATGCTACAAATGCAAATGCCTAAAACTTTGACTTGAATGTCTTATTTATTAATCAACTAATGGACAGTGTTTCAATTCAGTTCATGTAAGCCTTACACACACTCTTTTGAGCGTCTAGTGATTATGGCCTGCATTTCTTTCTGTTCTAACTGAGCTGTCAGCTTCTTAGCAGTTTAGACAAACAACAAATTCATAATGTAGAGACTAGTTGGACAAAATAATGCTTAACATTTGTTCCATTACTGTGTGAACTGTTGTAGGGGTCGACTGTATGATATATTGTTCTCCCGCTTGCTGCTGGGTGCAGGTGAAAGTAGGGTGACAGTTCTGTTCACATCGCTGACATTTGTCACAGGTAAATCTTGCAGGTATGCAACAAACATGACGTTGTTCAATGGATGTCACACAGCGACAAGCTGGACACTGGATTTGCCGACACAGTACAAACCGGAAGTCAGCGAAATAAAGTTATGCACAGAGCTTGCATACTTGTATTAATCTCTATAAACGCATGTCTGCATGTGAATGCAGAAATAAACGTATCCTCGTCAGCATGGGTGCCGGAAGCAGGGGGGCCAAGGGTCGTCAGACTTCTGGGTCTTTTACAGCATTGCCATTATATCCTCCTGTCTTTTATTTTTGAAATATGTTCTTTAACTTCCGGTCCACCGGACTGCTTTTCTTCATTCTTCAATAGAAAACGGAAATTTGAATGAAGTTGTTATCAAAAACCAAAATCAGACCGTTTTTTTTTATTAGGTCTTCTTGTTATCCGTTTTTTGATTCAGACAACATAAACAGGAAAACGGCTTTGGTTTCACGTTTTTTCGTTTTTGATTTAAAACGAAAAAAGGCTGGTATTTTCGTTTTTTTGGTTCAAACGAAAAATCAAACTAACAAAACGTACAGACTTTTATCCGTCTTTTGATTCAGACAACACAAACGGGAAACGGCTTTGGTTTTCCGTTTTAAATCAAAAACGAAAAAAGGCTGGTATTTTCGTTTTTTGGCTTTTGGTTAAAACGAAAAATCAAACTAACAAAACGTACACGGACCTTAGATGGATGGCTGGATTTATAAAGAGAGAATTTCAACCAACCCTGAAAGGGATAACTATGGCAACATGGGCGGCAGTAGCTCAACTGTATTATGTACCATCGATATGTACTTGGCTTTGTAACCGGAGGGTCGGAGGTTCGAGTCCCAAAGAGACCAAAATTAACAGCTGGAGAGCCCAACTGCTCCCTGGCACCAATGCCTGTTTTCTAATGCATGTGTGTATTTGTACGCTTCCTAAAAATATGTGTGGAAAACGGAATCTCCCCAAGGAATTAATAAGGTTCATCTTAATCTTGCAGTGGCTGACTCCCTCGCTTCTCCCTCCCAGGCCAACCATCTGTGGCGCAAACCAACAGACCAATGTTGTAGGCTAATCTTCTGGAATATAATGGCAACAAGAAACCCTTCGCCACAGGTAGTGGCATAGTCCTTAATTCAACATCTTATTTAAAGTATAAAACATGATCGTTTTTAAATACTCTATAGTTATACATCTACAATGTGCCTACTGATGCCAAGTGACAAGACTATTTTTACCCTTTTTCTTGAGTTCGATAGAGCAAGATGTTTATGGCCAACATCTGATTCAATGTTATTGTTGTACTAATAAAGAACTTGATCAAATACACTGACAGTAATACAGTTTTGAGCATTTTCCTTTTTTTACTTATTGAATAACTCATTATAAGTTAAATATTGCTTGATTTTTCTCTATAAAATGTGTCTTAAAGCTATAGTTAATTTGCCTGCACTTTATTCATAAAATGCTTACACATTAAAGCTTCAGGGAATAATTAAATATTATAACACATACTAAATGACCACAGCAATTTTCATTAATATCACAATATTTTTTTTTTTGAATGTAGGACCATTAGTAGAGCTGATCAATGTGGCCATGCTTGAGGATTTCCTTTGCTCAATGTTGGCAATAGGGAAGAACTCAAACATCTCTGGACACGGTAAACTCAGGGTTAAAAAACTAAGAGTTTCTGGTAAACATACTTTGAAAGGTCCCTCCACTCTGTATCGGACAGACTGCGGTGTTTAGGCAGTATGGCATGTCTTAAAGTCTATGATATTCAGTTGTTAATTTACTGACTTTACCTGTTTGTACATCAGCATTATACATGCAGACTTCTGCTTTGTCAATGATTCTGTGACATGCAGCTTCCAAAAGACTGCTTTCTAGTAAAGCGTGATCCTGCATGTTGTCAGTTATTGTCCATTTTACAAAGTAAATCATTAAAACGTATTATTTTTCTGCTTAATGTTTAATGTTTAATGTTTTCTTCATCTCAGTCTCCCAGTTTAATATTGTATTTGGACTGTTTTTTTATTCTGGGTTCCTTTTTCAATCGTATAGCCTCGGATAAAAAGGTTTGTTATCAGAAACAAATGACGTAGGAGCAATACTAATGATTAGATGTGTAGAGCTAGCATCTTCTGTACATTATCTTATGGTATGTAATGAGTATACAGGATAATTAGGTGTGCTGCCTCAATATCTTGCAGGCAGATTCCTAAAATGGAAGGTCTGCAAGGGATATGGAAGTGATTGTATAAACAGTCTGCTGTGAAAGTGCAGGGGAATTCACAGAGAGAGGATTTATGAGTCTATGCTTTATGTAACCCTATATGGCCGGCCTTGCAGTGATGTATTATTTATCATACAAGCTTGTGATCCTGCTCACTTTAATTAATGTTTTTCTTAAATTAAAATATGAAAAAAGGTGTACACTACAAACCGATCCGTGTATCTCCGTCCAATTGTTTTTCTTTATTAAACACGTAAACGGAAGAGCGTCTGAGAGGCGTTTTTTGCTTTTTACCTTACTAAATAGAGTGGCGAAGTCACGCCCATCTACTTCCGGTCTATGGGACCTCATTTCGGAAAAATTATGAATTTTGACTTGCAAAATTATCTTTTAAATTGACAAACATCATATGTGTAATTCGTGGCACAATTCAAACGGGATCGAAAGATAATCTTTCTCTCTCCATTGACTTCAATACATAATTTTTCCGAAATAAGGTCCCATGTATGAAAGTACGTTTACAGGGTTTGAGGGAAAGAAATCAATAAAGTATGCTCTCAAATTTAAATACCACGCTCTTGAATAAAGATAGGGAATAACCCCCATAGTGCCGCGAAAAGTGTGGTGTGTGAAGAGGAGGAGAGAGACGCGTCCTAAAACCAGGAAGTAAGCTGCGCATGGCTTCCCTCGACAAAAAAGCAATGATATTTCTCCATGGGATTTTAGAAAATAGCTCAAAATAAGATCTGTGGGAAACGTACTAGATAAATGCACGTGTTGTTCAACCGGATAATATCCACATGTCTACCCTACTTTTATAATTTTCTAATCATAAATCTATGGATTAGATTTATGATAGACTTTTGAAACTACAAGAAGATAAGGAGGACTTTTACAAAAAAGTAATAGAGATTTTTGTCCAGAAGGATAGGCAAATGGACTTCATCTTCAAGTCAAGGGCTGAAGTCGAATAGTCCATTTAGCTTAGGAACCTTCCTAAAGGAGTGAAATGACCCGGAAGTCCCTCAGTGGCAGCCATGACAAGTGCCGTTCGAATTCTCTAGAATGATGAGAATGATAGGAAAGGAGGTTTCAAACTTCCTTTATAACCTCCTTTAGCTTAGGAACCACTGGACCTCCCTAACCGACAGGAGAAGCGAAAATGCCGCCCCACAATGCCTTGCAGCCGCAGCATTTGCCGTCACTCAACAGTCGGCCGTTTACGGAAACAACCGATTATGACCGATAAATGATATCATGAAAGTTACGGTGCTTATTAAGCATTTTAAAACATAGGTGGTAAGTTGCCAAAGTGCTTTGTTTTGCACGTTCATCAGTATTATAATCAAAAAGAGAAATATGAACGTTAATTTTCACTGAAATTATCAAATAAAGTCAACATTTCAGTCTTTACTGAGCTGTGTGGGGTTTGTTCAACTTTTAAAAGATGTTTGAATGGTGATATACACAGTGATAGATGTTAAGGACTAACGTTTATAATAAATACATCTGTATTGATTTTAAGATCTTTAGTTCATACAATCATACGTATTGGGATCATTTGTATTAATGTGGACCGGAGGGAGAGGGTGACGAGCATAAGTTTCACTTTCCTTTTTTATTTCAATTCCAACTTTGGTCATGAAGAATATGTTTCTCTGTTGTCCACGTTCATAAAGCAAAGCAGCAGCATCAGAGCACGGGGTGCAGAGTCTCTAGATGAGTTTACAGTAGTCCCTCGTTCTTACTAAACATCCATGTTGTAGTCCGCTGTATACAAAACTGTGGTTGCCATAGTTTCCCCACAGCAGCAGACGCACACAATGACGTCCGCTGGCGCATCATAAACACGTCGGATAGTGAAAGTGCATTCGTATTCTCTAAAGTACCGCAGTCTCTTCTCCTAAATCCTTTTGAATTCTCCTATCCACTATCCCTTAACCCCGTGACGTTTCACTCAGAGGTCAAGGAATAGACGATAGGGTTAGAACTTAGGAGCTGATTTTTAAACTATCCGACTGCAGCCAAGGTAAGACCGCAATTTTATTGAAAATGGGATCTTACTAAGAGAGTACAATTCAATATTTAAATAAAATTACATTTGTTGGGTATCCTTTTTTTGAACTGTCTGTTTAAAATTAATCGAAGCATCAGACAAAAAAAGCTTTTGAAAATAATATTATAATTTGATTTAGGTCAAAATATAATATTTGTAAACCTGAAGAGTCAGTGCCAGTGCCTCACCAGCCATGGACCTTACTGCAGAAGCTTATATAGACATCTACGTTTTTTGTGCCCCACCACTTTTACTGCGGTCAAGCCAGCCTCCACTCGGGAAAACCTAGTCAAACCAGCCCGCACGTGATATTGCGGTGCGCGAATATCCTATGCATTACGGTAGAATCCTGGAAACACTGCCTCTGTGTTTAGATGAGAATAAAACAAAAACTGGCCAGTATCAAAGACTCATTACACTTCAGGGTGATAGCAGGACATCCCATCTAGTCACTTAGAAAAAATCAGGACATTCTGATGTAGAGTTTCAAAATAAAAGACCTTTGAAATCTCTATTGTATGAGCTATCATCCCTGTTTTTAGATGAGAATAAAACAAAAACTGTCCAGTATCAAAGACGCATCTCACTCCAGGGTGATAGCAGGACACCCCATCTAGTCAATTAGAAAAAATCAGGACATTCTGATGTACAGTTCCTCCAGCCCCCACCCTGAGTCCGGCGCACTTCCTGGGGGCTTGGTGGCAACCAGTGGCAACAGCGCCCCCTGGTGTCTGGTCGCAGAATGAGCCTTCTCCTGATTGGTTTACCGGTTGTCAGGAGTGTTTACAGGAAACATGGCTTCCCGGTCTGTTGGAGAGCTTCAAGAGATGGAAGGTGAGTTCATTTATAAAAAATACAGCCGTATTATGGTCGTATAACCTGGATGAACATACATTCATTAAGACAAAGGTACCGGTTTTTATAGGAGCAAATCGGGAGATTTTTAGTTTATTGTTAATAAATACACCTTCATCATTGGCTGGCTAGCTAACATGCTAACAACAATCCTCGTTAGTTGACGTTGTTACCCACACTGTCCAGCTAGTCATTATCTAATTATAGTTTCATAGCTGCTTTGCCATGCCTTATGGTCCACTGAAACGGGATGTTATGTTTAACGCAGATTATCTGCCTAAACATGTTTACAATGTTCGCTGGTAAAACTGCCTACTGTGCTCCATCAGCTACCCAGCTAGCTAACCTGGTTAGCAGTGTTACCCCTGTGTGTTAACTTGAGTAAGCTAACTTCGATTTGTGAGTTAGTTTCTTAACTGGTAAGGTTGAAAATACAACTATGATCAAATCCACAGCAGTTGTTATTATCCAATGGTGTTAATACGTGATAAGTGTCCTCGTGGTCTGTCACGCATGTTTGCATTGCTCCAGAGTCTTGATCTGGTTTAAAGGCATGTTCTTCTACAGTCAGAGAATGGCTTGATTTTTTTACATAGCTTCCCCCGAATCCTCAGTGGGCGAGTTGGAGCTGGGCCTTGTCTTGGCATTACATTACACGTGCGTCAGCTAAATGTGTCACTGATAAAAACAACTTTGCATCTGCATGGGGTAATCGAGCTATGTGTCTCCTTGTCTGCTGACCGCAGTGGACAGAAAGGGTGAGTCTGAAGAGTCTGGTGATGATGAGACCAAGAGGAAGAGTATCAATGGCAACGTGGACCCCAATCAGCCTGCAACCACAGGTAAAGCATCACACATCCAGCAAAGGAGACACAAGTCAGCTTTAAACTAATGCAATCAATTATGTGACACAGAGTAATCATCAGTCTATCTGATGACAGCATTACATACCCATGTAAGTCTTCTCAAGCAGACTTGTGTGACTATATCATGCTTGATGTAATGGTCACAGGGTTAGTAAAAAGTCTTGAAAGATTTGGAAAACACTTAATATCAACCGTTATATTTCCGAAGTTCGCGTTATGCTTGAATTTGATATTTTAATTTCAACATAATCTAGTGTTTGATTTATACAATCACCGATGTCAACAAAGAATATCTGAAAATATGTATTGTCTTCTGTGGATTTAAAGGAATTTGGAATACTTTGTTTCCCAAGTTGATAGTAACACTTTCTTTGTAATGAGTGTGGATTTTTGGTTTACAGTATGTGAAAGTGCTTGAATTTGACTCTTTAAAACCCTGTGGTCATAGGAGTTAATGTGCTTTATTCTTGCTCTCAACAAAGGTAAAGAAGAGTCTCCTGTTGACATGGACACCATAACCTTGGACCCAGAGGAAGAGGTTAGAAGAGGGTCTAGAAACAATGCTACTGTTTTTCTAGATTGTATTTGAAGAGTGAAAAGACTACTATTACTACTTTTTACACAACAGTATGTCATGTCACCCTAATCTGTCTGCTTTCTTTCTAGGATGTTGATCTTGTTCATTGTCGTATTGGGAATATTGAAGGTTTGGAGGTCTTACAGAAGTGTAAAGTAAGTTACTTTAGTATTTATTGCCACTGTGTGAGTTGACGTATTGATAGCAGCATTGTATGCAGATCTGGAGTAATTCATTTAATGTTCCTTTCTATATAAACCAGACAGGATTTTGTTCTAACCACAGGTTTTTATTTCTTTTTTAATCATTTGAAGGATTTGTATTAAATAGTTATTTAATGTGTCTGTTAATGGCTTTCTTTCCTTCTATCTCTTTCTACAGACACTCTCCTTAAGACAGAATCTTATTAAAAAGATAGAAAACCTCGACAGTTTGAGGTCTCTGCGGGAACTAGATCTCTACGACAATCAGATCCGCAAACTGGAGAACCTGCAAAACCTTACAGAGATTGAGTAAGTCTGAAGTAAACTACGTCTATTTTTCATGCTTATAATAGAGATTTAATCCAGAATGGCAAATCATAATCTTTACACACATTTTTACCTAATGGACATTTCCTAAGTTGTGTTTTTGTGTATCTGACATTGAATAACACTCATCTCAGGTACATATTATTTCTAATTTTCATACTTATTTGACTGTCCACAGTCAGCTTGACGTCTCCTTCAATATGTTGAGGAAGGTGGAGGGTTTGGAGCAGCTAACTCAGCTGAAGAAACTTTTTCTGCTTCACAACAAAATTGGCAGCATTGCCAACCTGGACCACCTCACAGGCCTGGACATGCTGGAGCTGGGCTCCAATCGCATCCGGGTAAGACTGTTGGGCAGTGACATGTAAAATCGATATTACTCACATAAAAACGCAAATTACTTACATAATTTTCAAATACTGATGTTGCATTTATTAGTGTCACTTTAATGGGGCGAAGCCTGCGAGCTAGTTCAGGCAGTTAACTCGAGCAGTGCACATATGCTGCATTCATACCTAACGCCCCTTGCCACTCCACAACCAACCAAACAGAGTCTCCTTAATGCGCCGCTCTATTTAACCTGCCAGATCTCTCTCCATGCATTGCTTGCTGCTGCTATTGCTGCAGCTACTTCCACGTCGCTGCTGCTCGCCTGCCCCACCACCACCCCAGCTTCCACCTGTAGGCTCGGGGGGTTAGTTATTTAATCATCACTCATCGTGCTATGTATATCTGTGGAGTGATGATGCCCGAGCCTAGACGCCAAACTCAACTATATGCTGCTTCTAATAAACATGTTCAAGAAACACGTGAGTTGTCTGACTGAAATGTGGTTGTGTTTCTCTTTCATTGTGTGTGTTTACAGATCTTAGAGAACCTGGATACACTTTCATCACTGCAGAGTTTGTTTCTTGGCACCAACAAAATAACTACCCTTCAGAATCTGGATGGTTTGCACAACCTGACAGTTTTAAGCATTCAGGTGATTCACAAATTATTTAAAAAGATGTGTCAGTCCTTTTTAAAAATATAATAATGGAGTATGTAAGTAACATTGATTAATAATGTTGTGTACTTTTTTGTTCAGAGTAACCGGATTACTAAAATTGAGGGCCTACAGAATCTGCTCAACCTGAGAGAGCTCTATCTGAGCCACAATGGCATTGAGGTCATTGAGGGATTGGAAAATAATGTGAGACATCAACAGCCTATTTCTAAAGCACTCAATGCAAAATCAGTCCATCATGCAGTTAGCTAACTGTGCTGCAAAGTTTCCTATGTACGTTTAAACACTGTTTGTTTCCCCTCACAGAAAAAGCTTACAACCCTGGACATCGCTGCCAACCGAGTCAAGAAAATTGAAAACATCAACCATCTGACAGACCTGCAGGAGTTCTGGGTACGGATAGTGTGCATAGTTAAACTAGAATGTATTTTAACGGTCTTTATTTGTTATATTTTGTATTTATTCCCCACGAGCGTAGTTATAGTTTTAAAAGAAATATATTAACAAACACTTATCTCCGCTTGCAACTATGTAATAATGTGTTAAAGGTGTTACTAGGCCGTTTATAAAGTTATTGTCTCCACATCCTCCACACTGTATGTTGCAAGAGTGCTTAACATTTGTGTTTGATCTATCTTTGCAAGACAAAACTAATTATGTTATTGTCTTTCAATCCCTCCCAGATGAACGATAATCAGATCGATAACTGGTCAGATCTCGATGAGTTGAAGAATGCCAAGTCTCTGGAGACGGTCTACCTTGAGAGAAACCCTGTACAGAAGGACCCACAGTACCGGCGGAAGATCATGCTGGCGCTGCCCAGTGTTCGCCAGATCGACGCTACCTTCATCCGCTTCTAAACTGCAGTGTAATTCACCTGCTGATTCAGTGTTTTCCCCTCACCCCCCTGCCTTCCCGTCCCACAAAACAAACTTCATTTTGAAACACGCTGGCCTCACAGAATCATATCGTTACTTCGTACAGAGACACACATTCCAGCATTCACCATCCCCCACGGCTCACGCAACATACATGTATGCATATATGCACTCACTCACACCTTGATCTATGCTATTGTGTAAAAGCTTATTTATTAAGCTGGATATGAACTGTGAAAAGGATTTTACCCTATGCCCATTTCATAATTGTTCCTCTTTTAATTTTACTTTTGTAGTTTTGCATGTGGGAGACAGTATGGAGACATTTTTCCTCAATCTTTCAGGGCCCATCAGGAAATAATATATCAGTTTTTGTATAGTTTCAGTTTTGTTTGATAAATCACATTTTTGAGGTTGCACTGCTATCATTTAAGAGGAGGCATTCTTACTGTTTGAGTAATTGTGTTGAAAGTTAAGGTACACAGTAAATGAAAGAAGAACTAAACATTAAAGGGAAATTCAATAGTAAAATAAGATTTACACATTTTAATCCTCCGAATACTGCTTATCTTATCTTTTGGCTTTATTTAAGCTTCAAGCTTTTCTGAACAAGTAACTGAACGTTACAACCACAAAAATAACTAAAATGAAGAAACCTACAATGACACAATGCAGCCTTGTGTCTGTCTGAAACTGATGAATCATTTAAAAAATAAACTGCTATCATTACAAATGAGGGGCAAATCTTGATGTCCAGCAACCTTGTCTATGCCTTGTCATTGTCCAGATATTTTACAGCCAATCATCTGGTTAATAAGAGTGACCTCTGCATACAAAAACCTCATGAGAATGTAAAGATAATGAAATGTGTCCATGATGATGGTTCAGTGGTACATCAGCCCCCAATTAATTGTTTTCTTCTTTTTTTTTACCTTGAATACATCACTGATTATACCTTGGGTTCTCTCCATCATACATCGTTCATGAAATTATTTTGAGCTGAAAAAAGTTTAAAAAAAATGTGAAGTTACTTACTAACAGCAGGGATGGTCTTAAATAAGGGTTAACCAATGTAAGATAAATTCCTTTTTTTTATTAACATTTTATTTAAGATATTAAGATGTGTATAGACATTACAGTGACACATTCAAGTTTCACATTTGGTCTCTTTTAATAAAAAAATAGATAATCTTGTATATTTATGTTGCAAGATGAAAACTTTAAACAAAAACTCAAACCTATTTTGTCTCCAGTGTTTAAAAGCAGAGTGCACTAGATTTACTGTTGGGTTACAATCAAAGATATAAAAATGGTTTTCCACCTCGGGACTAAAAGGTCAGAGTCAGACACACAATTCTTAACGAAAAAAAAATCTGTGTAACATCAGCTACTTGACCATAACCACAACAGGGTTATTATTGCATCTCCTTCTCTTTTAAAGGAATCCAAGATAAGAACCAAAATCAATTTAATCAACTTTAGGATATTTATGATATCTTCTAAACTTCTATACTAAACTGAAGGCCATTACTAATATGAATGTTATGTTATATTATGTTCAGATTAATTATAATTTATTCACAATTGGCCAGTTGGATTGTGAATGTCACTGTCTGTTTGTAAATATAGTTCGCCCACACGTGTAGAAAATCAGTGCCATCATAACTTTCCTTTTGTAAAGCAAAATGCTCTTTTTCAAACAGCAGGTTTGCTTGAGTTTAAGTAATTAAGATAACTTGACCTTGACTGGTCTCTGAATGACCAATTATTCGATTTGCTTTTAGCTGATTGTAGTCAGAACTGAGTCTTCAGGTTCTGGACTTGGTTCATGCTGTTTTCAAAATGAATGTATTATGCAAATAATAAAATGACACTACTTAAAATGATATGCTGTTTTGATTTGGGAGGCTTTTTATTTGCTTTTATCTTTAAAGACCTTCTAGCATGTTGTAGTAATTGTATTAACAACAAAGGAGTACAAACGTGATTTCAAAATTATTGAAAGTCTTCTTGGCCTTTTTGTTCTATGCATCTTCAATTAAGGTGCCAGACCAGCACATTTCGATTTATGGATTTGAAATTAGTAGTGAAAAGTTACTTAGTAGGTATACAATATGAGGTATTTTTTACTTTACTTGAATATTTATACTCATATCTTAGTCGTATCTCAGTTATGCATTTAGTCCATTATACTTTTTTTAACAACATTTTTACTTTTTGCTTCACTACATTTATTCTTTGAAACTTTGGTTACTTTGAAGATTTAGATAAGCACTTTATAAAATAAATAAACGAATACGTTATGATTGTTAGGCTGGTTATGATATCCAACAATTATATACATAATTGTAATGTAAAAGTGATGTACAAATTAATCTATTAATAATTATAATCCCTATTCAAAGATTACTCTGGAATCGGGCATTTTGCATGATGAGTACTTTTTAATTTGTTTTAGTAAACTGAATGATGAAAGCCCTCATCCTTCCCTCTAACTATTCTTATCAATTTGGACTCTGAGAGGGTATTAAAGCCTGTCTCAATGGCCTCAATGTTTTTTTGTAATTCCAACGATATCTTGAAACCTTGAGCGAACATCCAGTTCCGTATGAATATAAAATCATATATTATCAGAAAATGTAGGTAATATAATCACATTTCTTAATAAATAATTTAGCAAATGTTCTATAGTAACACGTTTTACTGATTATGTGCATACAAATCCAACCCTAACTAACCACATAACCCACAATGCAGCACAATCCTATCGTGACGTATCGGCCTCACGCCGCGCCAGGCAGGGGGAAAGGACGGCGTTGCGCATGCGCCACATTTATGTTGTTGTTTGTGGCGGTAAGATGGCGGCGCTCGGAAACACCTCAGCTCCGGGGGTGAATGGGTTAATACAACAATTCACAGCAATAACAGGTACAAATAACATTTTATTTTACGTTTGATCCATCAAGAAGGTTTTGGTTATCTAACAGGAACAGCCCCTTTGTCCAAAGAACCAGGAAATGAGTGCAGAGAGAAGAAAACGGCCGTTAAGTGTTGCCATGGCCCCTGCGCTGTCAATGCTGTGCAGAGAGGAAAAAGCACAGCCAGTTACCTGCTAAACTCAAGCGAAACACGCAGAAAAGGAAGCATAAAACCACCCGATTTTAATATCTCCCATGGTCACTTACAAGATATCTTTTTTTCTTTGTGGTGTTTTTTACAGACACTATTTCGCTAGCATAGAGCTGATGTTCTGTTCTTCTTTACTGCATGTTGTGTGATAATGTGGAATGGACGTCGCCTGTGTAACATTTCCCTTCTTCATCACCAGCCAGGCTTCACGTTGTGTTACTCTTCATCTCACTGTGACGCGAACCACACTCGTATAAACTCATATGTCCATATGCGATTACTCGTTCACATTTCCTCAGTAGTTTATGTGTGCTTTGACCGGATGGACAGTGTTTTAGATTTAAGTTATTAATCGGGAAAGAGAGGGGACTCAGTTCGGGGGTTGGTGCTGCTACACTTGGAAAGTGAAACGGACATGCGCAGTACACACGGAGAGATGAGTGCAGCCCCGGTGCAGCCTAACGGTGCTGTTCACTTAAAAAAAGTCTAAAGTTACCCTCGGATCTAGTGTTTTCTCACATGCAAATACTTACATTGTTCTTTTCATTGTGTCGAATCATGATCTGGATACATTTAAGTACAATTCTGGTGTTTTTGTAACCTATTGGTAGCCTACAATTCATGTAGCCCCACTTGAGCTATATCACTGCCTGCTATTTCCTAAAGATTACCATAGCTTTTGTTAAGACCGGATGCATATTTTTGCAACCTTTCAGGCAGTGGTTTGCCTTTCATTCATTGTGGTACAGTGTTTCGGTCAACTTGCAGATTTGTTGTTATGTCTTTATGAAGTTCTAATGTTGTTTAATTTCACAAGACCCCATAGTTGAAAAGCTTTAATTTGTATTTACACTGACAAAGGACGTAATGTTCACAAAATCGATAAAAACCACGATTTTCACATTAACAACGTGTTTAAAAAGCTGGCTCAGTTGTGTGCACGTTTGCATGTGTCTTAATGAATGAATGCAAAAGAGTAGAGTATGTTTATGTTATATAGTAAACTGGTTAAAACATGCATACATAATCATGGTACTTTAAATACCATGGTACTTTGAATCGATTAATATACAACTAACAGTTGTCTGTATCTAACGAATTTTGATCACAATTCCTTAATGCAAATTACTGAATCTGAAACAAATATCGTAGCTTATAGTAAAAACAAACATGGGCCAATACATCAGCATCTTTTAGTACAAATAATTGAATCCATGCGCCCTCTTAAGGGCAAAACATTTTTTTTAAACTGTTCCAATTGTGTAAAGGAAGCAGTATTTTATTGATGTGGTTTTGGAAACAAGCGACAACATGCCAACATCAATAAAGTCCATATAGATTATTTCAATATGAGATATTCTACTGATGATCTACAGTCTTCTGTCCTGTATAATTTGTTCCATAACTCACATTGAGAGTGTGAGTTTTCACACACATGTATCATTACAGTGTTAGTCATAATGTTTTTTTTTACATCAGTAACCCTATGTCCGACTCTGCTTTAGGAGCAACAGAGAGTGTAGGACAACACATGTTGGAAGCATGCAACAACAACCTGGAGATGGCAGTGACCATGTTTCTGGACGGAGGCGCCATTGCGGAGGAGCCCAGCACTAGCACCAGCTCCAGCTCAGCGGCTTCAAGCAGCAGAGCCCCCCCTTCAGAGTAAGCTGGGATTCTTCTTCACACACTTGTTGGATAAAAGTAAAACATTGTTTCTTGCCATTTTCGTAGTATCCCAAAGATACAGTCCCTGGTTATATTCATAGCGCTTTATAAATTCTCTCCTTGTTGAAATATGTTGTTAACCGTGAGCTGGGAGGAGATTTTGGGTTTGGTACACTGCTGTGATTTGTGTTACGGTTGGGTGATATAACAAACTAAGACTTTGTTTATAACTTGATATATACCAAATGTTTTGCTTTAGATGTCTTTGTTCCTTAGAATAATACGGTTTATTTTCCCTTTTTGTTTCAGTGAAGTACGAGCACCTATTCCCCAGAAGCAGGACATATTAGTTGAACCTGAACCATTGTTTGGAGGTATTATACTTTATCTGACCTAATGCATACATATGTCAAACTACATAGTTGTTTCTGGCCAAATGTGACTTATGATGTGTTTGTAATATCTGCAGTGCCAAAGCGAAGAAGACCTGCTCGATCTATATTTGATGGTTTCCGAGACTTCCAAACAGAAACAAGTAAGTCATTTCAAGCTTTTAGCAAACTTAAAGAGTTGTAAGTGAATGTAGTAACATTGGATTCTTGCTGAAGTAACAACCAATAAGATAATATGTCACATTTTCTCTTTGTTCAAACTTTTATAATTGTCTTTACCTCCTCTAATGTATTTTTGTTCTTTCCCAGTTCGGCAGGAACAGGAGCTGCGTAACGGTGGTACAGTAGATAAGAAACTGAGCACCCTGGCAGACCTTTTCCGTCCTCCAATTGAGCTCATGCACAAAGGCAGCTTTGAGACGGTGAGGAGTCACTCACCTGACATTTTAAATATGCTTCTTTATTCAGTTTGTGTGAACTTTCTGTGAAATATCAGATGTGCTCTGACTGTGCAGATCACAGGTGGGAAACCAGGTCTGCCGTGCGTGCAAGGGCAGCTGTACGCAGAATGTGTTTTCATTTGTATTCATGATATAAATGAATTTACAGTCATCATTTTAGATAGCATTGGTATTTATGCGAGTAGAAGTGCGCATAGTATTGTGAAAACTTAAATTTGAGAATCATTTGCAGGATGTTTGACAGCCTGACTGTTCGAGAGGGTTTGTTTTATAACACTGGCTTTACATTTTTTTGCAATTTAATATAAGACGTTTTTAAAGTACTAAACTAGTCAAGAGCGAACTGTTAGATGTGATAATTAACATTAATCCCATTCAGTTCTCGGTCCACTTGATACAAAACCAGACCAAAATATATTTTGGACTTTGACAGAAAAAAGTGAACCTTTCTGTAATTTGTATTTCCATCCATTTATCATTGAGGGTTGATTCTGATTTCAGCCACTTACTTTGACAGTCTTTTCCATGTTTTCCAATTTGCAATATTTGTTAAATCAGCTTTTATAAAGTTAAAAATGAAAACCTGCTTAACCACCAGACATGTGATCGTAATCCACCTGTCGATAGTTATGGTTTCTTGACCATAAAGAGAAACAAATTAACTTATATAGTTATCTGTCTTGGTCTTGCCAAATTTAACAATCACATTGCTCACTAGTTGACTGAACGATGTGTGTTTTTTGGGCTTACAGGCGAAGGACTGTGGACAGCTAGAGAACAAGTGGCTCATGATCAACATTCAAAATGTTCAGGACTTTGCCTGCCAATGCCTGAACAGAGACGTTTGGAGTAACGATGCAGTGAAGACCATCATCAGAGAGCATTTCATATTCTGGCAGGTGTGTAGTTTCAAATCACAGAGCCACATGTTGTCTGTATGATGCTTTCATGTCCCTGCAAACTTTGTGTTGAGGTCTTTGCAAGGGTCCTTCTGCTAAACTCATTTGAGTGGAAGGAAGAGTTGAACATGATTATTTAAATGAGAAAGGAATTAAGTCAGGGATACCAAAGTTGAGACTGTCGACAGTACAGCAACAGAAACGGTATGTGAAGCTGTGCTTCAACAGCAAACGCTTTTTAATACCCAGTGATGTTGTAGTAAGCACTTCTAGAGAAAGCCTAGCAATTACCGTAGAACACAAAATGAAGTATCTTATCTGTTGGGGTGTTCATGTATTGTTTTGTGCATTTTCTCTCACTACAGGTATATCATGATAGTGAAGAGGGACAAAGATATATCCAGTTCTATAAGCTGAACAAGTTTCCCTATATTTCCATCCTGGACCCCCGCACAGGTGAGTGTTCCTGGGAAGTTGATGCTTGTTTTCAACGACACCATTTTTTGAGGAGAAGAAAATGTATCTCTTTTGCAAACACACCATTAAGGGCTGTACTGAAGGCCTTTTTTATTTTATTTAAAAAACAACAACAGCATAATGTTTTTTTTTCAGCCCCAGTGGAAATGTTTACACCTACAAATATGGAGTGTAGCAGAACATTTGGTTGGATAAATACTTTAAAACAAATTTTGACTTCTGGAGTCAGTCACATTTCATTTCTACAACTTGTATGACACTAATAATATGAGTGTAGCCTGGTTTATATTTTCAGCTGTGTAGAAATACAAGGTTTAATCACAATGAATAAACATACATTTAAAAAAAAAAAAATAGTGATTTCTAAATTCATTTTCAACATTATAAATTCATTTTCAAACTATCAGATCCAGCCCTATTTAGGAGACAACACAACAGCATAAGAACAATATCCTTTAATAATGGCACATGACTGAGAAAGAGATCCTTGAATGATTAAGTGATGACATCAATGCACACCAACAATGGCTTTCTCATTAAATAAATAATGAAGATAAATGCTCTGCATTGTCGTTTGTGTTACAGTTAACAATGTTAACAGTTCAATCAGTAGAGTGAGCAGACGTCTCGCCCCCGCTGTTCATATCTGACTAATACTTTAAATCAATACAGCCTAACACACCGCCTTCTGCTGACTAAGGCCCCGGCCACACGAGGACGATAACGGTCGTTTGCGTTACTGTTTAGTGTCATGACAACCATGCTTCTTCGCTGCTTTTGTGGAGGAAGTTACAGCGCCACGTACAGGCTCCTGCATATGTACTGCAGCTTCTCCAGCGGTTGGAGCTAAACGGAGCGGTCTCGTGTGGACAGACACTATCCGGTGAATATTGTGTGTGGACGGAAGCTTTTTTGCGTTTGCGTTAATCCTATGCGTTTAGCCGTTTTCGTCCTCGTGTGGCCGGGGCCTAAATGCTTTATAACTGATTTTATTATTGACCTATGCTTTCAAAACACATTCACTTCAGGTCAGAAAATGGTGGAGTGGAACCAGCTGGACGTGGCGTCGTTTCTGGAGCAGACGTCGGGCTTCCTGGCAGAGCACGGGCAGCTCGACGGGCCCTCCTGTCAGCCCCCCCCAGCCAAACGGGCGCGCTCGGTGGGTCTCATCTCATGTGTCGCCTCGGTTTCTCCTCTCTGCTATAATAAGAGCTGCCTTCTCTCTCTCTGGGACTTTCTAGTAACATAAGAACTCACAATTACTATAAAGTGTAGAGCTATTATCTGGGATGTGAGTTATTATACATTGGGAAAGACCTTCATTGTTTTCGGTTCCTTCTCCTAAGGGAGAAATGACATGCAAAAAGCAAAAAATAACATGTTCCGTAAATGTATTACACTCTTCTATCTGCATGAAAAGTTATCGTATTACTCATCATATTTTCTCCGAATTTGATCGATAGAAACTTTATTGATTCCTAAATTGGAAATTATTTTGATACAGCAGCAGTGTATGGGCTCAGAACAGTCTCATAATACACACATGCACACAGAAGGATTCACACTTGTATTTCCGGATCCACACTTGTGTTTTTCAATGCACACACAAATGTGTTCCGTTTCATATACATGTAAATAAAATCCAAAGAAAAAAGTTTTACATATGTATTTTTGATCCTCACATATTTGTTTTCCGTTTAAAACCTCTGCACCTGCAAACACAAACCGCTTTCTGTGCACAGATCGCTGTGCATTCGTGTGTGGGTTTTTTGAGACTCCCCTGACGGTCAGCCGATTCGTACTTGTAATGTTTTCTATCTATAGCCAATCAGATGTCTCCTCAATTCTAAGCCAATCACATGAGCGCGCCCCCACGAGGGTATGATTTATTGCGTTCATGACACTTCATATACGCATTTTGCGCAGTCCGGTCAGCTCGCTAAACAGAGGGCGGAGCATCAGGTGATCATGCAGAGCTGCGTGTCTCTGTCAGACTCAGCAGCTGATCTGATCTCTCTCTCGCGTCCGGTTATACTTCACTTGCGTTTATGTCCATATCGATCAGATCCAGCCCTCCTGATCGGCCTTTATAGAGAGCATCGATCAAACTATTAAGAGTGAATATCGGCCGACAATGACCGGCGGGGCTCCCCCCGTTGACGGTTCACTGTCCAGCACTGGCTTCGTAGTGCACTGATCGATTAGGCGAAGCTAACCTGTAGCTGCTCCCTCCACACTCTTCATACAGACATAAATAAAGCAGCTGTATTCGCCATACAGGAAACACACATTTAAAACGGTTTTGCCTGCCGTTTTTGTGTTCACAAGCATTCATGGTTCGGAAAGTGGCGCTGTACCTTAATAATATAAAGGCTTGTATTTGCGTGCATTTCCTGTTCGGAAAGTGGCGCTGTACTGAGAGTGGAAGTGTCCTGAGATTAGCGCCTGCAGGCAGGCTCCATGGACCTGTCAGCTCCGGACAGCGCAAAATGCGTAGGCCTACATGAAGCGCTACATCATGAACGCAAGAAATCTACCCTCGTGGGGGCTCGCTCATGTGATTGGCTTAGAATTGAGGAGACATCTGATTGGCTATAGATATAAAAAAATTACAAGTATGAATTGGGTGACCATCAGGGGAGTCTCAAAACACCCACACACGAATGCACAGCGATCCATGCACAGAAAGCGGTTTGTGTTTGTAGGTGCAGCGGTTTTAAACGGAAAACAAATATGTGACGATCAAAAATACATATTTAAAACTTTTTTCTGTATTTGGATTTTATTGACATGTGAAACGTAACACATTTGTGTGTGCATTGAAAAACACAAGTCTGAATCCTTTTGCGGATCATGATGTACAAGTGTGAATCCTTCTGTGTGCATGTGTGTATTATGAGACTGTTCTGAGCCCATACCAGTGTGTTCAGGCATTAACATATTTAAAAGGTGGAATAAAGTATAAACATAATCAAATAAACTAATAAACGGCTAAATATATCAGGTCAATAGGCTTGACCACAGTTTTTAGTTTTATGAGTCGGCTCTTTGACTTGTTTTCTACAGCTGCATACTCTGTTTTCTGTTCCAGGAGAGTCTGATAGATGCCAGTGAAGACAGTCAGCTGGAGGCAGCGATCCGAGCCTCCCTACAGGAGACGCACTACGAGTCCGCGGATGCCCCGGAAGCCCCTGATTCCCCCAGATCCGAGGAGGAATCGGACGCAGAGCCTTTCTCTGACAGCGAGGGTCCCATCTCTGTCGACGGTTCAGACAGCGAGCTGCCAGCGCCCCATGAAGAAAAAAGTTTTACCAGCAAACACGCCTCGCTTCCTCCGGCCTCTGCGGCCCAGCAACGTCTACATCCCGATAGCTCCACCTCTTCCCATAGAAAGTCTACAAACAAAGAAAACAACCACAGTCACAAGAAGGAGGAGAGTAAAAAGAATCACCTGGAGCCTTCAGCTCCTCGTCATCCTCAGCCTGACGCAGACTCTGGAGGAAACCACTGTTCCCCGGCCGCAGAGAGCGCTGGACCTTCCAAAAGCAACACCACCGAAACCTGTGACGTGGACTGTCCTGACGACAATGGTAAGACAACATGTTGAAAACCTCAAACTGTTCTTATAACAGTGAAAGAGTGAGGATGTTTGAAAGATATTAACCACCCTGTGTTTTTCTTTCACGTAGGTCCCAAAGCCAGGTTGATGCTCCGCTACCCGGATGGACAGAGGGAGCACATTTCCTTGTCTTCTAAAGCAAAACTTTTGGTAAGAACAGACCATAATAATGCTATTTTAAAGAAATCCTTTTTTGGAAATACACTTTTTTACCTAATATCTAGAATTGTTGCAATGTCAAGTCTGTACACCAAGAATGCTGTGAGCCAAGAGGCGAAAACCTATATATGGAGGGGAAGAGAAGGTTCAAATATGTGCTTATTAGCACATTTTATTGCATCTGTTAAATATGTCTATTACGTGTGAATTATTGTTAAGTCGTGGTAAGTTACATTTTTTTAATTATTTGTATTACCATTTTTGGCTTTAAGCCTGTATAGAGTGGTGCAGTGACGCGTCCTAAAACCCGGAAGTAAGTTAGCATTTTACCACTTCCGGTTCCTTCGACAAAAAAGCAATGCAATTTCTCCATAGGATTTTGGAAAACAGCTGTAAATAAGGTCTGGGGTTGACACAAATGTAAGAGACGGATCACGTTTTGTTCTACGACATTAGCGGTAACCCCACTGGTGATTTTTGAAGAGTTTACGTGTCTGACATTTTTTGAATCTGTAGTTTTGAATATGGATCTTAAGTTGGCATGACGTTGAAGCAGCGACCCTGCTGTAGTTCGTTTATAGCATAACCTTAGCATTTTGCTTCTGGCGACTAGATTTATGATTCGAAAATTATAAAAGTAGGGTAGACATGTGGAGATTATCCGGCTGAACAAAACGTGATCCGTCTCTTCAATGTGTTTCAACCACAGACCTTATTTCCAGCTATTTTCCAAAATCCTATGGAGAAATTGCATTGCGTTTTTGTCGAAGGAACCGGAAGGAGTTTACTTCTGGGTTTTAGGACTCGTCACTGTGGCACTCTATAAGAGCCAGTTCTAATTTCCCATGTTCTCATGCTAAGCTAACCGGCTTCTGTGTTCAACTTCATATTTACTTTACAGATGTGAGATGGCCATCTTTCTTGTCATCTAATTCTTGGCAAGAAAGTAAATAAGTGCATTTCCAAACATTTCGAATTATTGCTTTAAAATGGCCATTCAACCAAAATAGTCGCTGATCGTCACTTGTACTCGAACAATAACAAAAAAGTGGTTTAGTTTATATTTATTATGGCATTTTGAGTAATTTTCTCGACAACAGAGAGCGGGTTGTTTCATGTTGAGCTACTGTCAATCTGAATTTTGGCTGGGGGGCATTATTAGCATTATTGGCTACTGTAAAACCAGAGATTAATATCCGCGAAGTCCCTTCCTCGCTTTCTGTTTTTACAGGAAACTAATTAAGTAACTTTTAAGTCAAATAAATGTGAGCCGTTCATTTATGCCCAGTGAATATTAAACATTTGTACTGACTCTTACTTTCCTCTTCCTCAAGGCGCTGGTAAGACACGTCCAGTCCAAAGGTTACCCTAATGAACGCTTCGAGCTCGTTACCAACTTTCCCAGAAGGAAGCTCGCCCACTTGGACTATGACATCACGCTGCAGGAGGCGGGGCTTTGTCCACAGGAGACTGTATTTGTTCAAGAGAGGAACTAGCCTTTGTCAGACACACACTCACTTTTTGCTTGTCTGTATCTCTCTGATAGACCTCACCCTTTCACCAATGACCTGGGACATTGACACCGGCCTATATCCAATAACCTTCAGTTCTCCTGGAATTAGGCCCTGTTTTTGCCAAGACAACTGAGTGGGCGGACAACTTTCCCTGCCACTCTAGTCTGAATACTGACGTCTCTACTGAAAGCCTATTCCCTTAGTAGTCATCTACAGTTGGTCAGTAAGGTGTCACAGATGCCGGCACTCATTTTTTTATGTGATTTATTCTTTTCTGATGCAGGCTTCATTTTGTTCTGAACATTGAGGCACATCAGGATAGAATATATATACAATAGCTCATATTTAAATTAAAAAAAAGCCTACTAGCGGATCACTGATTGATGATGACACACCACAGATTTGTACAAAAAGACTTTTACCTCCCAGAAAGGATGTTAAATGTCAGAGTTTATTTTCTTGCTCATCTTGTTATTGTCTGTACCGGGGACAGGTAAAGGAAGGCTCATTCTCGACTATTTGGACCTACATTTTGGTCAATGTTTGAATTATTGTAATTATTTGAAAGGCACTAAAAGAAAAGGTCCATAAATCATAATTCAAGAAAACATTTCGGACATATTCGACACACTTGTGTAGATCTGAGGATTTGGGTTGATCTGCAGATTTTTACTCAAGTTTCTATCGGTTAATTAGAGACTTCGATTTTTTTGGTTTCAACTTTTGATACAGAAGGAATTTAATGAAGGGTGGTACATCTCATCAGTCGGACCTACACTGTACAGAGATGGCTTAGAGAGACTGATATTTAGCTGTAGTCATTGTTTCCTTTCTTTTTTATATGCTGCCAAGAAAATATGCTTATGTTGAAATATAACCACCAAAACAAAGGGAGATTCTGCTTGGTCTTTTGTCACATTTTGTATCCATTTTTATTTTTATCTTGATCTGATGAGAAAATAGGCATTGGTTACAAATATAGGAACAAAACTGGAAAGCAGCAACTCTTAAGAAACAACTACAACAATTTATAAAGCCAATTTTAAAAAGCCTTTCAGCTAGCTAACCCTAGTTTCCCTCTGACTTGATTTATTAAATGATATTAGTAAGGCACATTTAGCTACTTTACATTAAATAATGTATTCAAGAATGACTATGTTTATAAATTAAACAAACCATGAGTAGATCGTCTGGAGCTTATGAGGCTTTTAAATAAGACACCATGTGTGCTTTATTGGGCTAAAATCTGGACAGTTGGTGGCAGTAAAGTGCCTTTTAATGGCAACAAGTCTAAATGAAATAAGGTTGAGAGGGTGAAAACGGTATCAATTAAAAAGGTTTTCAATCATTTAAATAAATTGTGCACATTTTTTGGGATTAAGAGGTGAAGATAGTATTTTCAGGTAGTCTGAAGGATGTTTTGAAGGACAAAACAAAAATGTAAAAACGTCCATGTTGTTGCAGTCGGTCCTAGGGAGTAGCGGTTTTTCTTTTGCATTCAACTTTTGTTGTTGGAAGTTTTTTTTTTACGAAGCCCAAATGGAGTGATGTGTGCTGCCAAGTCAGTTTAATCTCATCAGAACAAGGTTTGGTTAAAAGTCTTAGCTTGACCCTCATCAGAAGAATACTTTGCACATCTGTTTTCTGATACAGGTGTGTAGAGAGGGAGGAGTGGATCAAAAGCTGTAAAAAAACTCACACGGTCTGTCCAGCTCACGAAAAAACAAGTGTTTATTTGCGTTGTTTTAATGCTAGAGTCTGACCATGCTTATAGCCCACAATGTCTTACCTTAAAGGGGACCTATCGTGCAAAATGCACTTTTGTACATCTTTTATACATGAATATGTGTCCCCGGTGTGTCAGGGAACTCACCAAGTGTCAGAAAACACAACCCTCTCTCTTTTCCTCCGTACCTACATCTCTAAAAACGGGGTACAACGGAGCTGATTATTATTTGAATTTTTATGGCATCAGAAAAGGGGTGCTCTGCCTATATGGGCAACTCTCCACCTATCAGGGGAATGAGAGACCGCTCGAAAGCGCTGGAGACGCTGTAGTACATATGCCAGGCCTGTAAGTGGCGCTGTAGTCTGCCACAAAATCAGAATCAGCCCTTGCAAAAACCGGGCAAATAGAGCGAAATGAGGCATGGCTAAAATGCATGATCTGTTTGGTATTTTGAAAAAAAAATGTATGGCCCTACAATATATGTTTCAAATATAGAATGATAGGTCCACTTTAAATTGTGTTTAACCACTCATTTGATAGAAATATACACATTAAATGTAAGTATTTTTGGGCACAATTTAAAGGTGACCTATCATGCAAAATGCACTTTTGTACGTCTTTTATACATGAATATGTGCCCCCGGTGTTCCAGGGAACTCAAGTGTCAGAAAACACAACCCTCTCTCTTTTCCTCCATACCCAAATCTCTTAAAAATGGGCTGCAACAGATCTGATACAGATTTGAACACTTCTGTGACGTCACAGAAGTGGCGCTACGGCTATTGGGCCAACTCCACCAATCAGGAGGAGACAGCCACGGACATTGCCGTTCGAAAGCGCTGGAGATGCTGTAGTACATATGCCAGGCCTGTAGATGGTGCTGTTCTCACAGAATCAGCCCATGCAAAGACAGTGTTAAATTGAGAGAAATGAGGAATGGCTAAAATGCATGATCTCTTTGGTATTTTGAAAAATAAAAAGTATAAATATGCCTTATATAGGTATGGTCCTACAATATATTATTGAAATATAGCATGATAGGTCCACTTTAAGATAACAATTTTTCTAACTTTACATATATGCAGTGGCGACTGGTCATTAGGGGCACAGCCCCACCTAGTGTCAGCAGAAAGTATTAAAATAATGATTACAACAAAATGCAAAAAATAAATTAAAATATATATAAAATATATTTTAAGATCATGTTTAATCATCTGATTTGTCTGTACATTGCTGTTTTAGTATGTGTTCTTCTAATTAGTGTCTACAGTGTGTGCCTATTGAGCTGTTTAGAGCCAAGTGGGACAAAACCCGACCCCGCCCCTCCCTCTCACTGTCTAAGTGAACGGTGACTATAAAAACTACACTGCACATGCTCAGAGTATTGTCCTATTTAATGTGTGTGTCAAAAAATAATGACCATAGGGGCATAGTGCTGCCATCCCCACCATACGTCATCTCACATAATTCAGAGCTGATTGGCTTAAGTACGTGTGCCGCGAAAAGTGTTGTGTGTGAAGAGCAGGTGAAGAGGAGGAGAGAGACGTGTCCTAAAACCCGGAAGTAAGCTGCGCATGGCTTCCCTCCACAAAAAAGCAATGAGATTTCTCCATAGGATTTTAGAAAATAGCTCAAAATAAGATCTGTGGGAAACGTAGCTGTTAGATAAATGTACGTTTTGTTCAGCCGGATAATATCCAAATGTCTACCCTACTTTTATAATTTTCGAATCATAAATCCATCATTTAGATTTATGATAGACTTTTGAAACTACAAGAAGATAAGGAGGACTTTTACAAAAAAGCAATAGAGATTTTTGTCCAGAAGGATAGGCAAATGGACTTCATCTTCAAGTCAAGGTAAGACCACACTTGTATTGAAAATGGGATCTTACTAAGAGAGAACAATTCAATATTCAAATGATAAAATTACATTTGTTTGGGTATCCTTCTGTTGAACTGTCTGTTTAAAATTAATTGAAGCATCAGACTAAAGAGGCTTTTGAAAATAATATTATATTTTGATTTAGGTCAAAATATAATATTTGTAAACCTGAAGAGTCAGTGCCAGTGCCTCACCAGCCATGAACCTCACTGCAGAAGCTTATAGACATTTAAGTTTGTTGTGCCCCACCACTTTTGTACATATAGAAACGCCACTGCATGTAATCGCCTCCATAATACATGAGGTAACAGTAACAAGTTATTGGATGCAGACTTAACGTAAGTCTCAAACTAAGATGGTTTCTAATGTATTCAAACCGTTGGCATGATGAAGGTCTAGCACCGAATAGGCGCCAATAAATGTATTTCTGCAGGCTAGACCATAACAGCAGTTTGTATGCAGCTTGACTCACAGGGCTTCCAAGTTCACCGGCCATTCATACGATTTTTACACACAAAAAATACAATTTGGATATGATGAATATAAGCAGAGGTTTAGTAATTTATCAATGAGTTAAGTACTTGAGTATATCACTGTGATTCATAGTGTAAATCACCTTCACATCTTTGAAGAAACAGGTCATTGGTTAACCTCTTGAAATCAGTGTTTTTTATTCCCCTTTGAATAAGGGTTCCCAACTGATAATGGTAACAGTGACTGTACAGGGCAATGGTCAGAGGTGAGAGGAAAGGTTCTGCAGCTGAACAAACAGATGACCCAGGCTGACAGGCCTGATGCTGGATCCTCACCAACGTGTACAGGCAGGTAGGATTTGTATCAGTGTGATGTAAAAATACGTAGGCTGCTACTGATGTCCGAGCAGTCATTCAGCGAGCAACAAGAAAACGGAAAGTTAACTGAATGCTGTTAAACACCCACATGCATACTGGCCAGGGTTTCCCACACATAGACTATACTTGGGCGGGCTGCCCAGGTATATTAACGGCCGCCCAAGTATATTTCGCGATCCATTCTTTTTTCTTTTATTTTCAAGTTTTATTTAGTTTAGTTTTTTTATTCGTCCGTGACCACGACGCCATCTGCGATTGATTTACTTGTGGACAATGATCCCTCGCTCTACGCCTCCTGTACCCAGTCCCGGACTGGCCATCGGGAGGACCGGGGGGTTTCCCGATGGCTCGGCCTGTTAAGTGGCCTGCCTCACAAAGGGTGACTGGCTGTCGACATGGCCACTGTCATACAGATCATAAATGAAGGAGTTAATAAATCCCACACTGGTGGAACATCACTATATTGTAATTATTTTATTATATAGGCTTTTTCTATAAAAATCTCCGGGGTCGGTTTGGGGGTACTTGGCTGAGAAATTGCTCCCTTCTGCAAACTGGCCACTAGATTAACTGCAGTTTGAGGCACTTCCTGATTTGCATCCTGGAAGTGGCCCAGATTTTGCCGCTTGATTCAAACACATAATATTTTATTAAAATTACTTTTTCGACTATAAAATCGCTTGCTACATGCTGCTATAAAAACCCACAAAACTATTTTTGTCTTGCCCTTTCTCTCCTCACTTAACCAGGTATTCTGCTGGTGCAACATAAAGCCTTAAAAAGTCTCTCTCCCTCTGCAATTCTTTATCTGGCTCTCTGATAGCGAGTATTTATTCCCCTCTTCCCTGCAACTGGATTTGCAGCACAGACATTAGAGGCTTCTCAATACTCAAATTTCCCCTCCTCGACTCCTCGACTCCTCGGTCCTCCGGTAGTGACCCGGAAATGAATTTCAGCGCACCATTTTGAAGGACGTCTCATTTCTCTAAGGCCCAATCCCAAACCACTCCCTCGACCCTACCCCTCCGTGATGGAGTGCACTCCGTCTGTAGCCACACTCGCAGCTCAACGAGGCTCCCTCCTGTCAGATGGAGGGAGTAAATACAGCAGCAAGCTTTGGGACGGCCTCCCCTCTCTCCGGCAGAAACAGGAAATGCCGAAACTGTATCTAACAACGGTTTCAAATCAGCATCTCTTAGACAAAAAGTTTAAATGAATAACTCAAATAAAACTCCAAACATCTTTCATTGTGTTTCAAAGCTCTTTTAGTTTTAAACCTGATGTTTATAAGCTTCTTAGTTTTTGCAACGGTCTGTAAATATACACAACTTTATAATAAAATGCACACATTTACCTTTTTCTAGACTAAACACAGGTTTGATCCTAAGTTAAAAACATATGAGGTCATCATGAGGTTGTTAACATCGCAGTTTATCAGTGGATATTTGCTGGAACTACTTGTACACAGCGTGACTCCGGTCAGGTAGAGACCTGTCTCAAGTCAGCACCGCTGCAGACTCGCTGTTTGAGGGATTGATAGCCCACTCCCCCTCCACACCGCTCCACACTCGTTGCTTTGGAACAGCCCTCAATATGGCGGAGCCTCCGCGTGAACGCGCAAACGGAGGGGTAGGGTGTAGGGGGCGGTTTGGGAATGGGCCTATATGTACACCGAGGATCGAGCGTCGAGGAGGCTCTCTGGAGGAGCTATAACCGAGGATACACTGATGGTTCCCCCACGGCTCCTCCGCGGATGCATTTCCGGGAACGGTGGAGGCGTGACGCACGGCCGGACTTATCTCAGCCAATGACAGCTCTGCATGCATCCCCTGGATATTATTTTAGAACCTGCTCTCATCGCAACGCGATGTTTACAGTGATAACAGCTGTGAGGTGCAGAAAGCAGAGCAGTGTGTAAAATATATATCACTCAGTATAACATGCCTACTCTCTTTATTTGCTTTAGTTTAGTAGATATCTACAAACAAAGAGTCGATATTTTTCTAAAACCATTTAGTGCTTCACATAATAAAATACACAACGGCTGTAGCCTGATTATGCTTTAGGAGCTGTAGGTGTGTGTGTGGTACAGTGTGTAGGTGTGTGTGTGGTAGGCTACAGTGTGTATGTGCGTGTTGTACAGTGCGTAGATGCGGCGGACAGACGGGTCTCAGTTGGTTTGATGTCCTTACTTTTAATACTTGCAAATACAACTTTTGGCCCGTAATTTCAATTCCCCATTTCAGCGACTAGAGAGAGGGGGGGGGGGGGATATATCCAGTCTCTGATTGTGTTACGTTATTATGAGAGTGCTCTCATACTTTAAATTGCATATATTTATATAAATATATTTGTGTCTGTGTCCGCATCTGTAGCCTGGTATTGTCTCATTATACCGCACTCTCAATGAATTCAAAGTAAATATGTGGGGGAACAATGTTCAGCTGATCCAGCAGAGATTATAAAATATGACAAAACACTCGACAGATGATGCAGCTGTTGCCACGTAATAATGAACGGACGTCGCTTTAATATGACCGCTCAGAGGAGAGGAGTTCTCATTTCTTTAAACGTCTGCTGCTTCCCCTCCTCTCTCCTCGGTCCTCCGCTCGCATCTCCTGTGGGCGGGTCTAAGTATCGAGGAGGGGAGTCGAGGAGGGGAAATTTGAGTATTGAGAAGCCTCTAAGCAGTGGGTATTTCTCAATGTCGAGGACGCTTGCTTGGTAGCAAATGTCTTCCGGGTTACTTGCTTCAGAAGCGAGGCAAGAATCCTTCCTAGCCTCAGAAAAAGAAGAATTGTGGTATAGGCGTGTGCGTCATATGCGAGGCTTAAATCGAGTGCGATTTCCGCCAAAGATTTGGAAATTGGTCCGTGCGCAAAGCATTGTGGGGATTTTAAGACCGCGGAGTCTACACATGTGCAGCCTCGAAATGTCTCGCTACGAAGTACGCCGGCCTCGGTAGAATTCCAAGTATGCTGGACATTGGAACAGTCCTTCGGCGGGACTTGATGACGTAGTATGCTTGAAATAGTGGCTCTAGAGCAGCCTTCCTCGACATTGAGAAACACCCAGATAATCACATTCACTTATGGCGCGTTTCCACTGCAGCGGGTAGCTCGCTTTAAGCGCGCCGAGCCGTGCGGGGCCCGATTTTGGTTGCGTTTCCACTTGGCCTAGTTTTGGCCCGAGGCTACTTTTTCACCCTTTTTCTGGCCCGACTAAATCGTGGTTCTATCGAGGCCAACAAGCGGGGCCAACAACCGGGCGGAATATGCTAAACTAGTGACGACTGCTGATTGGTCAGAGAAAATCGTCACAATTCTCGCGCGACTTAATCCCTAGTGTCGCATATATTAAGGGACGCTTGCAGCATTTTTGTAAACCTAAGAAAATGACAAAGAAAAGCATACCGTGGTCGATTGACGAAGTTGCGACGTTCCTCCAGCTGATTGCAGATGATAAAATCCAGCGGGAGCTCGACGGCACAACTCGCAACCTAAAAGTTTTTCAGGAGGTCTCTGCACTGTTGTCCGAACGCGGATTCTCAAGGACTTTCCAGCAGTGTAGGGAAAAACTGAAAAAGCTTAAGAGTGAGTATAGAGCCGTGAAGGACCACAACGGCCGGAGTGGTATGGTATGCAACAAATATATATATCTTTTTTATTTCTATTGTACATGCCATGCCTTGTTATGCTGCAACAAAAAACACTTCCCAAATTGGGATTCAATAAAGTACTTCTCATTTTATCTCTTGTTGATAAATACATCATCTGATTTCCTGCCATAATCTGATTAACAAACTGATTTTCGTGAGCATGTAAACAAAGTAACTGGTTTGCCACTCACACACAAAATTACAGTTTTGGAATGAGGTAGAAGTTATAGGCCTATATTTTTCCTAAATAAAAATAGGCTACAACTAATACCATTACTAATAATATTTGTGGATCTTTAAAAAAAAAAAACATCACTCAAACAATTGTAAAAATAGCCCGATCTAGAGATATAAACATGCAATAAGAAACACCATCAGTTAGGAAAAAGCCCATAAGATAAAAGTTAATTTTAAGAGATTTAAAGCAAGAAATTGAGTTTGCCTGCTTGAGGTCCTCCTAAAACATTATTTGGTAACTGACATTACTTAAAGTAAAAGATTTCCTTTTACAAATAAACTGGAAGGGGGTATTTAGAAAAAAACAGAAAGAGAAGGGGGATAAGAGATCATTTGTATTTGTTTACTTTCATATTTGCTCAAATGTTCTTATTACGGGAAGTACTTACTGGTGCTTGAAAATCAAATATTTACTAAATAGTCAATTCTGATAACATTTTTTTGTTTAAATCATTTGACAAACACATGTGAAAGAGAAAAAAAGATGTATTTATGTTCAATACAATGTAGTAATAATAAAAACAAAACAAATGGCACTAGCCTTAATGACCCACAATCTTTCAATGTCGTGTTTATAATTACAAACACAAGAAATGTATATCACTGATGATGTTATGAACCAAAACATTCAAGTTTCCTGTATACAATGAAAAATATCTGGTGAACGAATTAGTTCCGGTACTAACAACGTCTCTGCAGCAGCACAGAAGTCTTGCACACACCGGCACACAGTAGCCCTGCTCACTCCGAAAAGATGTCCAATGCTTCTGTACTCTGAGCCGGTCGCAAGCTTCCACAGTGCGATGGCCACCCTTTTCCTTAAAGGTATACACTCGCGGAATGGTGTGTCCTGTCTCTCCATCGCTGGCCGCAGTTTGTTGCACAGGTAGACGTAGGTTTCCTCAGACATCCTGAAGTTCTCCACCCACTGAGTGTGTGTGAAAGATGGAACAATCACACCCCACCACTCGGTTGCTCGGTCAAGCATCCAAACACATGGTCTGCGGTGGCAACCTAACTTCTGAAATACACAAACAAAAGCATACATATTTTAATAATTAAATACTTGATTCACTTTTGTCGTATAGTGAGCGTGAAACACATTGCTAGTTAGCTAACGTTAGCTTACCGAGTAGCGTTGTCGTCCTGGAGTAGTCTCTGCCGCGTTGTACGATTGCCATAAGTCTCCCCTCAGCTTCTTCTGTATTCCGTCTTGCTATAAGCAGCCTTTTCCGAAACAAAGTTTTCCTTCTTGCTGTGATAAAAAACCACATACCAAGAAGCAAGGACACGACGGCTTCCACATGCTCCATTGTTGTTGTGTGAGTTGTGTCGCATTGAAGATGACCTCACGGCAGTTGTATGCAGCGTCGCTCCGCCCGCCAAAAAGCTGATCGCCCCGCCTACACTGCGTTACTATAGTAACTACCCCAGTTCCTAAACTGTAATGGAAACGCATAATTAAAGTGAGCCGGACCTAATAAGGCCAAACCAAACCGAGCGAGGCCTGCAGTGGAAACGCGCCATTACAGAGCCCATCCCTCCCCCCACACACACACACACACACACACACACACACACACACACACACACACACACACACACACACACACACACACACACACACACACACACACACTCACACACGTATGTAGAGCTTGCCACATTGCAGTATTGATGGATAGCACTCTATTATTGATTAAGAGATCGATGCACTAATCCACATGTCTTAGGAGGATTTAGGGCAGTGGTTCTCAACTGATCAGGCCTCGGGACCCACTTTTTCCTTTGTCAATAAATCGCGACCCGACATTTTTAACCACTCAAATATATTCAACAAAAAATGGTGCTGTAATACGCTTTTCAGTATATATCATTAATAAAAGTGAAGTACAGTGCATATATCCCTTCACAGAACAAAAGTATGCTTTTGAAAAAGGTTTAATGAGATGATGGAATCAAAGCTGAACTGTATAACATAAAAAGGCACACATGCTGAAAACCCAACCCCAGAAGGGGGGTCTGGGGGGATTCTCAGAAGAAAATAAATAAATCTATACTACCCGACATATTAATAATATTGTTTGTTTTTCACTTTGTTCTGACAGCTGATCTTGCTGCTCCACACAGAGAGAAGAGTAAAGAGGATATTGTTTGTGTGAATTACTTTAAATTGTGGGTAAGGGTAGATAGCTCCCATTGTTCTGTGACCTGTCAATCATCCAACCAGGGGTCATATTTCATTATGTGTTCATTTTTATCTGAAGTTGTACCCATGGATGTATAAATAGTTCTACCGCAAAGTTATTCTCCGTGGGGACCTCCGGCAACAATCTTGATTCTGATTGGCCAGAAGACTCAGCAAATATGTTTTATTGAGAAGATGATCACTACGTGACAGAAGTTTTCAAAACCGTTTATGGTCTCCGGTACTTCCAGTCCAACGCCTACTGCATGCACAGCGTTAGAAAATCGGGCCTTCAAAATAAAAGTCTGACTTTTTTTCCACATAAAAAATAAATAAAATAAAATTCCATTTATTTTGTCTTCACTCACACATCTGTGTCCCACTCGAAACGGGTCCGTGACCCACTTTTTGGGTCATGACCCACCAGTTGAGAACCACTGATTTAGGGGATATGCAAAGGAATCGGAAAAAACAATGCAACCTAGAGGACTTACTCAACTTCCTGTCTGTGCAGAGATAAGAGTATGTGTTCCCGCATGACATTGAGGCCCAATCCCAAACCACTCCCTCGACCCTACCCCTCCGTGATGGAGTGAACTCCGTCTGTAGCCACACTCGCAGCTCAACGAGGCTCCCTCCTGTCAGATGGAGGGAGTAAATACAGCGGCAAGCTTTGGGACGGCCTCCCCTCTCTCCGGCAGAAACAGGAAATGCCGTAACTGTATGTAACAACGGTTTCAAATCAGCATCTCTTAGACAAAAAGTTTAAATGAATAACTCAAATAAAACTCCAAACATCTTTCATTGTGTTTCAAAGCTCTTTTAGTTTTAAACCTGATGTTTATAAGCTTCTTAGTTTTTGCAACGGTCTGTAAATATACACAACTTTATAATAAAATGCACACATTTACCTTTTTCTAGACTAAACACAGGTTTGATCCTAAGTTAAAAACATATGAGGTTATCATGAGGTTGTTAACATCGCAGTTTATCAGTGGATTTTTGCTGGAACTACTTGTAAACAGCGTGTTTCCTGACGGACACACACAGCGTGACTCCGGTCAGGAAGAGACCGGTCTCAAGTCAGCACCGCTGCAGACTCGCTGTTTGAGGGCTTGATAGCCCACTGCCCCTCCACACTCGTTGCTTTGGAACAGCCCTCAATATGGCGGACCCTCCGCGTGAACGCGCAAACGGAAGGGTAGGGTGTAAGGGTAGGGTGTAGGGGTAGGGTGTAGGGGGCGGTTTGGGAATGGGCCTTAATAAACCACATACACTTCCAGAGACAGAGAAGGAAGTTATCATGAGCTCAATGAAGATTTGATGAATGGTGGAAGATATTGAGCCGCTCATTTTGGTGAGAATCTTGTACAAAATTATAATGGCTCAGTCTTATCCAGCAGGGATATATGGGGAAATCAGGACCAAAGTTGGGGAGGGCAGGAAAAGAGATCTGCAGGTTTCTACCAGGTCTACTTATGAGTCTCCTTGGCTTCAAAGTAATCCTATTAATATTCATGCTTAGTGGGTGGGAATGCAAAATGATGTGGGCTTTAATAATCAGTCCTGCTGTCATGGCTACCTAGCACCTACTGATAATGGCGACCTATTGCACAAAACATAATATGTTTTGGAAAGATGGATTTTTTTTAACCCCCATAACTTTCTTAGCAGTCTGTACCAGGCGAGCGATACCAGGCAGCAGAGATGGCAAAAGTACATGCATCCTTTACTCAAGTAGAAGTACAGATACCTGTGTTTAAAAATACTCTGGTAAAAGTAGAAGTACTGACTAAACTTCTTGACTGAAGTAAAAGTAAAGAAGTATTGGCTTTGAAATATACTAAGTAAAAAGTACCCATAACTACCAACTGTTTTAAAGAGTACCTGACCTCCCTTTATATTAGAACAATAATCTCATTGTTAGCTAATGAATGTTTCGATGCTAAACTACGTCAAAATGACAACGTTTTCATTGGTCCCTCTTCTTTAGAGAAGACCACGAATTGATGGATACACGGATCGTGTTAAAATCAATAGGCACGCAATGACTTTAATTAATAATGATCACGCCACCAAACACAGATTAAAACTAAAGTAACGAGCCTGTTTTGAAAATGTAAGAAGTTGAAAGTATAGGTATTTGTGTTAAAAATGTAAGAAGTAAAAGTAAAAAGTCGTCAGAAAAATAAGTAGAGGAGTAAAGTACTGATACCAGAACAATGTACTTAGTACAGTAACAAAGTATTTGTACTCCACTACTTCCCACCTCTGCCAGGCAGTGATACCATATATTATGATGCTCTCCAACACTGCATGGTAAAGCAGTAACATGAACCTCTGCTCGACTCCGTAAGCCCTGAGTCTACGTAAACAATATAACCGCCGTTGACATCTATAGTACAGACCTTCAACATGGACCCTCCAGCTGAGTGTACTATGTAGATCAGGGGTGGGGAACCTTTTTCCTCTCAAGGGCCATTTAAATGTTTACAATATCCTCAGAGGGCCGTACAAATTATTGACCTCTGCTTAAAAAAACTAAAATCACAGCCCATTCATTTCATTCTGTGCAAAGAAAAAGCAACCTCTTAATCCAGATATCTCACCATGACTCGCGTATGCATGCACGTGCAGGGTGTGGCGTGACCACCAAAACAGAAAGATATGGACACAAGATGTGTACAAATGTATTTAGTTTCCTATCCATGTGAACATGATTTAAGTGGGGGGGGGGACCTAACCTCCTCTAGGGGGGTCCGGGGGGCATGCTCCCCCGGGAAGATTTTTTCTTAAATGTTGAAGTTAAAAGCAACAATCTAGTGCACTTTGAGAGCAACATTAGGAGATCTATGGATACATCTCTCAACACCCATATGAAACAGAACTGGAAGCAGATTTATTTTTCTTTATGAATATGACAAATCACTTCCCTTTCAAACTTTTTTTTACTGTCATATAGTATTTTATACCTGTTTACTTTATTCTCTTATTTTTTTATAACTATAATGATCAGATAAAGATGTGCCTTTACCTCACTGGTTGTAGAAAAAGCTTCTTATATTCGTTAGCATAGCTAGCTAACCAGATGCTAATAACAACAAAGTTATTGACTGTATGATCAGTATGACAGATGAACAGATCGCCACTGGGCTTTCAACTAAAGACACAGCCACACAGAAACTGCGGCATGTGTACGGCTCCTTATCGGTACTGCAATTTCTGAAGTGCTGGAGTGGCGTTCTGGTGCTCTCCTCAGAACTGCACCCCTGTCAGTCGAGACATATACCAGGTGATGACACATTAGGCTTGTGTTGTGTTCAAGGACCCTGACCTTGGCCAGGAAAAACAGGCAATCGCTTGTTTAATTTTTTTGCGGTCTAGATTTCTTACATTTTTTTCTTTTTTGCGTGTGTTTATAAATTACCTCGAGGGCCGTACCAAATTGTCTCGCGGGCCGTATACGGCCCGGAGGCTGGAGGTTCCCCACCCCTGATCTAAATGAACACCAAGGTACTTATAGGAGCAGACGTTATATATGGGTTCATTGTGGATAACCACTGGCCTAAGGTCACCCACTGCCTTTGGGTCCCACACCATCTCCTCAGTCTTCATCACATTTAGCACAAGATGGTTAAAATCACACCATTGCTCTCTTTCAGAGTGCTAAGCCGATGAACTGCTGCCTTTTTGCATAAAGCCAAGGATGGCTGTATCATCTGAGAATTTGATAATATTGTTCTCGAAGTTGATTGTTGTGCAGTCGTTTGTGTACAGTGCGAAGAGGGCCGGGGAGCTCATTGTGTGTTCATAAATATATTTATGTTAGACTCCAGACAGAATGTAACACAGCACCTGAAAATACATCACATCGTATAGAGTCCTACTTGAGAGAGATCCATGGAAAGCATGTGACTCAACCATAGAGCATCATCTCAATTCATGTGCTTCTGTACTCACATTTGCTATTTTGAGTGCATACGAGTGTCCCAATGAGAAGTATGGCAAAATGCACTATGAACACTCAGATGGTGAAATGGCTGAGTTCAGAAAGCTGGACGCTATCGCCATCTCTACGTAATGGAAGCTGCGCGACCAAACGCATTTGCCATCGCAGCGGGGTATTTGGCATTATACAACTAAAAGTTATACAGACTTGTTTGTAAGCCAGTTCGCTAACATCGTTCCCGCAACATATCCCTAGTCCAGGGGTCGGCAACCCGCGGCCCACGGGCCGCATGCAGCCCTTTAAGCCCTCTGCTCTGGCTCCCTTGAGTTTAGACAAAAATAAGAAGGAAATAAAATAAAAGTATTTGTAGGACTATTTATATTTTGTTGCATGGTTGAAAATGTTTCGTATCTTGTATTTTGAGGTGATACTGTGACACATAAATAAAAAACAAAACGGTTTTAATTAGGTCAACTAAAATATGCGTCACATCCTGCTCCGGTCCCGCGCGAGCGCCTTTTCTTGGAGGCGAATCAGAGCCATTTAATAGAAGAGTTACGACATCTCCGTTCACTCCAATGGACCACTTTTTTACAGCAATGGCGGATCGTGGAGCCTCTCAATCGTTCCCCGGAAGTTAGCGCCAAGGCTGGCAGAGCTGTGGAGTTGCAGCATAATACACCGTTCGTGACGGACTTTTAAAGGTAAGAAGAAGTTTAAAGATTTATATTGCGGATATTATCAGTACATCTGATTCAAATGAACATGTGTATTAAAGGATGTCAGTGGATTATCCCTAAATTAGTAGATTTAGGGAACGTTTACAGATAACAGATTAAGCTAGCATACCGAAGCAAGTTAGCAACACACGTTGAACAGCCTTTTAATTGTAAATTCCGTTCTCTTAATGTAATTTCGTCCAACATGTTGAATTAGAGAAGAGGGGCTTCTAAACGGGATTGT